>NC_141877.1:13441666-13744090 GCF_056163025.1 Triticum urartu
CCTGGCCGGGTTGTTCTCCCGTGGAGAATTTCGGTGGCGTGCGCTACTGGATACGGCCGGTTCGTCTTCCACGTGTCTATAACTCCGGCTTGGACAGGGAGTGGAATGAATCCTCTCACGGCTGTGTGAATACGCTTGCTGTTAATTCAGTGCTGTCTGAAGGAGATCCCTAGCCCGACGCGCTTCCACTGCAACTGGTGATTTGCCGTCGGTTGGGAGAGCCGCCAGGCGTGAAGCGGTGGCCACAATATTATCCAACGGGTTGGAATAATGCCCGGGCGGCGTCGATGATACAACGTTGTTCTGGCGAGGCAGGTTTGTTGCGTGTGGCTGAACCGGCGCTCCTGCTTCCGGTGCCCCCGCTCGGTTTGGTGCGGGTTGGTTACCAGCTCCTGCACCTGGCGTGTTGAAAAGATTTTGTGGCTCATAAACCGACAGGAGACGTGATCGGTACCTTCTTCTCATGACCTCTTCTGAAGCATTCTGATCTAGTCTAATCCGGTAAGCCTGTGCTTCCAACTCGGCCCGCTCTATGGCCATCCTGGCGTTCTCTGCTGTCAGGCCCGCTTTAGCCTGGGCTATCTGATCTTTCACCTTTAGAATCTCTGCATCATGCTGATCCCTGGCTGCTGCGTCTACCTCCGCGGACATCAGTGCCGCTAGAGCGTCGAACAAGTCAGACAAGACTTGGGCCGGAGGCGGCGCCGAGCTTCCTACACCTGCTGGCGTGGCTGTTGTTGAACCGGAGAGTACCGCTGCGGCGGTAGATGAATGAGGCACCGGTCGTGTGCCGGCCATGAAGACAGCGGCCCGGTTTGGCAGACCGGGGGAATCCGGAATACTGTTGCCCTCGGATCCTCCCTCAATCCGGCCGTCGTACAACTGGTAAAGCGATTCGGTTTCTCCGGAAGACTCGTCATCACTATGGATTACGGTTTCTCCATCGGAGATCGGTTCCTCCTCATAACTCGAACCGTGGACAACACCCACGAAAACATGCCTGGCCTCAGGCTGAACCGGTGAAGAACTTGCACGCCGAGCCGTCTCGATGATGTCGGTGCAGGTGTCCGGCTCAGGGGCCGGTTCGCCGATCTTGCCGATGAAGACGTGAATCCCACCAGAGGGGACCCGGTACCCGTATTCGATTGAATTAGCCTCGGGACCCCATCCTGCGTTGTCGATGTAGAGCTTGCCATGGCAACTCTTCGTCATCCGGCCCACAGCGTATCCCCTCAGTCCATCGAAGTTGCCCTTCAAGAACTCGAAACCATCGTGCGATAGCCCCATGGTGGGCGCCAACTGTCATGGAATTGTCACGGCAGATGTCCTCATGGAAGGACCTAGTCGTGGAGCCATCACTATGGGTTAGCTTGAAGGGGTTAAACCGGACAAAGGGACACGAGAGTTTATACTAGTTCGGCCCCTTCGATGAAGGTAAAAGCCTACGTCTAGTTGTGATTGGTATTGCTGGGGTTTCGAAGACCAGGGAGCGAATCCGCTTTGTCTGGCTTCGAGTTGTTGTTTCCTGTCCCTCAACCGCCACCGGGTCACCCCTTTATATATTCAGGAGGATCCCGACCGGTCGACAGAGTCCCGAGGCTGGCTCATACAAGTGTCTGCCTCGGTCTCTTCTTTCTTATCTTACAATGCAAGTTTATACAATCATGGCGGTTTACTATCATGGGCCCTAAACCGCCTGTGGGCTCTGGGCCTCTAAGCTTCATTCGTAAGCGCCATCTTCTGGATTTCCTTGGGCTTTAGTATAACTGAAGGTGAACCGGCCCCTCCTGGGCGGTTTATCCTCAGTGGTTATATCTTCAACAGTTACCTCATCAAGTTCTACTTTCCTCCCACTCACTTCTTTCGAGAGAAACTCCTTCTCTAGAAAGGATCCATTCTTAGCAACGAATGTCTTGCCTTCGGATCTGTGATAGAAGGTGTACCCAACAGTCTCCTTTGGGTATCCTATGAAGACACATTTCTCCGATTTGGGTTCGAGCTTGTCAGGTTGGAGCTTTTTCTCAGAAGAATCGCAGCCCCAAACTTTAAGAAACGACAACTTTGGTTTCTTGCCAAACCACAGTTCATAAGGCGTCGTCTCAACTGATTTCGATGGTGCCCTATTTAACATGAATGCGGCCGTCTCTAAATCATAACCCCAAAACGATAGCTGTAAATCAGTAAGAGACATCATAGATCACACCATATCTAGTAAAGTACGATTAAGACATTCGGACACACCATTACGCTGTGGTGTTCCGGGTGGCGTGAGTTGCGAAACTATTCCGCTTTGTTTCAAATGTAGACCAAACTCGTAAATCAAATATTCTCCTCCACGATCAGATCGTAGAAACTTTATTTTCTTGTTATGATGATTTTCAACTTCACTCTGAAATTCTTTGAACTTTTCAAATGTTTCAGACTTATGTTTCATCAAGTAGATATACCCATATCTGCTTAAATCATCTGTGAAGGTGACAAAATAACGATATCCGCCACAAGCCTCAACATTCATCGGACCACATACATCTGTATGTATTATTTCCAACAAATCTGTTGCTCTCTCCACAGTACCGGAGAATGGCGTTTTAGTCATCTTGCCCATGAGGCACGGTTCACAAGTACCAAGTGATTCATAATCAAGTGGTTCCAAAAGTCCATCAGTATGGAGTTTCTTCATGTGCTTTACACCGATATGACCTAAACGGTAGTGCCACAAATAAGTTGCACTATCATTATCAACTCTGCATCTTTTGGCTTCAACATTATGAATATGTGTATCACTACTATCAAGATTCATCAAAAAAAGACCACTCTTAAATGGTGCATGACCATAAAAGATATTACTCACATAAATAGAACAACCATTATTCTCTGATTTAAATGAATAACCATCTCGCATTAAACAAGATCCAGATATAATGTTCATGCTCAACGCTGGCACCAAATAACAATTATTTAGGTCTAAAACTAATCCCGAAGGTAGATGTAGAGGTAGCATGCCGACCGCGATCACATCGACTTTAGAACCATTTCCCACGCGCATCGTCACCTCGTCCTTGGCCAGTGTTCGCTTAATCCGTATTCCCTATTTCGAGTTGCAAATATTAGCAACGGAACCAGTATCAAATACCCAGGTGCTACTGCAAGCTCTAGTAAGGTACACATCAATAACATGTATATCACATATACCTTTGTTCACCTTGCCATCCTTCTTATCCGCCAAATACTTGGGGCAGTTTCGCTTCCAGTGACCAGTATCCTTGCAGTAGAAGCACTCAGTTTCAGGCTTAGGTCCAGACTTGGGTTTCTTCTCCTGAGCAGCAACTTGTTTGCTGTTCTTCTTGAAGTTCCCCTTCTTCTTCCCTTTGCCTTTTTTCTTGAAACTGGCGGTCTTTTTGACCATCAACACTTGATGCTCCTTCTTGATTTCTACCTCCGTAGCCTTTAGCATTGCGAAGAGCTCGAGAATCGTCTTATCCATCCCTTGCATGTTATAGTTCATCACGAAGCTCTTGTAGCTTGGTGGCAGTGATTGAAGAACTCTGTCAATGACACTATCAACAGGAAGATTAACTCCCAGTTGAGTCAAGTGATTATGATACCCAGACATTTTGAGTATATGTTCACTGACAAAACTATTCTCCTCCATCTTGCATCTATAGAACTTATTGGAGACTTCATATCTCTCAATCCGGGCATTTGCTTGAAATATTAACTTCAACTCCTGGAACATCTCATATGCTCCATGGCGTTCAAAACGTCATTGAAGTCCCGATTCTAAGCCATAAAGCATGGCACACTAAACTATTGAGTAGTCATCAGGTTTGCTCTGCCAGATGTTCATAACATCTGGTGTTGCTCCTGCACCAGGCCTGGCACCCAGCGGTGCTTCCAGGACGTAATTCTTCTGTGCAGCAATGAGGATAATCCTCAAGTTACGGACCTAGTCCGTGTAATTGCTACCATCATCTTTCAACTTTGCTTTCTCAAGGAATGCATTAAAATTCAACGGAACAACAGCACGGGCCATCTATCTACAATCAAACATAGGCAAGCAAAATACTATCAGGTACTAAGTTCATGATAAATTTAAGTTCAATTAATCATATTACTTAAGAACTCCCACTTAGAAAGACATCCCTCTAATCTTCTAAGTGATCATGTGATCCAAATCAACTAAACCATAACCGATCATCACGTGAAATGGAGTAGCTTTCAATGGTGAACATCAATATGTTGATCATATCTACTATATGATTCACGCTCGACCTTTCGGTCTCAGTGTTCCGAGGCCATATCTGCATATGCTAGGCTCGTCAAGTTTAACCTGAGTATTCTGCGTGTGGAAAAACTGGCTTGCACCCGTTGTAGATGGACGTAGAGCTTATCACACCCGATCATCATGTGGTGTCTGGGCACGAAGAACTTTGGCAACAGTGCATACTCAGGGAGAACACTTTTATCTTGAAATTTAGTGAGAGATCATCTTATAATGCTACCATCAATCAAAGCAAGATAAGATGCATAAAAGATAAACATCACATGCAATCAATATAAGTGATATGATATGGCCATCATCATCTTGTGCTTGTGATCTCCATCTCCGAAGCACCTTCATGATCACATCGTCACCGGCGCAACACCTTGATCTCCATCGTAGCATCGTTGTCGTCTCGCCAATCTTATGCTTCTACGACTATCGCTACCGCTTAGTGATAATGTAAAGCATTACAGGGCGATTGCATTGCATACAATAAAGCGACAACCATATGGCTCGTGCCAGTTGCCGAGAACTTGGTTACAAAGCATGATCATCTCATACAATAAAATTTAGCATCATCTCTTGACCATATCACATCACAACATGCCCTGCAAAAACAAGCTAGACGTCCTCTACTTTGTTGTTGCAAGTTTTACGTGGATGCTACGGGCTTAGCAAGAACTGTTCTTACCTACGCATCAAAACCACAATGATAGTTTGTCAAGTTGATGCTGTTTTAACCTTCGCAAGGACCGGGCGTAGCCACAGTTGGTTCAACTAAAGTTGGAGAAACTGACACCCGCCAGCCACCTGTGTGCAAAGCACGTCGGTAGAACCAGTTTCGCGTAAGCATACGCGTAATGTCGGTCCGGGACGCTTCATCCAACAATACTGCCGAACCAAAGTATGACATGCTAGGAAGCAGTATGACTTATATCGCCCACAACTCACTTTTGTTCTACTCGTGCATATAACATCAACGCATAAAACTAGGCTCGGATGCCATTGTTGGGCAACGTAGCAATTTCAAAAAAATTCCTACGCACACGCAAGATCATGGTGATGCATAGCAACGAGAGGGGAGAGTGTTGTCTATGTACCCTTGTAGACCAAAAGCGGAAGCGTTAGCACAACGCGGTTGATGTAGTCATACGTCTTCACGATCCGACCGATCCAAGTACCGAACGCACGGCACCTCCGAGTTCAGCACACGTTCAGCTCGATGACATCCCGTGAAATCCAATCCAGTAGAGCTTCATGGGAGAGTTCCATCAGCACGACGGCGTGGTGACGATGATGATGTTCTACCGTCGCAGGGCTTCGCCTAAGCACCGCTGCGATATGATCGAGGTGGATTATGGTGGAAGGGGGCACCGCACACGGCTAAGAGATCAAGAGATCAATTGTTGTGTCTATGGGGTGCCCCCTGGCCACGTATATAAAGGAGTGGAAGAGGAGGGGCCGGCCTAGAGGAGGAGGCGCGCCCAAGGGGGGCAATCCTACTCCAAGTAGGTTTTGCCCCCCCTTTCCTATTCCAACTAGGAGAAGGGGGAAGGAGGAGGTGGAGAGAAGGAAGGAGAAGGGGGCCGCGCCCCCTTCCCTTTACCAATTCGGATTGGCGCAAGGGGGGCTGCGCGCCACCTCCTGCTGCCTCTCCTCTTCCACTACTTTGGGTCCATGAGGCCCAATAACCCGCAGGGGGCTTCCGGTAACCCCCCGATACTCCGGTATATATATCTGATAACCCCCGGAACCATTCCGGTGTCCGAATATAGTCGTCCAATATATCAATCTTCATGTCTCGACCATTTCGAGACTCCTCGTCATGTCCATGATCACATCCGGGACTCCGAAAAACCTTTGGTACATCAAAACTCATAAACTCATAATATAACCGGCATCAAAACGGTAAGCGTGCGGACCCTACGGGTTCGAGAACTATGTAGACATGACCGAGACATGTCTCCGGTCAATAACCAATAGTGGAACCTGGATGCTCATATTGGCTCCCACATATTCTACGAAGATCTTTATCGGTCAGACCGCATAACAACATACGTTGTTCCCTTTGTCATCGGTATGTTACTTGCCCGAGATTCGATCATCGGTATCTCAATACCTAGTTCAATCTCGTTACCGGCAAGTCTCTTTACTCGTTCCGTAATACATCATTCCGCAACTAACTCATTTAGTTGCAATTCTTGCAAGGCTTAAGTGATGTGTATTACCGAGAGGGCTCAGAGATACCTCTCCGACAATCGGAGTGAAAAATCCTAATCTCTAAAGACGCCAACCCAACAAGTACCTTTGGAGACACCTATAGAGCATCTTTATAATCACCCAGTTACGTTGTGATGTTTGATAGCACACTAAGTGTTCCTATGGTATTCAGGAGTTGCATAATCTCATAGTCATAGGAACATGTATAAGTTATGAAGAAAGCAATAGCAACAAACTAAACGATCAAGTGCTAAGCTAACGGAATGGGTCAAGTCAACCATATCATTCTCCTAATGATGTGATCCTGTTAATCAAATGACAACTCATGTCTATGGTTAGGAAACATAACCATCTTCGATTAACGAGCTAGTCAAGTAGAGGCATACTAGCGACACTCTGTTTGTCTATGTATTCACACATGTATTATGTTTCCGGTTAATACGATTCTAGCATGAATAACAAACATTTATCATGATATAAGGAAATAAATAATAACTTTATTATTGCCTCTAGGGCATATTTCCTTCAGTATGACTACATCAACCACGTTGTGCTAACGCTTCCGCTTATGGTCTACGAGGGTACGTGGACAACACTCTCCCCTCTCGTTGCTATGCATCACCATGATCTTGCGTGTGCATAGGAATTTTTTTGAAATTACTACGTTCCTCAATAGTTTTTGCGATTGAGATTGTTTTCTCTCGCAGATCAAACATCAAATTTTTGAACGTTTCTCCCTCGTTATATCTGGGATCACAATGTAATGAGTTGGATCTACTACTCATATGCAGACTATCCCCTCTTACTGTGAGGACCATGTTTTGTCAGTCTCGACAAACGATTACTGCTAATGTGTATTTCCTTATATTTGAATTGTAATATACACAAGGTAATAGAAACATGCGCATCTACTGACATTGTCAGATGATGCATCCAATTACTATGAGATCTATGTGATCCTCAATGTGTTATGTTCACACAATTGAGGTTGAGCAAATTTTCAAGTTATTCACTTGAGCATCAGATCTTTGCATTCTTATTACATAACCATGATGTTCTTTAATTTATCACCCGTAAATTGATTATCTCTGGTTCACCCATGTAGGTCAAGATGACGGCCAAAGAGTTTGAGGAGCTTGCCCTCAATGGCCACAGTTACCCTACATGGGCCATGAAAATCAAGACCAGTCTTGTGTCCCGGGGAAAATAAACATCTTACAAGTTAAATCATGCGAAAACTTGCTGATTTATTTACCAAGTCTCTACCAAATTCTACATTCCAGAAATATGTTCACAAAATTGGTATGCGATGACTTTGGGACTTGCTGGTGTCAGGGGGAGTCTCTATTTGAGATATCCTTGTTCAAGACATCACATTACACTATCTCTCTTTCTGAGTTTATGTTTCAGGTTCTCATCAAGGATTTTAATGAAGAGCTTTTGCAGACGAATTCTGTAGAGATGATGACAACGCCTGGACAATTACGAGATGATTCTACATGGTCAAGCATAGATTAGGGGGAGTGTTGAGATTAATTAGCACATGTAATTAGCGGGGAATCTCCCCTTGCCGAACCGTCGTTGCGGTTCCTCCCGCAACAGATGCCTCTCTCTCGTATCCCCTGGAACCGACGCATCCTTGCGTCTCTCTAGTCCATATAAACTGTACTCAGAAACTCCCAATCAATAGAAGTTTTCATTTGATCTCAAACATTTTCAACACCTAGAACTAGGATCTTTCACATTTTGGATAATTACATGAGCGGCAAAATAAGAAACAAAAATATGATTCAGAAAAAATAAAAGATATGCAAGCTTTGCATATTCACAAAAAAAAATGGAGATACAAGCTACGACCACATCACTAGAATTCTCAAAATAAGCTCGTTGAGTCGGGGAAGCATTTTGGCTCTCGGGAGCATTTGCTCCCGATGAACAATAACGCAAAAAAAGTAGTAAAATGCTTTCAAAAAAAATCTGATTTTTTTGTGGATGTGTGTGCTAGTGTTGCAAGCATGCTTGATAATTTTCATGTGAAACGGAGCAGTACTGTTTCGTCGGGGAAAAAACACAAGTTTGGAGTAACATTAGGTGTTTAATTTGTTTTTTTGTACATGCCAAAATGTTTAACCTTTTTTCCTTAAACTTTGTAGGTGGCATTTGAATATGACTATGAATACATAAAAAAATTGTTGAGATTTTTTTTGACATTTCAAAAGTCATTTCCACGTCCAGGAACATGTGCTCCCGGGAGGCAAATTGGATTTCCGCATTGAGTCCCCTTTATTGGAGGACGTCTTGCTCTTTTTCTCATGTTCCACCACTCACCGTGGAAGAAGATTTGAGATGAAGAGGGATGCTAGAACTAAGCGACTAGGCAGCGGTTCAAACCACACGAGAGGAGACTCCAGAAGCGACCGGAGTGGCGACCCCTGGAACCGACACATCCCCTCGGATCGTCACGTCTCTCCAGTCCATATAAATTGTACTTGGAAACTCCTAATCAATAGAAGTTTCCATTCGAGCAGTGGTGCGGGTTCGAGGTCTCCCACCCTTATCCGTAACTGCTTCTTCCGTCTCTTATGCGGTGCGGTGGCAAGTGGATCAGCCAAAGGACATGGAGGCCCAGACGCCTGGCATGACTACTTTGGGCTGGATAATTATGTGAAAATTAAATAAGCGAAGAACAATATGTGAAAAGCTCGTAGGCAATGGATCAGTGATGGATAATTATGTCGGATGCGATTCCTCATGTAATAGTTACAACATAGGGCTGGGGCGGGAGGAGTTCTCGGGCAGGCGGCTCTTGCGACTCCCTCTCCCGGCGCACCGGCGCCCCAGGGTCCTGCCGACCTTCTGAGGGGTCGTGCTTCGCGGAGTGCTTGGGGGGGGGGGTCACTCGTGGCTTCCCTCCGAGTGGGTTCACTTGGGAGGAGGTCATCGCTTTTGGAGGGATTCCGGATCCAGTCTCTGCGGGGCGACGGATGAGCTGCCGTCTCCAGGATCAGCCGAAGGTTGATGACATGCAGCAGCGGCGCGCCATGAGGGCGGCCAACCTTCGTGACATTGAGGTCACTACTGGTATGTCGGTCAACACCTCTAATAATGAGATTATTAATAATGCACACCAATTAGGAGTTTCACTAGGTAGTAATGAAAGTGAAATTTCCAACTCTGTTAATGATCTCCTAGATTTGGAAGCGGAACGTGCTTTGGAAATTATTCGAAACTTAGTGATACATCTCCAACGTATCTATAATTTTTGATTGCTCCATGCTATATTACCTACTGTTTTGGGCAATATTGGGCTTTATTATCCACTTTTATATTATTTTTGGGACTAACCTATTAACCGGAGGCCCAGCCTAGATTTGATGTTTTATGCCTATTTCAGTGTTTTGAAGAAAAGGAATATTAGACAGAGTCGAAACGGAACGAAATCAACTGGAGAAGTTATTTTTGGAAGGAAACACACCTGATGGACTTGGACCCCACGTCAAGTAAGGAACGAGGTGCTCACTGGGGTGGGGGCGCGTCCCTCCCCCTAGGGCGCGCCCCCTGTCTCGTGGGGCCCTCGTGGCTCCCCTGACGTACCTCCTGCACCCATATATACCTACGTGACCTAAAACTTCCACAATGCACAATAGATCGAGAGTTCCGCCACCAGAAGCCTCCGTAGCCACCGAAAACCAATCTAGACCCGTTCCGGCACCCTGTCGGAGGGGGCAATCCCTCTCTGGTGGCCATATTCATCATCCCAGTGCTCTCCATGACAAGGAGGGAGTAGTTCTCCCTCGGAGCTGAGGGTATGTACCAGTAGCTATGTGTTTGATCTCTCTCTCTCGTGTTCTTGATTTGGCACGATCTTTATGTATCGCGAGCTTTGCTATTATAGTTGGATCTTATGTTTCTCCTCCCCCTCTTCCCACTTGTAATGAATTGAGTTTCCCCTTTGAAGTAATCTTATCGGATTGAGTCTTTAAAGACTTGAGAACACTTGATGTATGTCTTGCCGTGGATATCTGTGGTGACAATGGGATACCACGTGCCACTTGATGTATGTTAAGGTGACCAACTTGCGGGTTTCGTGACATTGGGAACCTATGCATAGGGGTTGGCACACGTTTTCGTCGTGATTCTCCGGTAGAACTTTGGGGCACTCTTTGAGGTCCTTTGTGTTGGTTGAATAGATGAATCTGAGATTGTGTGATGCACATCGTATAATCATGTCCACGGATACTTGAGGTGACATTGGAGTATCTAGGTGACATTAGGGTTTTGGTTGATTTGTATCTTAAGGTGTTATTCTAATACGAACTCTAGGGCTGTTTGTGACACTTATAGGAATAGCCCAACGGATTGATTGGAAAGAATAACTTTGAGGTGGTTTCATACCCTACCATAATCTCTTCGTTCGTTCTCCGCTATTAGTGACTTTGGAGTGACTCTTTGTTGCATGTTGAGGGGTAGTCATGTGATCCAATTATGTTAGTATTATTGAGAGGACTTTCACTAGTGAAAGTATGAACCCTAGGCCTTATTTCCACGCATTGCAATACCATTTACGCTCACTTTTATCACTTGCTACGTTGCTGTTTTTATAATTTCAGACTACAAATACCTTTATCTACTATCCATATACCACTTGTTTCACCATCTCTTCGCCGAACTAGTGCACCTATACAATTTATCATTGTATTGGGTGTGTTGGGGACACAAGAGACTCTTTGTTATTTGGTTGCAGGGTTGCTTGAGAGAGACCATCTTCATCCTATGCCTCCTACGGATTGATAAACCTTAGGTCATCCACTTGAGGGAAATTTGCTACTGTCCTACAAACCTCTGCACTTCGAGGCCCAACAAGGTCTACAAGAAGAAGGTTGTGTAGTAGACATCAAGCTCTTTTCTGGCGCCGTTGCCGGGGAGGTGAGTGCTTGAAGGTATATCTTTAGATCTTGCAATCGAGTCTTTTAGTTTCTTGTTTTATCACTAGTTTAGTTTATAAAAGAAAACTATAAAAAAATGGAATTAAGTTTGTCTCATACGCTTCACCTTTTTAATATCTTTCGTGAGTATGATGGAAAGGATAATTATGCTCAAGTGCTAGAAGAAGAAATCTATAAAATGTTTGGCACTAAATATTTGAATGATGAGCATGATTGCAATGTTGTTAGTACGAATTCTTTGAATATCCATGATGCTAATGATGATTGCACTAGTTATGATGAAAATGCCTCCAATAAACATGTCAATTTTTGTGTAGTAGACTGGGTTTGCAAGTACACACCAAATAGGGAAGATAGATATTGCAAGAGGCATAAGTACTTAGAAACCAAATTGTTGCAAGAAGAGCTAGATGAATGTGCTGAAAATTTAAATTATCTTGGCCGTACTTGTGGACTTTGCAATGAAAGTGGTCATTTAGCTATCCGATGCAAATTGTTTCACGATCTAATCGTGTCCAAAAATTGTGATGACTTGATTTCCCTTGCACATTATAATGAACTTAGTTTGCTTATGGGTTATGAAGAAATGAAACGTTTAACTAATGATCTTCCAGAATTTGCCCGTTACAAACTTCTTGGTTTTGATCTAGAGAAGATTTATATGTATTGTGCAGTGAATTGCATTGAAAATCCTTATATTGCCAATTACATAAAGAAAAGAAAACAAATAGGAGATGAAGAGAATACTAACGAAAGGGAGGAGACTTCCCAATATCCTCCTATTATTTCTTATGATGAATCAGGTAACGAGGAGGAGCCTTCTACTCAACCAATCTCATTAATAAGGAGCTCCAAAAAGAGAATTGAACCCACACATGATGTGGTGAAGAGGAATAAAAGAAAAAGGAAGAGAGGTAAAAAGGTATCTCTCCCAAATAAAGTTGCTCCTATTATTGTTGTGCCTCATGAAAATGAAGATGATACACTTTATGATGATCTCGTTATGCCTACTGCTTGTTGTGATGATTATGATTGGGAATATAATGATACTTCTTATGATCTTGAAAATCTTTTTGGTACTTGCTTGGAAAAATATGATAATAATGTTTGCTATACTATTGGTGCTATCCATACTATTAATGATGAGAGTGATTATGCCTATGATACGAAAAGGCCCAAGCTTGGGGAAGCAATGTTTGATGGGGATGACATATTTGAGAATATATTTGCTGCAATTAATGTTTGTCCCAAGCTTGGGGATGCTATGTTTAATAATGATGATATTTTTAGCCTTCCATGTTTTGATATACAAAGTGATTATGATGAGAACAAAGTTGCTACTTATGATCATTATTGTGATGATACATATGCTATAAAAAGCAGTGATTATGTTTATAAAACTTGTCATGATTATGATTACCCCTTCTCTGAACATTACTCTTTTAATGTGGAAGCAATTTATAGTATTCGAGTCTCTTATGATACTCCCACTATTATTCATGAGAAGAATTTTGCTTATGTGGAGAGTAGTAAAATTTCTATGCTTGTAGATCATGAAAAGAATGCTTTAGGTGCTGGTTATATTGTTGAATTCATTCATGATGCCACTGAAAATTATTATGAGGGAGGAACATATGCTTGTAGGAATTGCAATAATATCAAGTTTCCTCTCTATGTGCTTAAAATCTTGAAATTATGCTTGTTTTGCTCTCCTATGCTAGTTGATTATTGTTCCCACAAGTTGTTTGCTCACAAAATCCCTATGCATAGGAAGTATGTTAGACTTAAATGTGCTAGTCATATTCTTCATGATGCTCTCTTTATGTTACAATTCTTATCCTTCATGTGAGCATCATTGAAATCATCATGCCTAGCTAGGGGCATTAAACGATAGCGCTTGTTGGGAGGCAACCCAACTTTATTTTTGTTCCTGTTTAGTAATAAATAGTTCATCTAGCCTCTGTTTAGATATGGTTTTATGCTTTTAATTAGTGTTTGTGCCAAGTAGAACCTTTGGGAAGACTTTGGGAAAGTCTTGTTGATCATGCTGTCAAAAATAGAAACTTTAGCGCTCACGAGAATTGCTTCCATTTTTATTTGGTGAGTGATATTTAGTTAATTCTTTTTGCATATGATTAATAGATAAATTCTTCAGGTCCAGAAATTTATTTGAGAATTTTATGAGTTCCAGAAGTATACTTTTGATCCAGATTACTACAGACTGTTCTGTTTTTGACAGATTCTGTTTTTCATGTGTTGTTTACTTATTTTGATGAATCTATGGCTAGTAAAATAGTTTATAAACCATAGAGAAGTTGGAATAAAGTAGATTTAACACCAATATAAATAAATAATGAGTTCATTATACTACCTTGAAGTGGTCTTTTGTTTTCTTATACTAACGGATCTTACGAGTTTTCTGTTAAGTTTTGTGTTGTGAAGTTTTCAAGTTTTGGGTAAGGATTCGATGGACTATGGAATAAGGAGAGGCAAGAGCCTAAGCTTGGCGATGCCCAAGGAACCCCAAGATAATATTCAAGGATAGTCAAGAGCCTAAGCTTGGGGATGCCCCGGAAGGCATCCCCTCTTTCGTCTTCGTTCATCGGTAACTTTACTTGGAGCTATGTTTTTATTCACCACATGATATGTGTTTTGCTTGGAGCGTCAATTTATTTTGTTAATATTTTCTTGATCTTATTTAGAACAATGTTTTTCATATTTTATTTCAATAAAAGTGGCATTGATAGCCTTTACTATGCCTATGTTACAAGTATACATGTTGCTGTTTGAAAACAGAAAGTTTACCGCTGTTGCAATAATTCCCTAGAAAAGTCAGAATGTGATAAAATGTTGAAACCTTTTGAATATTAAGCTCTGATAAATTTACTACAATGGGAATTTTATTTCATAATTTTTGGAGCTAGGGAATTATGGATGTTGCAGCATTCTTTACAGACTATCCTGTTTAGGCAGATTGCTGTTATGTTTGCATTGTTTGCATATGATTGCTTCTTTAATGATTCTATTTGAGGATAGGACTATTAAATATGCGGAGTAATTTAGTATGCAATGTTGAATAATAATTTTAGTGATTTGCTATAGTAGAGTATGATAAGGTTTTGGCAATGGTTTATACTAACTTATCTCACGAGTCCTTGTTGAGTTTTGTGTGGATGAAGCTTTTGAGATTTAGGGAGACCTTGATATGAGAGGAATTAAGGAGACACAAAAGCTCAAGCTTGGGGATGCCCAAGGCACCCCAAGATAATATTTCAAGAAGTCTCAAGCATCTAAGCTTGGGGATGCCCCGGTTGGCATCCCACCTTTCTTCTTCAACAATTATCGGTTAGTATCGGTTGATCCTAAGTTTTTGCTTCTTCACATGATATTTGCCATTCTTAGAATGTCATTTTATTTTGTTTTGCTTTCTGTTTGAATAAAATACCAAAGATCTGAAATTCTTAAATGTTAGAGAGTATTCACATAGTTGCATAATTATTCGACTACTCATTGATCTTCACTTATATCTTTCGGAGTAGTTTGTCATTTGCTCTAGTGCTTCACTTATATCTTTTAGAGCATGGTGGTAGTTTTATTTTGAAGAAATAGATGAACTCTCATGCTTCACTAAGATTATTTTGAGAGTCTTAAATAGCATGGTAATTTGTTTAAAATCCTAATATTCTAGGTATTCAAGATTAGTAAAAATTTCTTATGAGTGTTTTGAATACTAAGAGAAGTTTGATACTTGATGATTGTTTTGAGGTATGAAGATGGTGATATTAGAGTCATGCTAGTTGAGTAGTTGTGAATTTGAGAGATACTTGTGTTGAAGTTTGTGATTCCCGTAGCATGCACGTATGGTGAACCGTTATGTAACGAAGTCGGAGCATGAGGTGTTTATTGATTGTCTTCCTTATGAGTGGCGGTCGGGGACGAACGATGGTCTTTTCCTACCAATCTATCCCCCTAGGAGCATGCGCGTAGTACTTTGTTTCGATAACTAATAGATTTTTGCAATAAGTATGTGAGTTCTTTATGACTAATGTTGAGTCCATGGATTATATGCACTCTCACCCTTCCACCTTTGCTAGCCTCTCTAATACCGCACACCTTTCGCCGGTATCATACACCTACCATATACCTTCCTCAAAACATCCACCATACCTACCTATTATGGCATGTCCATAGCCATTCCGAGATATATTGCCATGCAACTTTTCACCATCTAGTTCAACATGACACATTCATCAATGTCATATTGCTTAGCATGATCATGTAGTTGACATAGTATTTGTGGAAAAGCCACCGTTCATAATTTCTTCATACTTGTCACCCTTGATTCATTGCATATCCCGGTACACCGCCAGAGGCATTCATATAGAGTCATACTTTGTTCTAGTATCGAGTTGTATCATTGAGTTGTAAATAAATAAAAGCGTGATGATCATCATTCAATAGAGCATTGTCCCAATAAAAAAAGAGAAAGGCCAAATAAAAAAAGAAAGGCCAAATAAAAAAAGGCCAAAAAAGAAAAGAAAGGCCAAATAAATAAAGAAAATAAATAAAAAGGGGCAATGCTACTATCCTTTTTTCCACACTTGTGCTTCAAAGTAGCACCATGATATAGCGAGTCTCATATATTGTGCTTCAAAGTAGCACCATGTTCTTCATATAGAGAGTCTCATATTTTGTCACTTTCATATACTAGTGGGAATTTTACATTATAGAACTTGTTCGCACACGAACACGTCACCGTGTACCTCCAACGCCGAGGGTGATGCACCGCAGCTCACCTCGAAGGAGACCCGTCCGGAAGCGCGATACGTAAGCAATCCGGCGGGTGCTTTTGAGGACCCGAAACCCCACACGCCCGAGAGGGACCCCGTCAGGGCGCGCAGCGGTTATGGGCTGCCCTAGGTCGGCCTAACCGCCCCTAGGGCCTCGAGATTCGCCGCCCTGCAAACGAAGAACGAACGAAGAACGAGGAAGAAGAAGAACAAAGGAGAGAGATAAAGGTAAAGGTAAAAAGTGATAGATGAATTGATCGATTGTGTGTTGTTTAATCGGCCGTCACCCCTTAGATATATAAGAGGCGGCTGGACTTCCCGTGCAAGGAAAAGGCTTGGATTCACGTCCAAAACCCTAGTCAAATTCGGATCGGTTTTGTCCAAACTTTCCAAAACTGTTCGGTTTAAACTGGCTGCACCTTGCGGGTCTTTTTTGTGGTGGTAAACGATCTCGGATGGAAACGAGCCCAAAAGAAATCTTGACCGTTTCGACGAGACGAACAACTTTCATATTGATCGTTTTTTGATTTGAGGCCATCTTCTAGGCCAAAACGGTCACACAGAACACCTGTTCGCTCGCGCTACCCATCAGACCTATGTCTGGTGGGGCGCGCCACATGTCGCCTCGTGACAGAGCTGCACTCCGATA
This sequence comes from Triticum urartu, assembly GCF_056163025.1. NCBI lineage: Eukaryota > Viridiplantae > Streptophyta > Magnoliopsida > Poales > Poaceae > Triticum > Triticum urartu. The sequence goes on from NC_141877.1 coordinate 13,458,536, forward strand.
GCTCTAACTTTTGCATACGAACTTGGATTGGGACAATTTTTATATCAAAATCGACCGTTTCGACGAGACGCACAACTTCCGTGTAGAACATTTTTCCATCCGAGATCATCTGAATAACCTTTTGAGCCCATCTTCAACTTCTCGTCCGATTGACTATCACAGCCTCCAACCCGGCAAGTTTTCCATCCGAGTAAGCTTTCCACACCGGCAATGTTTCTACCCGGCAAGCTTTCACATCGGCAAGGTTTCACTCCGGCAAGGTTTGTACTCCGGCAAGGGCTCCTCCCTGACAAGGTTTCTCCTCCGGCAAGATTTCACACCGGCAAGCTTACACACCGGCGATCTTTCTGTGCCGGCAACCTTTCCACGCCGGCAAGCCTTCACACCGAAAAGCTTTCACACTGGCAAGATTTTATCCTAGCAAGGTTTTTGCCCCGGCATGCTGCTTTATGATCGTGCCACTTTTGAGCGTCAACACATGCCCCCCTGTTTTTCGGTAAAGCTAGCGTGCCGAAAAATACTTGTACCAAGTTTGTTCTAAGGACGATGTCAACACTCCATCGGCCATTTATATGTTCTTAGGACGATAAGTATATATCGGCCATGTCTTGTGTGAACTTTCTGATGCAAACTTGGGTGAAACCTTCTCAGCTTCATTCACAATCCGGTGATAAAGTTCTATAGAAATGTATCTCAATGTCATCCTCCGAACCATATTGTTCACCCTTTTGCTAGGATTTTGTAGACAATCAACAATAAACTTTCTCCAATCCTTACTTTCGCCTGCATAAAAATTTCATTAGTGGCCGAAGCTGTGGACTCCAATTCGGCCTTACCTATGTTGGCAAGAATAAGCATCGGCTATTGATAGATGTGCAATACACCATGACCAACATGGTAGCCAAATGCTTGCTATGCCAACTCTCTCCAATTATCATGTCTAGATATATGAAGAATCTTAAAACAACCCACGGTAAATTTTACATCTAGACATACCTCAAGATAAACTAAAAGTGATTCGTCAAAACATTGATAACCATTGGATATTTGTTGCACTACTAGTAACGAATCACCGGAAGCCTCAATATGTATAGCACCTATAGCAAGGCAAAGCTCCAATCCGAATGACAATGCATATTCGGCTTTGATCGTTGTGCAAAAATATTATAAGCGGCATGAGGCTTCACAAAATAGCACCATAAGGATATATATAAACAACACCAACACCTTGGCCATTGCTACAAATTTAACCATCAATATATAATCTCCATGGTTCTAGAAAGATCAAGCTGAAATCAATATTATGCATGATGTCAATATGATTCTCAATAATAAAATCAACCATGATTTGGCCTTACATAAATTCTGAATACTAATAAGCCAAAGCACACCCAATCAAAACATAAGTTCACTTTGCAATTTTGGTGAATTGGTCTATGCATAATATCTTCAATGGCATCAATTTGACAAATTCCTTCACAAGCACTTATCTCAAACTAAGGACGATGTTAGAATACCACACCGGCCATTCTTAGATATATTCTTAGGGCGATAGATAAATATCGGTCATTACAATGAGGTCCATGTAGTATTCACCCACCAAGGTATGTATAGCCGAAATAAACAAATGAAATAGCAATAAGATATTTCGACCCCTTTGTATTAGCAACAAAAATGTAACTAACCAAATGTATAGTGATTTGGTAATACTCTGTCATGATATAGAAAATTATGTTGCATTCATGGATCAAAATAAGTCCATGGAGGGTAACTGATCATACCTGTGGATGAATTCCATGGCGAGGGCATCAATGGCATTGTTGAAGAAAATGGATGATGTGCTAACCGAAGATTTTGATGTTGTGATCCACACCTTCGGTTTAATTGTTTGTTGCTTCCATTCTTCTCTTTCTTCACTTTTATTGTACTTGTTGCAATAGAAGCATGCACCTCATTTTCGTTATGAATGATCCTCTTGGGAACCCATGCCATGTTCTTCTGTCTCAGCTCTTGTGCCCTAAGATTTTGTAATTCCTTCTTTTGCCAATACGTTAAGCCGAGTGGGCATCTCGGCTGTAATTCTGTTTTGACCAATGGCAGTTCCTTTTTGGCCTTATGCACTCTCAACTTCTTTTCTTCAGATTTGGCACTTTGACTCTCAATAATTGGTTGCTTTGTCTCATTGCCTTTAGTAGCCAATGTTAACACTTTAATTGGCTCTTTTTTATTTGAGATCAAATCTGAAGTTGCACTCTTACGACCATCTCTTTTAACATGGTAAACTTGCTTGACCACCTTGACGGTGTCCTGGACTAGGGGGTACTCAACACGTCATCTCCCGATTTGATAGATTGGGCCGAGGACCCCCGTGGCCGTATACTCATGGGCCAGTTCGGACAGCTGCCGCATACAAGGAAGATTCCACAAGACTTGGCGATCAAGACAAGGACTTCTCCCCACCGGCGTATTCGGCTAGGACTCTTGTTAACCTAGGCCTCTGGTGCATTATATAAACCAGGGTCAGGCTAGTCGATAGATAATATACAACATACAATCATACCATAGGCTAGCTTCTAGGGTTTAGCCTCTCTGATCTCGTGGTAGATCTACTCTTGTACTACCCATATCATCAATATTAATCAAGCAGGACGTAGGGTTTTACCTCCATCAAGAGGGCCCGAACCTGGGTAAAACATCGTGTCCCCTGCCTCCTATTACCATCCGGCCTAGACGCACAGTTCGGGACCCCCTACCCGAGATCCGCCGGTTTTGACACCGACATTGGTGCTTTCATTGAGAGTTCCGCTATGTGATCGACAAAAGGATCGATGGCTCGCCTGCAGATCAACTTCGACTTCGGCATCTTCATCACCAGCTCGACTGGTCACCTTGGTTCGACCAAGAATTGCACCCCGTGTTCAGATCACCATGTTCGGACGAGGGCCTTCATCAAACATCAACTCCGATCTCTATCAAGATCACGGAGGAATCATCCATGGAGCTCGGGGGCTCAACGTCAACATTGCCCTCAAGCGACCGTGTTGTTTTTCTGGACAGCGAACTCATATCTGCTGCCACCACCTCCTCGAGTATCGCTTTGACGATCGCTTTGGTGGAATTGTGCGGAATCGAGTCTACAACAACCCTGGAAAATTTCGTCGAGTTCCGATGGAGGAATCTCTGGCAATCCACAATATACCGGAGCCCTGTCAAATCTGGACGGGAATTTGGATGTGTTTAGGGCGTGGTGTCCAACTTCTAGCTCGGACGTCCTTTGGAAGATCCAACCGTTGATCGGCTGCGGAATTCCTGTATCTACCACCTCTCAAAGTTTCAGCTCGATCCGACCGTCCAAACTCCGGGAACCTTCCGATTAGCGCATCACTTTTCGGATCTGTTTTCTGCGCGAAAACGAATCCGACCCGAGTTCATCTTTTCTATGAACGGGATTTCAAACATCCCTTTTGAAGGAAGTTTTGTATGGGGTATTGTGTTTTGTTCCCGAACACATCCCACTAACTTTAAGATCTTTTGAACATGATCTTCAACATCATGCTGGTGTCAAAACCAGTCCGGCAATATTACTCCACGGCTGCCGACCTGCGCTAGACACGTTGTCACTTTATTGAGCCGAGCTCAATTTCTTCGGATCATCATCTCGGCAAGCCGAACAAGAGTTCGGCATCACGAAGGATAAATCATCACCAACATCGCCGCCCCATAGATTACATGGAGCGGGCACACGGGCATCGCCGCACGGTCACTTCATCAAGCCGGCATTGACCACCTCACGACCTGCATCGGCAGGGCCGCACCGTTGCTTTTTCAAGCCGGTGTCCGTCACGCCGACCTACTTCGACATCTCGGCTGGACCGGGGGCTTCGCCATCTCTTCATCAACCTACTCCGGACACTTCGGCGTCAGTAGCCGACCAGCTCCGTCACGTTAGCTGGACCGAGGGCTTTGCCTTGGCGAGCCAACCTTTGCCAGCATTGCCATGCCGTCATTTTATCGCCCATCAGGCAATGGGTGTGCGGATCGACTCCCAATTTTGGAAATCACCTTCCTTCGGATTGCTACAACAAATAAACCAAGTGCTATTAATCCCAATATTTTTTGCTTGTTTAGGTTCATTTTTCCCAAGAAATTATTACTCTGGTTTGTCCATCATATGTACACAGGTCTATCAAATGGTGGTCGCATTAACGACAATCGCATGGTGGTTCGGTCAGTTTCCGTACATAGTCCGGCGAACACCGCATCCGGAGCTCGGACCGACCTGTGAATTCAGGCTTTGCCACGCCTTTACCGCGTCACGCCGACGCCCTGCATCGACATTGACTTCGGTGCCAGGCCATATTTCTTTTATTACTCACTTTGCATAAATTATTTATTATGCAACGATTTTTTTAACTATCATTATTACTATTATCTCCGGTTTGCACTATTTTTTGTGTGCAGGAAAATGATCCGAGGGCTTCGGCGTCACTCTGCCGGTCTGCATTGACCATGCTATGTCACCACTTCGGCGTGTCGAGCTCTCCGCTCCGCCACCTCGGGACCGGCTTGGGGGATAGAACCTTGCCCCGTATCAAGCTCGGACCGCGTCATCAATACCGAACATATTAACCAGCTAAGTCGCTTTCATGCTCAAAGCTTTAATTTCTAACTTGTGTTCGGTTCGGCCAAGCATTATACTTTTTTGGAAAAACGTTGCTTGTAAAAAATTTCCTTGCCCAAACTTTGTTTGTGCCGCATAAATTCAAATACCCAATTCGTTTGGGGGCTTCCTTCATGAAGCTTTTCCACTTGCATATGATTATACTTGTACGGCTTCGTTCCTTGTTCGGTATTATGCCACAATATGCACCATATTGACTTAAGCGATTTGCAAGCTGGGTTGCCTCGCTCCTGTGTTTACCCCTACGTTCCCGATTGTTCGGCTAGGGAGTAAAGGGAGCACCTCTGCGATTGTCACGATCGGGTCGCCCGAGCCGGACCTCAGACTGGGTGAAGCCGAAAGCTAGCGCTCTTATAGTTTTCAATGATGGTCGGCACACAACGGAACTCATGAGTACAAAAAATCTATTGCACAAGTCTCATAATAACAATGAGCATCGAAGAAAGTTATCGGTGGGGGTACTATTTTCTTCGAAGATGCTTCTTACACTTCACGGTAATATAGCATAAGTTCCCTGAGCGCGCTTTGTCTGTTACAGCCTTATGGCCTGATTGCCTGGTTATTGGAAACACCATCGATATTCACGACCGATGTAGTACATAACACTTTTCGGTCCTTGACCAAAGACGGAGAAGCTGACGGTCAGTTAAGACGCGTTTAAAGTTCGGTTGAACATAGATATGATATAAGTACTTCGGTACATGCAATCATTCTTCTACCCAAGTCACTTGGGGGCTCTTAAGTTTATTTGAGCCGTTTTATAATAAGTGTTCTTCTTCTTAGTCATTGCAAAGTTTTATTATTATCACTCCTTTTTTTGACACGAGTGTGCGGTCACTAGCCGGGGAGCCTAATTTCTCTCTCAAAGCCGCTAGAGTTTAGTTTGCTAAACTGGCCTGATGAGAAGTACTCCGCCCTCGGGATAGGAGGTTGAAGCCGTAGGCTGACCCGCTCGAAGTCTTGAGATAGGATGTATCATGTTAAAGCACGACAAAAGCACTTCTTTTTTCTAAGACCAACTTTCGGATTGGCACCGAACACTTGATATTGTTCGGACGTCATGTTTTTACTGACATTTCTTGGTTTTCCAAGCTTTTTGGCACTTTTAAACTATTTGTGCTTTTCCAGCATTAGTCTCGCAGTGCAACGCCGGACACCTTTAGGGATTCGGCAAAAACATTCTCAGATATTGCTATATATGCATCGGTTTCGAATTGTGTCTTCGGTTAATAGTTGGGTTGCCCAGTTCCTGCACTTGCTTCCTACGTTCCGTTTTGTTCGGCTAGGCGTGCAAAGGGAGAACCACTGCGATTGTGCTTCCAGCTTACATGGTTAAGCACCTTAGTGGAGAAAGCCGAAAACTAACTTTCACAATAAGCGTAAACTGGTCAGCGATCCGATGACTATGTTAAATGATGGACCGTTCATAACATTGGCCGAAGTGTTTATGGCTTGACCCCGACTATCGCCGAACACTACCGGGGGCTATTAACTGGCCTCCCAAACTAAATCCTCAATATTTTGCTCTTACATTAGAGCTGAGGTTTAATGATCATGCTTAGCATGACAACCCAAAGAAAGGAACCGATGGCGGGACTATTTTCTTTGGAAGACATTTCTTCTGTTAAACAGTAATATAACTCTCTGCGTACCTTTGTTTATAAAACCGTATGGCCAGATTGCCTTGTTTGTTGTAAATCTTTGCCCTCATAAAGGCTTTATAAAGTAGGACAAACACTCCTCGGCTACTGGCCGAGGAGGTGGAAGCCGATGGTCGGTCAACAAAGTTTTGTACAATGCGGATCTGAGCATTAATGACGTAAAGTACTTGGATACATAGAGTCATTACACATAATTTGTGATTTTACTATGGATGTTGATCCTTAATTCGGCCACCGGTGCCCGCATTAAGGCTCGGGGGCTACTGGGCTTTGGGCTTATTATTTACAAATTAAAGGGCACATCGATCCCCTGATCTGGTGTTGCCACCCGACCAGTCTCTCGGGGGGTACTGCATTGCTTGTCCAATGCAGAAAATTTTATGTGCAATATAGTTTCTGAGAAGATTTTGATCCTCAGGTTGGTCGGCCGCACCCAACCTGAGTCTCGAGGACTGAGCATGCCGCTTTTGGTGTCCCGAGGTATTCTGCCGAGCTTGGACTTGATCCTCAGGCCGATTTTGCAAATCAACCTGAGTCTCAGCGGCTACTAGGATCAGCGGTCTTACATCATCCTTCAGGTGCATCTCGGGTTTTAGACCGATACACACCTTGAGGGCTACTGGCTATATATCTCGGCAGAGAATAAATTGCACCAATAAAAAATATTCACAAAAATCGGCCCACATTCGGGGTGGTGCACCACCTCGGAAGCAGTCCGGCATAAAGCTCGGGCGCCAGTGGCTGGCTCCCTAGAGGGCATTTCTGGCATTAAGCTCGGCTAAACTCCTTCAAACTTTTTTGATCCAAGGTGATATGAAACCTCGGATATAGTCCAGCGTTGGAGCTCGGATACAGTCCGGCGTTGGAGCTCGGATACATTGTCCGGCGTTGGAGCTCGGATACATTCCGGCGTTAGAGATGGGAAGCGGTCCGGCATTGGTGCTCGGCTGTAAAAGATACCTCGAATACAGTCCGGCGTTAGAGCTCGGACGCAAGAGGACACTGCCTCCCGAGAACAACTTCAAACCCGAGGTGTGGCATAAAAATAATAAGGCATTGATAAAGGCCGGAAACTTAAAGGGGCTCCTCGGATACCCGGCGTATAAACTCGTCGAATGCATTTCGGCGATCCTCAATATCGAAGATGAGAAGATTTGTTGAACCAGTTTTCAAGACCGACGACCGAAGATGAAGGACAGTTCGGAAGAATCGAGGAGCGTCCCTAACTTGAAGACCGGTTCAGGGGGCTACTGACGGTGTCCTGGACTAGGGGGTACTCAACACGTCATCTCCCGATCTGATAGATTGGGCCGAGGACCCCCGTGGCCGTATACTCATGGGCCAGTTCGGACAGCTGCCGCATACAAGGAAGATTCCACAAGACTTGGCGATCAAGACAAGGACTTCTCCCCACCGGCGTATTCGGCTAGGACTCTTGTTAACCTAGGCCTCTGGTGCATTATATAAACCAGGGTCAGGCTAGTCGATAGATAATATACAACATGCAATCATACCATAGGCTAGCTTCTAGGGTTTAGCCTCTCTGATCTCGTGGTAGATCTACTCTTGTACTACCCATATCATCAATATTAATCAAGCAGGACGTAGGGTTTTACCTCCATCAAGAGGGCCCGAACCTGGGTAAAACATCGTGTCCCCTGCCTCCTATTACCATTCGGCCTAGACGCACAATTTGGGACCCCCTACCCGAGATCCGCCGGTTTTGACACCGACACACCTCTTTCTTCATTCTTGAGCTCTGGACCGATTCCTTATGATTGAAATGGTCTTTAACATGTGATTGTTCAGATATTGATCTTCTCGGAGCTGCATAATATTGGTGAGATGGTCTAAAATAAGATGGAGAATGTGCCCTTGTATCATACCTGTCCCATGATGGATATGGATCTACATGAGCATAGGGAGGCATCCACAGCATTGGCATTGGCGGCCCAAAGTAAGGATATGAATATGTTGCATTAAAATTCTCACTTTGCTAATACCGATCCTCATATTTGCGCCTTGGGGGTGATCTTGGTTTCTTTGCATGATTGGGCCGATAAGCATTCTTCTCTTCACTCTTCTTTTGATATTTATCCAATAGTTCAGCGAAGGTGATTTTTGATCTCTTACACTTGCGCTTATTTCGGCCTTTGTTTCCTTTTGGTTTGCTTTCATCGATCATTGGATTTTCTTGCTGCCCCCCAGTCCTTGGCGTCTCCATTCTAGCTTCGATGGAATTCTTGCCCTCAAGATTATGTTCATTATGTTCTTCGACAACTTCTTTACTTGAAAGCTTGATCCCATCACCCGCAGTTTTTACCTTCTCTTCAAATGGATCGGCTTGAAGCAGCCGATGCAAAAACTTTCTACCATCGGGACCAATCGGAATATACTGGTCATCTCTTGGTGTCTCAACAAATTTCAATCGTCCTTCATCAATGGCCGATTTAACTATTTGACTAAACATGTTACAATCCTCAAAATTATGCTTGGACAAATCATGCAACTTACAATACATTCGTCCCTGGACATATGGCTCAACATGGTGATCAAGAATTCTAATATAATTATTCCTCAACAACAAATCAAAGATTTTATCACACATGTTTGAATTAAAGGTAAACCTTTTATTTCCTAGCCGATCTTGATGTGAGAACGGCTTTGGAATTAAGCAAACGAATGGTTCAGATTTTGCACCACACCACTCGGCTATGCATTGTGTTTTGCACTCTATTTCCGATGTCTTTGGGTAAGATATTATACTAGCATCGGTTTTCTCAACAGAATTTAACCTTGGCTTTAAATTTCTAAAATGAAAATAGTTAGAACATACATGTCTCAATTGATACCAAGTGCAAGCCAAGTATGAAATAAGCAAAGCTACCCAAATAGATATGAACTTTAGATAAAGCAACGGGGAAAGCTTTGGCTGTAATAATAAGTCACTATCGGTCTTTATAAATGGCGTAATGGGTTGACCGATATGCTCAATAACAACTTTATTGCTAGCAAGTAAATTACCCTTCTTCATTGGTCTTTCAAAATTACTTATGAGGATTTTTCTAATAGATGCATCAACAATAAAGTCCTGACCAAATCTGAAAATAGGTAAATTACTTGCTAAACATACCTCTTCAAATATATTGGGAGAGCACGATGGTGGTGTGACTTGAACAATATCTTGCTCCGCCTTTGGATGGCTCCCCAACGCCTCTTCATCATCTTTTTCTTGATTCCGTGCATCATTACATTGAAGATTTTTGTCGGCCGAACTTTGTTCGGCTACTTGTTCTTGTCCTGATGGCTCGACATCATGATCAATTATAATAGGATTAGTCGACGATGCACCAACGATGTGATCAACTATGCCCCGACTGAAGGTACACTTCTCATCCATTAACTGATATTGTGATACTAGCTCTGAAACAAAATAACCGAGCAGTGCTGGCTTAGCGTCATCCGACTCGGCTATGCATTTATTTTCATCCTCTTTTCCTGATGCTTTTGAATCGGCTTCGAAGGACTTTGGACCTGGCTTTATGTTTCTGCAACCAAAATAATTACAGAATATACGTCTCATACGAGTCCAAATGTTAGCCAGGCATGAAACAAACAAAGTTGTCCATATGAATACAAAGTTCAGTTGACATGACAAGAACAATTTTGGTTTTGATAAGTTGTCACTATTAGCCTCTATGAACGATACCATGTGTTGACTATCATGATTAGTGAGAAGATCCTTCCTAACAAATAGATTACTCATTTCAATTGGTCTTTCAAAACTAATTAGAATCTTACTAATAGGTGCATCAACAATATGATTTTGACCGAATTGAAAATTGAGTAAACTATCTGCTAGGTGTACCTTTGTGAAGACGTTGGAAGGAGAAGATGGTTGCACCACAGGAACAATACGTTGCTCCACTTCTGAATAATTCTCCAACGCCTCTTCCTCTTTTTCTGGATCTGGTGCCTCATCACTCAGATTGCCCGTGTATATTTCACTCGAATTGCCCGAGTATATTTCAGTCGGATTGCCCGAGTGGATTTCACTCGGACGCTCTTTGTCAGTTGAACTTTGCTCGGCCGCATTTTCTTGGTCTTGATGTTCATCGTTAACTGAACTGTGTTCAGCCATATTACTGTGTCTTGATGCTCATCAATATCTTTAGCACGAAACTCATAAGGTAGCATGTAAGCTCCCTTACATCCAGAAAAATCGAGCACAACCAATTTGTTGCGTTTGTCGTTCCTTTGCTCAGCCAAGCTTGCATCTTCTATTTTGGTACACGAGGCAATAGTTGGCTTGATGCACTCGGCGTTAGCTAGTGATGCACTCGTCTGGAACGATGCACTCGGTTGGCACGATGCAACGCACTCGGCCTTAAACATCCCGTTGCTCAATCCGGTTTCAACCGAATCCACCGTATTAGCCGAGTGAATCCTTTTTTGCTGGTTTGCTTGCAAAGCTTCTTTTTTACCTTGCCTCAACAGTGTAGAAGGGCCAACATGGTTCCTACATGGAGGAAGGCACTTGACATATTCTTGCAAATATCCCTCTCCACGCTTCTTCTTGAGTGCTTGTAGGCCTGTCGATATTCTGCTGGTAATTCCTCAAGGGTAGGTGTAGTAAATTCGTTGACTCTATTCCCTATGAGCTTTGGCTTGATCTTGTCCACTTGGGCCAGATATTTTCTTTAAACTCAACCCTGCTTGGATCGGCTTGCCCCCCAATACTTTTAGGATCTTTCGGCAATGAATTGATGTTGCCGAAATTTTGCGCTTGTATAGGGGGTGTATAACATGCTGCAGTGATAGGTGAAGGCATGTGCATCGTTGTTGAATATTTTCTCTCGACAATTTGATCAATCGGCAACACTTGGTCTTCTTTCAAAACCCTAGCTCTTATTGCCTCATAATCAGGAACCAATCCCTTGTCGTGTTGCTCAAGGCAAATAGCACTAATCTTCTTATTTTGGGCTAAAATTTTTAATGCAGCCAGAGCCACCTCATCTCCTGCAATATTAGGCACATATGCTCCTATAGAATCTCCATTCACTCGGCCATGACCGTGAAGGTGAGCCGAGTCATGAATATTTTTAGTTTCATACGCCACTGAACAATTAATCTGATGAGGTGTAGTATATGATGTTTGAGGATAACCGGCCAAATAGCTAACAGAAGCATGGCCGATTCCCGCATTCATCGGCATGTTTGGGGATGAACCCGCATATTGCGAGTCGGCTACCGATGGATAAAACTTTGAGATGCCCTCATGTACATGAGGTGTCCTATATTGATCACTCGAACAAATCGTGTTGTTCACCGGCATATTGAAAGATGTTGCCGATGCACGAAATTTCAGATTCATAAGTTGCATATCATGATTCTGTAAATTCCAAGTTTCTCCAACGGAATTTCTAGTCGGCCTTTGCTCATTAGGGCTGTCCGACATCACATGTCCGTTGAAAGATCTAGCAACATCAACATAATGGCTATTTGCATCTACGCAAGGAGATTGATGATACATGTTACCTTTGTAGATTGCAGGCGCTTGATGACGCTCTCCTCGTAGCAAGAACATGCTGGAGACTGTTCAAAGCTTCGTCCCCAGCGGAGTCGCCAAAAAGTGTGTTCACACACGAACACGTCACCGTGTACCTCCAACGCCGAGGGTGATGCACCGCAGCTCACGTCGAAGGAGACCCGTCCAGAAGCGCGATACGCAAGCAATCCGGCGGGTGCTTTTGAGGACCCGAAACCCCACACGCCCGGGAGAGACCCCGTCAGGGCGCGCAGCGGTTATGGGCTGCCCTAGGTCGGCCTGACCGCCCCTAGGGCCTCGAGGTTCGCCGCCCTGCAAACGAAGAACGAGGAAGAAGAAGAACAAAGGAGAGAGATAAAGGTAAAGGTAAAAAGTGATAGATGAATTGATCGATTGTGTGTTGTTTAATCGGCCATCACCCCTTAGGTATATAAGAGGCGGCTGGACTTCCCGTGCAAGGAAAAGGCTTGGATTCACGTCCAAAACCCTAGTCAAATTCAGATCGGTTTTGTCTGAACTTTCCAAAACTGTTCGGTTTAAACTGGCTGCACCTTGCGGGTCTTTTTTGTGGCGGTAAACGATCTCGGATGGAAACGAGCCCAAAAGCAATCTTGACCGTTTCGACGAGACGAACAACATTCATGTTGATCATTTTTTGATTTGAGGCCATCTTCTAGGCCAAAACGGTCACGCAGAACACCTGTAAGCTCGCGCTACCCATCAGACCTATGTCTGGTGGGGCGCGCCACATGTCGCCTCGTGACAGGGCTGCACTCCGATAGCTATAACTTTTGCATACAAACTTGGGTTGGGACAATTTGTATATCAAAATCGACCGTTTCGACGAGACGCACAACTTCCGTGTAGAACATTTTTCCATTCGAGATCATTTGAATAACCTTTTGAGCCCATCTTCGGCAAGGTTGACTATCACAGCCTCCAACCCGGCAAGTTTTCCATCCGAGTAAGCTTTCCACACCGGCAATGTTTCTACCCGGCAAGCTTTCACACCGGCAAGGTTTCACTGCGGCAAGGTTTGTACTCCGGCAAGGGTTCCTCCCTGACAAGGTTTCTCCCCCGGCAAGATTTCACACCGTCAAGCTTCCACACCGGCGATCTTTCTGTGCCGGCAAGCTTTCCACGCCGGCAAGCCTTCACACCGGCAAGATTTTATCCCGGCAAGGTTTTTGCCCCGGCATGCTGCTTTATGATCGTGCCACTTTTGAGCGTCAACAGAACTTGGCTTGTATATTCCAATGATGGGCCTCCTCAAGTGCCCTAGGTCTTCGTGAGCAAGCGAGTTGGATGCACACCCACTAGTTTCTTTTGCTGAGCTTTCATACATTTATAGCTCTTGTGCATTCGTTGCGTGGCAATCCCTACTCACTCACATTGATATCTATTGATGGGCATCTCCATAGCCCATTGATACGCCTAGTTGATGTGAGACTATCTTCCCCTCCTTTTTGTCTTCTCCACAACCACCATTCTATTCCACCTATAGTGCTATATCCATGGCTCACGCTCATGTATTGCGTGAAGATTGAAAAAGTTTGAGAACATCAAAAGTATGAAACAATTGCTTGGCTTGTCATCGGGGTTGTGCATGATTTAAATATTTTGTGTGGTGAAGATGGAGCATAGCCAGACTATATGATTTTGTAGGGATAACTTTCTTTGGCCATGTTATTTTGAGAAGACATGATTGCTTAGTTAGTATGCTTGAAGTATTATTATTGTTATGTCAATATGAACTTTTGTCTTGAATCTTATGGATCTGAATATTCATGCCACAATTAAGAAGAATTACATTGAAATTATGCCAACTAGCATTCCACATCAAAAATTACCTTTTTTATCATTTACCTACTCGAGGACGAGCAGGATTAAGCTTGGGGATGCTTGATACGTCTCCAACGTATATATAATTTTTGATTGCTTCATGCTATATTACCTACTGTTTTGGGCAATATTGGGCTTTATTATCCACTTTTATATTATTTTTGGGACTAACCTATTAACCGGAGGCCCAACCCAGATTTGATGTTTTATGCCTATTTCAGTGTTTTGAAGAAAAGGAATATCAGACGGAGTCGAAACGGAACGAAATCAACTGGAGAAGTTATTTTTGGAAGGAAACACACCTGATGGACTTGGACCCCACGTCAAGGAAGGAACGAGGTGCTCACGAGGGTGGGGGCGCGCCCCTCCCCCTAGGGCGCGCCCCCTGTCTCGTGGGGCCCTCATGGCTCCCCTGACGTACCTCCTGCACCCATATATACCTACGTGTCTGAGGGAGTCCTGGATTAGGGGGTGTCCGGATGGCCGGACTATACCTTCAGCCGGACTCCTGGACTATGAAGATACAAGATTGAAGACTTCGTCCCGTGTCCGGAAGGGACTTTCCTTAGCATGGAAGGCAAGCTTGGCTATACGGATATGTAGATCTCCTACCATTGTAACCGACTCTATGTAACCCTAACCCTATCCGGTGTCTATATAAACCGGAGGGTTTTAGTCCGTAGGACAACACATTCATACACAACAATCATACCATAGGCTAGCTTCTAGGGTTTAGCTTCTCTGATCTCGTGGTATATCTACTCTTGTACTACCCATATCATCAATATTAATCAAGCAGGACGTAGGGTTTTACCTCCATCAAGAGGGCCCGAACCTGGGTAAAACTTCGTGTCCCTTGCCTCCTGTTACCATCCGGCCTAGACGCACAGTTCGGGACCCCCTACCCGAGATCCGCCGGTTTTGACACCGACATTGGTGCTTTCATTGAGAGTTCCTCTGTGTCGTCGCCGTTAGGCTTGATGGCTCCTACAATCATCGATAGCGATGCAGTCCAAGGTGAGACCTTCCTCCCCGGACAGATCTTCGTCTTCGGCGGCTTCGCACTGCGGGCCAATCCACTTGGCCATCGGGAGCAGATCGAAAGCTATGCCCCTGGCCGTCAGGTCAGATTTGGAAGTTTAAACTACACGGCTGACATTCGCGGGGACTTGATCTTCGACGGATTCGAGCCACTGCCGAGCGCGCCGCACTGTCACGACGAGCATGATCTAGCTCTGCCGCCGAACAGTGCCCTGGAGGCCGCACCCGCATCGGCTCTGACCCTTAATTCGGAGCCAACTGCGCCGATCGAGGATGGGTGGTTGGACACCGCCTTGGGGGTTGTGATCCCAACGGCGATCGAGCCGAACACCAGCCCCGCACTCCGCGAGACTCGTGACTTTGAGGAGCCGGACTCCTCTCCGGACCCCGAACCCTCCGCGCCCCTGCCGATCAAATCCGATTGGGCGCTGATCATGGAGTTTACTGCCGCGGACGTCTTTCAGCACTCGCCTTCCGGCGATATTCTGAAGACACTAAAGTCTCTCTCTTTATCAGGAGAACCCTGGCCGGACTATGGTCAGCAAGGTGGGGATACGGACAATGAAGGAATTCAAAGCCCACCCACCACCCACTTTGTAGCCACTGTCAACGATTCAACCGACATGCTCGACTTAGACTCCGAAGATATCAACGGTATGGACGCCGATGCAGGAGACGATGAAGAACCAGCGCCTATTGAGCCCTGGAAAGCCACCTCGTCATATGACGTATACATGGTGGACACACCAAAAGATGACGACGAGGAGCGGAAGGACGCACCGAAGGATTGTTCCCTCGAGAAGCAGTCAAAGCAGCGACACAAGCACCGCCCCAAATCCTGCCTCGACAAAAATAACGATCACACAGACCCAGCACTGGAGCAGGGCGAACCGCTACCGGATAACGGCAATCCGGATAATCAAACCGAACAAACAAATTCTATCAAGGATAATAGCCCGGACGACATAACGCCGGACAGGCACCTGGAGCAGCAGAATGCCCGTAAAAGGCTTGTTGCCACCGCGGGGAGTCTTAAAAAGCAGAAGCAAAGGCTCAAGGCTGCACAAGACACACTCCAAATCAGATGGAGTAAAATACACAACACAGCAGTGAGGTACGGCGACAATCGCCCCTCCAAGAGCTACCCAAAGCGGAAGCTGCTACCTGAATTCGATGAGGAGGCCTCAGACCCCCCACAACCAAACATCAAAGCAGCCACCTGGCTGGATAGACGACCCCTCTACCAACATAGAGCAGCATACAACGCCACTCACACTGCAACACGCGACCCATGCGAGGGCTCGCATCCAAAGGACGGCGCAACAAGATCCATCTACGGACCACGCAAGCGCGCCCTAGCATACAATGCAACACAGCAAACATCCGAACAACGCGGTACACCCAGCTACAGGGGTGCCGCACACCCCCTATGTTTCACCAATGAGGTGCTGGACCATGAATTTCCAGAGGGATTCAAACCCGTAAACATAGAGACATACGACGGAACAACAGACCCTGGGGTCTGGATTGAGGACTACATCCTTCACATCCATATGGCTCGAGGAGATGATCTCCACGCCATCAAGTACTTACCCCTCAAGCTCAAAGGGCCAGCTCGTCACTGGCTTAAAGGCCTCCCAGAAAGCTCCATTGGAAGTTGGGAAGAGCTCGAAGACGCCTTTCGGGCAAATTTTCAAGGGACTTATGTCCGACCTCCGGATGCGGACGATTTGAGTCATATAACTCAACAGCCCGAAGAGTCAGTCCGAAAGGTTTGGAACAGGTTTCTTACTAAAAAGAACCAGATTGTCGACTGTCCGGACGCCGAAGCCTTGGCAGCTTTTAAGCATAGCGTCCGTGACGAATGGCTCGCCAGACACCTCGGCCAAAATAAGCCGAGAACGATGGCCGCATTAACAAACCTCATGACCCGCTTTTGAGCGGGTGAGGACAACTGGCTAGCCATATGCAGCACCAGCGACCCCATTACATCTGAAGTTAGAGATGGAAACGGGAAATCACGGCGCAACAACAATAACAAACGCCGGAATAAAGAAGACAGCACGAAGGGCAAAACAGTAAACGCCGGATTCAAAAGCTCTCAGCCAGGTCAGCAAAAGCCACCCTCTAAAGGCACCAGGGATGAACTGTCCAGCCTCAACAAAATTCTGGACCAAGTATGTCAGATCCATAGTACCCCTGGTAAACCAGCTAATCATACCTATAGAGATTGTTGGGTCTTCAAGCAGTCCGGCAAGCTCAACGCCGTACACAAGGGGGAGGATAGACCAAGTGAAGACGAGGATGAGCCTCCCAAGCAAGACACTGGGGAACAAAAGAAATTTCCACCAGAAGTCAAAACAGTAAACGGTATACACATGATCAAGGGAAAAAACAATGCGGCACTCCCAGGAAAATATACCCAAGCGCCTGTCACCACGAAGTCCTGCCATTGGTCGTCTCAACCGACCACCTTCGACCATCGCGATTACTCAGCAAGTATCCGACGCGCAGGATGGGCTGCCCTGGTATTAGACCCAGTAATTGGCGGATATCACTTCACACGAGTCTTGATGGACGGTGGCAGCAATCTAAACCTCATATATCAGGATACACTTCGCGGGATGGGGTTAGACCCAACAAAAATTCGCCATAGCAATACTACCTTTAAAGGAGTAATGCCAGGCCCATGGGCTCTCTGTATAGGCTCCCTCCTACTACAAGTTATATTCGGCTACCCCGATAACTTCCGTCGCGAGCATTTAACCTTCCACATCGCTCCGTTCCGAAGTGGCTATCAAGCAATGCTCGGACGCGAAGCTTTCGCTCGCTTTAATGCAATACCACACTACGCCTCCCTCGCACTCAAGATGCCCAGTCCACGTGGCATCATTTCAGTGAACGGAAATATCAAGCGATCTCTGCGCGCCAAAGAGAGCACGGCTGCCTTGGCAGCCGCACACTAAAGGCACCCGGACTAGCGAAAGCATCCAATAGGTCGTCAAGACCTCAGACACAACTAACCAAGTCCGGCGCCGCTATTTATACCGAATAAACGGTCACACCCCTATTTGTCAATACAAGGGGCTCAACGCGCGCAGACAAGTGGCAATTGTTTCTCATCTTGAATTATACATGGTTTCTTTAAAAACTGTCTTTTTGCACGACAACTTTCTCACCTAAATTCCTCTCTTTTACAGATGATCATCGTGCTACACCCGTCCAGGATACGGCACAACGGAGACACGGGCGCAGACGTGCAGCAGGGACCCGCTCCAAGGATTCTTTTTAGATTAAGACCCTGCGTAAACCTTTTTTACTGTCTCTTGTTGATACATATCCCCCGTTGAGAAGGATGCTGACGTCTTGGCATGTGGCCACACCAGAACAAGGCACGTACCTGGACACAAGGGGCTTCTTACAAAGGCCATTATTTAGGCCCGGTTTATACCACAAAGACCAAATACCTTAGGGAGTGTTCGGCGTCGCGAGTTTGGCCCTATATGCATCAGCTCTGAATCATTGTCTTTGTCAAATGTTGGGTTTGCCCGGCTCCTGTATTTTGGTGCCTTACGTTCCGCTTTACCGGCTAAGGTGGCACCAGGAGAACTACTGTGATTGTGCCCTGGTTCATCCGGACGAGCACCTTAGTAGAGAAAGCCGAAAACTGACTGTCATGATATAGCGTGAGACTGGTCAACCACTCGATGACCTATTGGAATGTTAGAATTCCTCCGCCTTAACGAAGGGCCGTTTTCCGGCCAGGCTTGTATGCACCCCGGGATCGGGAGAGTGCGGAGCCACCAGGGGCTATCTAATAGCCCCACTGTCAAACTCATATGGCTAAGTGAAAGTGCTAAAGCATTATAGTCCGGTAGCCTCGCTCGCTCTGCTATCACCTCCTTAATAGGACCAAGACGTTGGGTTAAGTGTGAACGCATGTTTTTTGTGAGCACCTCCGCATTATATGCGTGGGGGTTGAAGCCGACGGCTGCAATCTTTTAGGTTATACACATGTATACATAAATAGCCGCCCAGGAGGCATCATATTACTTCTAGGCAAAAGTATAAAAATAGCCTTATAAAAATTCATAAAAGCATTTCGCTTACAATGAGATTACATATCACTCAAACATAATATTTTTTGAGCACTGGGTCTCTATCAAACGAGCACCCTCAAGAACTTCTTCAAAGTAGTGCTCAGCAGCCATTCGGCCTATGGCCGAATCCCACGCTGCAACAGTGGTGGCATCCATCTCCGCCCAACATGCTTTAACACGGGCAAAGGCCATCCGTGAGCCATCTATGCACGCCGACCTCTTCATCGCATTAATGTGCGGCACCACGTCAAGGAGCTGCTGCACCAAGCTGAAATAGCTATTCGGTTTTGGCCTTTCCGGCCATAGCTGATCCACAACAGACCTCATGGCGCGTCCGGACAACCTATTCAGTTCGGCCCATTCGGCTAATTGGTCAGTCAATGAAAGTGGACGCTCGGGAGAATGGAATTGTGTCCAAAACAGCTGGTCCACTTCACGGTCCGTTTGATCCTGGAAGTACTTGACCGCATCAGTAGCGCTCACCGCCAAATCCATATACACATCCTCCAAACTCCACAGCCGATCCAGAGGGGCATACCGTGGATCTCCGAACTTCCTCCGCAGCATAAAGGATTTCCTAGCTACAATATCCCCGGCCTCCCGTAGCTCCTCCTTCTTCACCCTCATAGCAGAGCAGATGTCTTTTCTTGTCGCAGCAGCCTTCTCAAGGTCCGATGCCTTCGCTAGGTTTTCCTTTTCAAGAACCCGGCAGCGGTTGGCGGCGGCTTTTAATTCTATGGCCATCTTGGCCATCTTATCTCGGCTCTCGCCATGCGCGGCCTTCTCGGTTTTCAACTCTTCGGCCTACTTCAAGGCAGCCGCATTACCAAACCTTGCTTGTTCCTTGGCTCGGGCAAGTTCTGCCCGCAAGGCTTCAACAGTAGCAGCTCCATCTGCAGTCACAACATATTAAAGATACTGGCATCATGCTGCTCTTACTATGTGGCGTTTACCAGATAATGCCACTTACCCTGTGCCTCGTCAAGCCTTTTGTTAACAAGCTCGATGCCGGCGTCTGCCGCATCCAACTGCCGTTTTAAATGGGCAAACTCGCTAGTCCGGCTAGCCACCGGAGCTTCCATCACCTGCACATAAAGGCAGTATGGTTATAACCTGGGAATATGATCCTCTGTTTGTCGTCGTTTCCGACGGCAACCAGAGTCTCAGGGGCTACTATCTACACAGGGCACACCTAGCATGTGCAGGACTATCATACATTATTTTACGTACCTCAAAGCCTGTCAGTAGACTCATAAAAGCTTCATGCAATCCGCTTTCGGCGGACGAGATTCTCTCCATCACCGTATTCATTAGCATACGGTGTTCATCTGAGATGGCCGCTCGCCCCACCAACTCCCTCAGAACATCCGATCGCACACCAGACGGTGCCGGACTCTTATGTCTGCTCTCTTCGGGAGCCAGACACGGGGAGCTTCGGTGGTCAATGGGATTATCTTCTGGCCTCACCGGATTCGGAGAGGCCCTCCGCGACGACACTTCGGGGTCGCCCGCTTCCGGAGCGGAGGAGTCCGGAGGAGGCGTTTCGCTCTCCATCATCTCTGGAAGAAGATCCCCCGAAGACGAACTCATTTGAGAGGGGCTAAGGCCCGAACTGCAAAGATATATGCGGTGGTTGTTTTCTCAGAAGAAAAAGATGGCATACTTGTACTATTAAAGTATTTCGGGTCACTTACGACTCGCCGGAGGATTGATTCCCCCGCGGACTTTGTGCAGCAAAAGCACCCCCCAAGGTAGGACCCTCTGCGGGAGACTTTTTCTCCCGTTTGGAAGCTTCGGCTTCCGAATCCCCGAGCGCAGTCCTTTTCCGCCTCCGGTCGTCTTCCTTCATGGAGACGCTCGCCCCCTCGATTAGAATGGGCAGCGTTGGAGGCCCGCGTCCGCCCGTATTATCCTTCCCAGTATCTTCCTTCAAGGGCTCCGGGCAAGGTGCGACCTGGAGCATCTTTTCCAATACCGGATTGTCCAAACCCTTAGGGAGGGGGGCCGAACACCGAATCAACTTCTCCTTTGTTATCCAGTCCTGGTCAAAAAGCAAACTCTCAGAAATAACTTCGTAACAAATGAGAGATAGTATGTTCGGCCGGAAGATTCCTTACCTATTCGGCGGCGCGGTTACTGCTCAGGCCCACGTCCTCGGTGATTTCCGGACACTCTACCTGGGGTCTGAAGAATGACTTGTACATCTCCTCGTGCGTCAGGCCGAGGAAATTTTAAATGACACGCGGTCCTTCGGGATTGAACTCCCACAAGAGAAGGGGCCGGCGTTTGCAAGGCTGGACTTGACGAACCAGCATAACTTGTATTACCGCAACCAAACTAACATCTCCATTGAAGATATCTCGAATGCGGCTTTGCAGTATAGGCACGTCCTTGGCTGGACCCCAACTCAGACCTCTGCTGATCGATGACATCAGTTGTGGTGGAGGGCCCGAGCAGAAAACAGGGGCGGCCGCCCACTTGGCACTTCTAGGAGCCGTGATGTAGAACCACTCCTGTTGCCACAACTCAGACACCTCTGGAATGGAACCTTTGGGCCATGGGATTCCCGTCATATTGCATATTGAGGCACCTCCGCACGCTGCATGTTGCCCCTCGATCATCTTCGGCTTTACTTCAAAGGTCTTGAGCCACAGGCCAAAGTGAGGGGTAACCCAGAGGAAGGCCTCGCACACGACAATAAATGTCGTGATATGAAGAAAGGAGTCCGGAGCTAGATCATGGAAATCTGGCCCGTAATAAAACATCAAACCCCTAACAAAAGGATCCAGAGCAAGGCCTAGACCTCGGAGGAAGTGGGAGACGAACACAACGTTCTCGTTGGGTTTGGGGGAGGGGACGGCCTGCCCTCGGGCAGGCAGCCGATGCAAAACCTCGGCGTCAGATATCTGGCCTCCCTCAACTTTTTGATGTCTTCTTCCGTAACGGAGGAAGGCATCCATCGGCCTTGAAGGCTAGATCCGGACATGATTGAAGGTTCGGAGCACCTGACCTGAACCTTGGGTGTTTGAGCTTGAGGTGGGGGAAGGATTCGATTGAGCACGGGAGGGAAAAAGTAAAAACCTTGTCCCTTTATAAAAAGGGTGAATATCAAGCGTCCTCTCCGTGGCCGTTTGGACTTGCCTATAATCTAGGAGTCCTAGAAGCGGTTGGGTTACCCATGCCCATATTGATGAGAATCCCGGAATAAGGGGACACGATCTCTGCTTTAACAAGACGTGCCAAGAAAACCGCCTCACATAACACGCTGAGGTGGGACAATAAAACGATTCAAATAAAGGCTTGGCCGTGGTGCGATGTCACACTACGGAATACGTCAGCAGATTAGATTTGTGTAAATATTATTCTCTCTATGGCAATATGTGGAAACTTATTTTGCAGAGCCGGACACTATCTTTGTGTTCAAAATCTTCTATGAAGTACTTGGAGGAGGAACCCACCTTGCAATGCCGAAGACAATCTGCGCGCCGGACTCGTCGTCATTGAAGCCTAGTTCAGGGGCTACTGAGGGAGTCCTGGATTAGGGGGTGTCCGGATGGCCGGACTATACCTTCAGCAGGGCTCCTGGACTATTGAAGACTCCGTCCCGTGTCCGGAAGGGACTTTCCTTGGCGTGGAAGGCAAGCTTGGCGATACGGATATGTAGATCTCCTACCATTGTAACCGACTCTATGTAACCCTAACCCTATCTGGTGTCTATATAAATCGGAGGGTTTTAGTCCGTAGGACAACACATTCATACACAATAATCATACCATAGGCTAGCTTCTAGGGTTTAGCCTCTCTGATCTCGTGGTAGATCTACTCTTGTACTACCCATATCATCAATATTAATCAAGCAGGACGTAGGGTTTTACCTCCATCAAGAGGGCCCGAACCTGGGTAAAACTTTGTGTCCCTTGCCTCCTGTTACCATCCGGCCTAGACACACAGTTCGGGACCCCCTACCCGAGATCCGCCGGTTTTGACACCGACAGTGACCTAAAACTTCCACAACGCACAATAGATCGGGAGTTCCATCGCCAGAAGCCTCCGTAGCCACCGAAAACCAATCTAGACCCGTTCTGGCACCCTGCCGGAGGGGGCAATCCCTCTCTGGTAGCCATCTTCATCATCTCGGTGCTCTCCATGACGAGGAGGGAGTAGTTCTCCCTCGGGGCTGAGGGTATGTACCAGTAGCTATGTGTTTGATCTCTCTCTCTCTCTCGTGTTCTTGATTTGGCACCATCTTAATGTATCGCGAGCTTTTCTATTATAGTTGGATCTTATGTTTCTCCTCCCCCTCTTCTCTCTTGTAATGAATTGAGTTTCCCCTTTGAAGTAATCTTATCGGAATGAGTCTTTAAAGACTTGAGAACACTTGATGTATGTCTTGCCATGGATATCTGTGGTGACAATGGGATACCACGTGCCACTTGATGTATGTTAAGGTGACCAACTTGCGGGTTTCGTGACATTGGGAACCTATGCATAGGGGTTGGCACACGTTTTCGTCGTGATTCTCCGGTAGAACTTTGGGGCACTCTTTGAGGTCCTTTGTGTTGGTTGAATAGATGAATCTGAGATTGTGTGATGCATATCGTATAATCATGCCCACAGATACTTGAGGTGACATTGGAGGATCTAGGTGACATTAGGGTTTTGGTTGATTTGTATCTTAAGGTGTTATTCTAGTACGAACTCTAGGGCTGTTTGTGACACTTATAGGAATAGCCCAACGGATTGATTGGAAAGAATAACTTTGAGGTGGTTTCGTACCCTACCATAATCTCTTCGTTCGTTCTCCGCTATTAGTGACTTTGGAGTGACTCTTTGTTGCATGTTGAGGGATAGTTATGTGATCCAATTATGTTAGTATTGTTGAGAGGACTTGCACTAGTGAAAGTATGAACCCTAGGCCTTATTTCCACGCATTGCAATACCGTTTACGCTCACTTTTATCACTTGCTACCTTGCTGTTTTTATAATTTCAGATTACAAATACCTTTATCTACTATCCATATACCACTTGTTTCACCATCTCTTCGCCGAAGTAGTGCACCTATACAATTTACCATTGTATTGGGAGTGTTGGGGACACAAGAGACTCTTTGTTATTTGGTTGCAGGGTTACTTGAGAGAGACCATCTTCATCCTACGCCTCCTACGGATTGATAAACCTTAGGTCATCCACTTGAGGGAAATTTGCTACTGTCCTACAAACCTCTGCACTTGGAGGCCCAACAACGTCTACAAGAAGGTTGTGTAGTAGACATCACTTAGCAGCGGTAAAACCCATGAATGATGCAGATATTGATGCATTGGGGGTCAGGGTGCTAGATAATTTTTGTGCGGATCTTGCATCATCCATTCCTAAGTCAGGGGAAGAGGATGACACTTTTGAGGATGCAGTAGTTAGATCCACTGAGCCCGGTTGTGAGGACCGGCTGGAGGATCAAAACAAACCTAAATGCAAATGGAAGCGGAAGATCTACCCTGCTTCAGCGGTGCGTAGGAGTGCTAGAATCCGTACTTCTAAAAAATTTCATGATGAATTATGAGAGGAATCTTTTGGAATAGCAGAGGTCTGAAGGACATGGCTAAAATAAGGCTTCTTGCTGATGCGTCTATCAAGCATAAATTGGATTTTATTGCTCTCTCAGAAACTGGTAGAGATAATTTTGCGCCCCTGTTTCTCAACACTTTATCGAGAGGTGTCGATTTTGATTGGTGTTGCCTACCACCGTGCAGGAGATATGCCCTAGAGGCAGTAATAATAGTTATTGTGTATCTCCAAAGTTTGTAATGAATGTTTAGCTTCCATGCTATAACTGCAATGATTCTTGAGTCTGCAATATCCATGAGGCTCGGAGAGAAACTCGTGTGCACGTGTGGTATACTAAACGGTAATATGTATTCCTAGTCTTGCCTCTAAGGCTGGCTCATGTATTGCATGATGATCCTGTTTTCCTGATCATGGGCATGTCTATGCTGGCAATTCTGAGGGCGCGATGTTGGTAGAACACTTGTGTTGAATCGACCCAAATTGATGTTATGCTATGAGATTCTTTTAATCACAAGTTTATGGTTAACAACACAGAGATAGTTAATGTTTGGATAATTCCTTAGACCATGAGAGTATCGAGTTCCTTCGTACTTGCTTCATGAACTTTGGGGTTTGTTAAACGTCATTCGTAACTGGGTGGCTATTACGGCAACTAGAGGTTCACTCGAATATTCATTCGTGTGGGTATAGGGGTCAATATGGGTGTCCACGGCTCCGATGTTGATCATTGATCGGAAGGGGTTCCGGGTCATGTCTATACTTCACCGAACCTATAGGGTCACACGCTTAAGGGTCATATATCTGTTGAATACTAGACAAGGAGTCTGAGAGAAAATCACCGAAAAAGTTTTGGACACCAGAAAAGTTTTGGACAGCGGAAAAGGTTTCGCAGAGAGAGGTCATCGGATGAGTTTCGATGAAACTGAAAAGTTGTTTCAGGGGATACCATTAAGTCAAATTGGTTTCGGCACATGCCTGATAATTCTTGGAGGGTGCCAGAATCATTCTGGAAGCTTTCTGGAATTTTCCGGGATAATAACCGGATAAGCTTCGGAGCTGTCAGAACCACTTCAGATGCTTTTCGCAGATGAAAATCACTAAACCGGAATTGTTTTGGAACGCGTTGAAAATAATTTTGGTGGGTACTGGAAATGTTCTAAGCCCACATAAATATTTCCAATTCGAACGGACGCTGAAAAATGTCGTCGTAGTGAAATGCACTGATTGGTTGCTTTTTGGGAAAATATCTAAAGGGGGTCTTTCCAAAAGATCTAGGGATTACATGGATGGATTGGGAGGCCCTCATGGGGCCCCCCAAGGGGTGTGGCCGGCCACACTTGGGGCTCCACCTTGGAGCCCCTCTTGTTCCTTGGTTTTCACTCTTATGCCCTTGAGGAAGGACTTCATTCATGTGCATTTTGGGTTTTTGTGTTAAACTACCCTACCCCTTGGGATTTCCTATAAATAGAGGTGGAGGGGCAGCCCTCCACAATCATCCCTTGCTCTCATACACATGCCATGCACTATCTGGCTTCTTCTCTCCCTCCCACGAAAAGAGTTTCGTAGAGCCGTAAGGCTGTCTGGGTTCCGGCAGGAACTAGTTCTGGATGGCGAAGCCCTGCCGGATAGCTGACACCGTATGTGTGCAACCCCGTAGAGAGGTCGTAGTTTCGGTCTTTTACCCGAGGGGCTGTTCGAGTGTCCTCCCGAAGGGCTGTCCGTGACATCGTCCGGGGGACTGCCCGACCACCTCCCGAAGGGCTGTCCGGCGAGGGAGTACATCCTCGCGGTTGGGAGGTTGTAAATCCTAGCTGCGGGGATCTGCACCAACGATCTCCACCGACTCTTCTTCTGCTACGCTTCGAGTCGGTACGGAACAGATCAAACCTTGTATGCAGTCTCCATAGTGGTCCTGGGCGTGCTCGCTATACCAAAATTTTTGTTTTCTGTCGCGTTCCCCTACAGTGGTATCAGAGCCGTGCTATGAGTAGATGCAGGTTACGATCTAGAATACATGGAGATGTATGGGTATTGCATAATATAATTTTGGAGTAGATGAGATCTATTGCCGAAAATTATTTATGCGGGTGACAGATGAAATCAGTTACCCGACGTTCTTGTTGCTTCCCTAGAATTTGCGTTTGCTCAATCTCGAGACAGCATGGTGGAATTTGACAAAGTTCTGACAATCCGTGATCCTAATTGATCATGGAAGTGCTATCAGTTCTTTGGGTTCTGCCATAGTCAAAAGAAAGATGAAATTCGCAGATGAAAGGGCATTGCAGATATGATCTGCACGGGGATCATGCGTATGACGAAGTTTAGTATGGGGCCCGAGATTTAATTATCTCGTGTTTCATACACCCCAAGATGTTAATCTAGCAACTTGAATAATCATACTTGATGATAAAATGTTGGTAGTTGTGGTTTAAGTCAAAACCTTAGAAGCCACGTAAAATAAAATTTTGCATAAACCGATTAGAGGCGTCTAACTTGGTTTTGTAGGATGTGCATGTGATGTGGTATAGCAATGCTCATATTCAATTTGATTGTGTATGAGATGACTATATGATGTAATTAACATGACCTGCGTGTCATGATTCGGCATGATGACTGGAGCCATATGATTGCACTTTAATGACCTACGTGTCAACCTTAAGTAATGCATTTATTTTATTTGCTATGGAGATAGTGATATTATCTGGTGCATCGATAAGGTGGTGGCAATCTTCGCAAAGGTGAACACCGACGCGAATGCCGAAGATGAAGAAATACTTAACTTCTTCGTCAGAAGAGGCTATACCATATCATGCTATTATGAATTGCCTGAGATGTTTATCCCTCTCGATACACCCTTCTTGATTGTGCGGCAGTCGCTTTTATTAGGGTGATCTCTCAAACTTAAAATATCAAAGTAGTTAGTGTTCACCCAAGTGTAGCACCGTCTGAAATTCATATCTTTTCGGGGTGCGCCATGTACACATGAGCACGAACGAATCGAGAGGAATGAGGCGGGTGAGGTCAGACCTCACAACAAGATCACTTGGTTGTCTTTGACGTTCAGGCAGGAGAGTCCAGAGCTCGGAACACGCCCATCGAAAGATGAACAAGAATCACATAGAGATGTGATCAGCAAGTTGGCCTACCGATTGAAATTGGTGTCATCATTGATGAACCCGTCAATGGCATCGAATAGAAATCTGGATCTTGAATCACCCTAAATCAATTATGAGAGATATTGATTTGAGTGGGAGCGCACTTTAGAATAAAAATGTTTATTCACTAGTGCAAATTTCATTATAAAAAAAGTCTAAGTGAAACTTGTATTTTTCGTTGTAGATCAAATGGCTCGCAACACTGCGTTCAACTTAGTCCCGATGTTAGAGAAAGAGAAGTTAGCTACGACTGGAAACAACTATGCGGACTGGGTCCGTAACCTGAGGATTGTCCTCCGGAGCGCTAAGAAATTGTACATGCTTGAAACTGCTCTTCCAGCTAAACCGGCGGTAGAGGCCCCAGAAGATGAACAAAATGTCTAGGCCACTAAGGATGATGGTCACAACTTAGTGCAGTGCCTCATGCTAGCTTGCATGAGTCCAGGGCTTCAAAAACGTTTTGAATTCCATAAACCCCGTGATATGATCCGGGAATTGGATGCTCTGTACAAGGAAACCGCAAAGTCTGAACGATTTGATATCATGAAGGCTTTGATGGAATGCAAGATGGCTGAGGGTAGTTCAGTTGGTGAACACGTGGTCAAAATGATTGGCTATTCTGAAAGGCTTAAAGCCCTAGAATTTCCACTTCCACCTGGCCATATGATGGACATGTTGCTTTCTTCACTCCCCCCGTCTTACGACGGTTTTTTCATGAACTACAACATGACAGGGATGGAGAAGACACCGGAAGAGGTGCTCGCCATGCTGAAAACTACAGAAGGAGGATTGCGGAAAAATCGCAAGCAAGTGTTGCTTGTGAATAAAACCGCCAGTTTCAAAAAGAAAGGCAAGCCAAAGAAGTGCAAGGGCGCCGGTAAGACCGGCTCCCAAAGCAACTCTAAGGGCAGAGCCAAGAATGGAACTGAGTGCTTCTACTGCAAGGGCACAGGACACTGGAAGAGAAACTGCAAGAAGTATCTGGAAGATAAGAAGACCGGGAAAACCGAAAAAGGTATAATACAAGTTAATGTCATTGACGTTTTGCTTGCTAGCGAAAATTCTAAGTCTTGGGTATTTGATACCGGATCGGTTGCTCACATTTGCAACTCGATACAGGGGCTTCAGAAGGTGCGCAAGCTGGCAAAGAATGAAGTCGTGATGCGCGTCGGGAACGGCGCTGGGATCGCCGCTCAAGCCGTCGGCATTATGCCTCTACGTCTCCCTTCAGGATTTATCTTAGAACTAAGTAACTGTTATTTTGTTCCACTGTTGTGTAGAAACATTATCTCCGGATCATGTTTAGTACACGATGGGTATTCGTACAAGTCTGAGAACAATGGTTGTTCACTTTATTGTAAGGATATGTTTTACGGATTTGCACCCATTGTTGGGGGCCTTTTCATACTAAATCTTGAATGTGGAAATGATGTCTTTAACGTGAATGCTAAACACCTTAAGAAGGGTGATACCACCACCACTTTCATGTGGCACTGTCGGCTTGGCCACATCGGAAAGAAACGCATGCAAAAACTCCATAAAGATGGAGTTTTACCGTCCTTTGATTTTGAGTCATTTGACACATGTGAAGCTTGCCTAATGGGGAAAATGACCAAGACGCCGTTCACGGGTCATCCTGAACGGGCGGGTGAATTATTGGAAATAATACATAGTGATGTATGTGGTCCAATGAACACAGGCGCACGGGGTGGGTATTTCTACTTCGTGACTTTTACTGATGATTTGACTAGGTATGGCTATATCTACTTAATGAAGCATAAGTCAGAAACCTTTGAAAAGTTCAAAGAATTTCAGAATGAGGTAGAAAATCATCATAACAAAAAGATTAAGTTTCTGTGATCTGATCGCGGAGGCGAATATCTTAGTCATGAGTTTGGCCAACATCTAAATGACCATGGAATCGTTTCGCAGCTTATGCCTCCCGGAACTCCACAAAGAAATGGAGTATCGAAACAACGTAACCGAACCTTGTTGGACATGGTAAGGTCGATGATGTCTTTTACAAATCTTCCGATATCTTTTTGGGGTCACGCACTGGAAACTGCTGCTCACACACTTAACAGAGCACCGTCTAAATCAGTTGAGACGACACCATACGAGTTATGGAACGGGAAGAAACCCGGTTTGTCGCATCTCAAGATTTGGGGTTGTGAGGTATACGTAAAACGTTTACAACCTACCAAACTAGATCCCAGATCAGACAAATGTTACTTTGTAGGTTATCCCAAGGAAACAATTGGGTATTCCTTCTACCACCCGTCCGATAACAAAGTGTTTGTTGCCAGAAATGGACAATTTCTTGAGAACGAGTTTCTCACCAAACAATTAAGTGGGAGGACAGTACAACTTGATGAGATTAGTGAATCTTCGGCAACAGTTGATATGGCTAAGAAACCGGAAGAAATTCCGCTAATTATCCCTACAACTGAGCCTGAAGTTGTGGCATATGATGCGGAGACTTCGGACAATGTTGTAACCAAACCGCGCAGATCAGGTAGGGCTATCCGGCCACCTGAGTGGTTTCATAATGAAATCTTCATTCTTGAAGACGATGAACCTGCGCACTACAAGGAAGCGATGGTGGGGCCCAGCTCAAAGGAATGGCACAAGGCCATGAAATCCGAAATGGAATGCATGTACAAAAACCAAGTTTGGAACTTGGAAGAACTTCCTGAAGGCGTAAAGCCGATTGGTTGTAAATGGATTTTCAAAAGGAAGACAGATGTGGATGGTAATATTACTATCCACAAAGCTAGACTTGTCGCGAAAGGGTTCACACAA
The DNA here is from genome assembly GCF_056163025.1 of Triticum urartu. NCBI lineage: Eukaryota > Viridiplantae > Streptophyta > Magnoliopsida > Poales > Poaceae > Triticum > Triticum urartu. The sequence goes on from NC_141877.1 coordinate 13,488,929, forward strand.
GTTCCAGGAGTGGACTACGACGAGACTTTCTCGCCCGTAGCTATGCTTAGGTCTGTTCGGATATTACTAGCAATTGCTGCTTATTTCGATTATGAAATATGGCAGATGGATGTCAAAACAGCTTTCCTAAATGGAAACCTCAAAGAGGATGTATACATGATACAGCCAGAAGGTTTTGTCGTTCATAAGGATGCTGGAAAGGTATGCAAACTTCAGAAAGCCATTTATGGTCTGAAGCAAGCATCAAGGAGCTGGAACATTCGTTTTGATGAAGTGGTCAAAGAATTTGGCTTCATCAGGAATGACGAAGAATCTTGTGTTTACAAGAAGTTTAGTGGCAGCGCAAAAGCATTTCTAATCTTGTATGTGGATGACATATTATTGATTGGAAATGACGTGAATTTTCTTAGCGAAATAAAAGACTCATTGAAGAAAAGTTTTTCAATGAAAGACTTAGGTGAAGCGGCATATGTATTAGGCATCAGAATCTATAGAGATAGATCAAAACGCCTGATAGCGCTTAGCTAAAGCACGTACATTGACAAGGTGTTGAAAAGGTTCAACATGGAGAACTCCAAGAAGGGCCTTCTCCCCATGTCACCTGGCACAGTGCTTTGCAAGAATCAGTGTCCTCGGACTCTCGATGAGCGAGTGCAAATGAATGATGTTCCATATGCCTCAGCAGTTGGTTCTATTATGTATGCCATGCTATGTACAAGACCGGACGTTTCCTATGCGCTAAGTGTTAGCAGCCGGTACCAAAGTGATCCAGGATTGGAACACTGGGCCACAGTCAAGGGTATTCTTAAGTACCTCAGAAGGACCAAGGATTTACTCCTTGTGTACGGAGGTGATGAAGAGCTCATTGTAAGTGGTTACACTGATGCAGGCTTCATGACTGACCCAGATGACTTCAAATCTCAATCAGGCTATGTTTTCATATTGAACGGTGGCGCAGTTGATTGGAAAAGTTCCAAACAAAAGACTGTGGCGGATTCTACGACGGAGGCAGAATATGTTGCTGCTTCAGAAGCCTCCAAGGAGGCGGTATGGATCAAGCAATTTCTTGAAGACCTTGGTGTGGTTCCTAGTGCCCAGGACCCGGTGGAGATCTATTGTGATAATAGTGGCGCCGTGGCTCAGGCAAGGGAGCCAAGTTCGCACCATAAGACAAGACATATTGAACGCAAATATAAACTCACCCGACATCATGTCGAAGCGGGTTTAGTGAAAGTACGCAAAGTTCACACGGATCTGAACGTCTCAGACCCGATGACAAAGCCTCTACCACGAGCAAAGCATGAGCAGCACCGGATAGCCGTTGGTGTTAGGGAAGCCATGTAACTGGATTATGACTCTAGTGCAAGTGGGAGTCTATAGGAGATATGCCCTAGAGGCAGTAATAATAGTTATTTTGTATCTCCAAAGTTTGTAATGAATGTTTAGCTTCCATGCTATAACTGCAATGATTCTCAAGTCTGCAATATCCACGAGGCTCGGAGGGAAACTCATGTGCACGTGTGGTATACTAAACGGTAAAATGTATTCCTAGTCTTGCCTCTAAGACTGGCTCATGTATTGCATGATGATCCTGTTTTCCTGATCATGGGCATGTCTATGCTGGCAATTCTGAGGGCGCGATGTTGGTAGAACACTTGTGTTGAATCGACCCAAATTGATGTTATGCTATGAGATTCTTTTCATCACAAGTTTATGGTTAATAACACACAGATAGTTAATGTTTGCATAATTCCTTAGACCATGAGAGTATCGAGTTCCTTCGTACTTGCTTCATGAACTTTGGGGTTTGTTAAACGTCATCCGTAACTGGGTGGCTATTACGGCAGCTTACGGGTTCACGGAAAAGTATGGCAAGTAACGAGATAGCTCAAGATTGGGATTTGCTCCTCTGACGATGGAGAGATATTCTCGGGCCCTCTCGGTGTTACGATATCCATAATCGTCTGGCCAGACACCTTGTGATTTGATCACTAGGATGCCGGAACACGGAAACGAGAAAAGAGAACAATGCCGGTAACGAGGTAACTAGCATAGTGGACAAGTTGTTGACCCACGGGAATGCCAACATGTCTCACCTCGGGTATTTGTAACATATCGCGAAGCAACATGAATAGCACACGACAACTGGAGGTTCACTCGAATATTCATTCATGTGGGTATAGGGGTTAATGTGGGTGTACACGGCTCCGATGTTGATCATTGATCGGAAGGGGTTCCGGGTCATGCCTATACTTCACCGAACCTATAGGGTCACACGCTTAAGGGTCATATATCTGTTGAATACTAGACAAGGAGTCTGAGAGAAAATCACCGAAAAAGTTTCGGACACCGGAAAAGTTTCGGACAGCGGGAAAGGTTTCGCAGAGAGAGGTCATCGGATGAGTTTCGATGAAACTGAAAAGTTGTTTCAGGGGATACCATTAAGTCAAATTGGTTTCGGCACATGCCTGATAATTCTTGGAGGGTGCCAGAATCATTCTGGAAGCATTTGGAATTTTCTGGGATAATAACCGGATAAGCTTCGGAGCTGCCGGAACCACTTCAGATGCTTTTCGCAGATGAAAATCACTAAACCGGAATTGTTTCGGAACGCGTTGAAAATAATTTTGGTGGGTACTGGAAATGTTCTAAGCCCACATAAATATTTCCAATTCGAACGGACGCTGAAAAATGTCGTCGTAGTGAAATGGACTGATTGGTTGCTTTTTGGGAAAATATCTAAAGGGGATCTTTCCAAAAGATCTAGGGATTACATGGATGGATTGGGAGGCCCTCATGGGGGCCCCCAAGGGATGTGGCCAGCCACACTTGGGGCTCCACCTTGGAGCCCCTCTTGTTCCTTGGTTTTCACTCTTATGCCCTTAAGGAAGGACTTCATTCATGTGCATTTTGGGTTTTTGTGTTAAACTACCCTACCCCTTGGGATTTCCTATAAATAGAGGTGGAGGGGCAGCCCTCCACAATCATCCCTTGCTCTCATACACATGCCATGCATTATCTGGCTTCTTCTCTCCCTCCCACGAAAAGAGTTCCATAGAGCCGTAAGGATGTCTGGGTTCCAGCATGAACTAGTTCTGGACGGCGAAGCCCTGCCGGATAGCTGACATCGTATGTGTGCAACCTCATAGAGAGGTCGTAGTTTCGGTCTTTTACCCAAGGGGCTGTTCGAGTGTCCTCCCGAAGGGCTGTCCGCGACATCGTCCAGGGGACTGTCCGACCACCTCACGAAGGTCTGTCCGGCGAGGGAGTACATCCTCGCGGTTGGGAGGTTGTAAATCCTAGTTGCGGGGATCTGCACCAACGATCTCCACCGACTCTTCTTCTGCTGCACTTCGAGTCGGTACGGAACAGATCAAACCTTGTATGCAGTCTCCATAGTGATCCTGGGCGTGCTCGCTATACCGAAATTTTTGTTTTCTATCACGTTCCCCTACACTCCGAGAGGAAGATCGGGTGGGATCTTACTTGGAGTGAGATGTGATTCGTTGGAAGTCTGAAGTGTAGTGATGGGCGATTTCGCAATTAAGTTTCGGGTACGGTCGAAAGCTGATGGGTTTAATTGGGCTCTGGTGGCGGTTTATGGTGCCGCGCAGCCTGAGCTCAAACCAGAGTTCTTGGCGGATCTTGTTAGGATTTGCAGCTCTGAGCATCTCCCAATTTTGGTTAGGGGAGATTTTAATATCATTAGGAGGAGAGAGGAAAAGAACAATGATAACTTCGACGGCAGATCGTCGTTTATGTTTAACACAATCATAGAAAGCTTGAATCTGAGAGAGATAGAGCTTTCGGGTAGAAAATTTACTTGGGCTAATGCTTTGCCAAATCCGATGTTTGAAAAGATGGATCGAGTCTTAGCAAGTGTCGAGTGGGAACATAATTAAATTCCCTTTCGTTATAGTCCAGGCACTTACACGTGGAATTTCTGACCATACGCCTTTATTTCTGGAATTGGGTGAGCCAACCCACATGGGGAACAAAAACTCATTCTCTTTCGAGCTGCCATGGTTTGAACGGGAAGGCTTCTTAGATCTGGTAGCCAGGGAATGGGCTAAGGATGTAGGAGGTAGGACTTCGGTTGAGCGCTGGCAGAATAAGATAAGGCATTTGAGAAGTTTCTTGCGTGGGTGGGCCAAGCATCTTAGTGGGATATATAAGGTCGAGAAGGAAAGGCTTCTTACACTTATTCAGTCCCTAGAATTAAAATTCGAGTCCACAATTTTGCAAGCCACGGAGCTGCATGCTAAACTAGAAGCGGAGATGAGGTTGAAAGATCTTCTCCGTGAAGATGAATTAAAGTGGGTGCTGCGAGCTAAGGTTCGCAAAGTTGTCCAGGGGGACGCGAACACTCAATTCTTTCACTTCGTTGCTAATGGCAAGCACAGAAAGAAGAGAATCTTTTAGCTTGAACAAGATGAAGGCACGATTGTAGGACAGGATAACCTAAAATTATACATTACCGAATATTACAAGCAACTGTTTGGGTCTCCAGAGGATAATTGTGTGTCCCTGGATGAGTCTAGGATTGAGGATGTGCGTCAACTCATTGCTGATGACAATGATATTTTGATAGCCCCGTTTTCTGAGAAAGAGGTGTTTGATGCCATTACACAGATGAAAAACAATAAAGCCCCAGGGACGGATGGATTTCCGGCGGAATTCTATAAAAAGTGTTGGCATATTATTAAAGGGGATTTGTTACCGATGTCCCATGATTTATTCTCTGGACAGTTTCAGTTATTTCACTTAAATTTTGGAACAATAACATTGCTTCCTAAGAAAACAGAGGTTGTGAGAATTGAGCAGTTCAGGCCGATCTGTCTTCTCAATGTTAGTTTCAAAATTTTCACCAAGGTGGGGACTAATAGGCTCACACAGATTGCGCATTCTGTGATGCAGCATTCCCAAACTGCTTTCATGCCGGACAGAAACATCCTAGAAGGGGTTGTGGTCTTTCATAAAACGCTCCATGAAATTCCCTCGAAAAAACTAGATGGAGTTGTTTTTAAAGTGGATTTTGAGAAAGTGTGCGATAAAGTCAAATGGTCATTCCTTCAACAGGCCTTGCATATGAAAGGTTTTGAAGAAGCCTGGCGACGCCAGGTAGAATCTTTCACGCAAAAAGGGAGTGTTGGAATTAAAGTGAATGACGACATAGGTCACTACTTCCAGACACATAAGGGCCTGATACAAGGGGATCCAATGTCTCCTATCTTGTTCAACATCGTAGTTGATATGTTGGCAATTCTGATAGGAAGAGCTAAGGAGGCTGGTCAGGTGGGTGGATTGATGCCTCATCTAGTCGATGGAGGTGTGTCTATCCTACAGTACGCTGATAATACGATCATTTTTATGGAGCATGACTTGGCAAAAGCAAGAAATATGAAGCTGGTGTTGTGCTTATTTGAACAATTGATCGGGTTAAAGATTAACTTTCACAAAAGCGAATTGTTCTGTTTTGGTAGAGCCAATGAGGAACAAGAGGTTTATAGGCAATTGTTTGTATGCGAATTGGGGACTTTTTCTTTTACGTATTTAGGTATACCAATTCACCATCGTAAGCTGACAAACAAGGAATGGAAGTGTATCCAGGATCGCTTTGAAAAGAAACTGAGTTGCTGGAAGGGCAAGCTCATGTCTTACGGAGGCCGATTAATTCTGATTAATTCGGTTCTCACGAGTATGCCTATGTTTCTTTTATCGTTCTTTGAGGTCCTAGTGGGAGTTAAAAAAAGACTGGACTTCTATCGATCCCGATTCTTTTGGCAGAGTGATGAACTAAAAAGAAAGTACAGACTCATCAAATGGGATATTATCTGTCGACCGAAAGACCAAGGGGGTCTTGGCATTGAGAACCTCGAGGTCAAGAACAGATGTCTTCTTAGCAAGTGGCTGTCGAAGCTATCTATCGAGACTGATGCTACTTGGGCACAGATCCTTCGTAGCAAGTATCTTCAATCCAAAATTTTGTCCTAGGTGACAGCGAAGCCAACTGACTCACCCTTTTGGAAAGGGCTTATGAGAGACAAATTGGCTTTTTTAATAGGACAAAGTTTATTATAGGTAATGGTGCTACCACATGATTCTGGGAGGATACTTGGATCGGAGAGACCCCCTTGCACTTCAATATCCGTCTCTTTATCGCATTGTTCAACGACGTGATGCGGTCGTTGCAACGGTACTTCAATCCACTCCCCTTAATATTCAGTTCAGGAGGACGCTAGCTGGTAATCGTTGGGAAGAGTGGCTCCATCTAGTGAGTAGACTGATGGAGGTTCAGCTTTCTCAACAACCCGACAAGTTACGTTGGAAACTTACTAGGTCTGGAGAGTTTACAGTCAAATCAATGTATCTTGATGTTATCAATTCAAGCTCCATTCCTAGTTCCAAATATGTTTGGGTTGTTAAAGTTTCTTTGAAAATCAAAGTGTTTATGTGGTTTGTACATAAACAAGTAATCTTGACCAAGAATAATTTGGTAAAGCGTAACTGGACAGGACCTACTAGGTGTAGCTTCTGCGATCGGGATGAAACCATCAAACACCTTTTTTTCGAGTGCCCGTTGGCAAAAGTCTTATGGCGGTCGGTCCATATTGCTTTTAATATTACTCCTCCGAGTTCTGTCAGCACGTTATTTGCAACGTGGCTTAACAGAATAAAGTCGGAAACAACACGACACATTCACGTAGGAGCATGTGCTTTATTATGGGCAGTATGGAACTGCATAAATTATTTGGTTTTTAACAGAGCAACAAATATTCATTTTTTCCAGGTTATCTTCTGAGCCACTGCGTTGATCCGTATGTGGTCGCTACTCACTCCGACGAGCCCTGGGAGCGTTTGGTTACTGGATCTATCCGATGGGAGATGGTAGCACGAGATATCTTCAACCGGTTTGGATAACGGTCATGTAATAGGATAAGCAATTAGTTTACCTATCTCTCTTATGCCAGCCGGTTATGGCTTCTTTTGGCTAGTTTTGTTTTTGGTCTTTTGGCTCTTTGTGAGTTTTTCTTTACTTTCGTTGGAGACTTTAAGACTTTGTTGAACCTATTTTCTTATTTATAAAGTTGGTCGTATATATTGTTCTGATGCAGAGACCGAAGAGTCCCCCTTTTCAAAAAAAAAAAGGGGGCAGCGGTTCATCCTCATCGGCTCTGGCGAAGGAGTTACGGCGCCGGCTATGGCCTTTGCCCTCCCGTGGAGGGCAAGCAAGTGGTGCTTGGCTGTTGGCCTTGAAGCCTCACCGGTGACCATTACGACAAAGGGCTACCCCGAAGAGTGTTGGCACCTGGAATCTGACGTTTGTGGCTTCGATGCCTTATGGGAGGCAATGTACGTAGTTTTAGCTTGCAGTCCATCGATCCCTCCCGCTGGCTTCTCCTGAAGTTGGCCAGTGTGCGATGCCGATGCATGCCGGGGCGCCAAGTGACGTCTTCGGCAGTGGCCAGAACATCTCCAAGCGATTTAGCAAAGATTATTATTGGACCTGACTGCTTTTCTTATCCTCAGGCTAAGGTCCTTCTTGTGCAATTATGGGACGTGGTTGTAACTTTCTTTCTTTTGAATCCTCTGTGGAGCTTTGTATTGGCACCGCTTCATAATTAACCGGAAAGCTATATCTCTGGGTCCTTCTCGGCCCATCTATGTTAAGAAAAGAGTCATATAAGTTGATGGGTGTGGCCGAACGAGAACAAAAATAAATACTCCTAGATGGTTGGTAGTCCGGCATAAATAAAGCCTTGCACAAATATCTTCTGTCACCGCTAAAGGGTTCTCCCATTTCAATATTAACAAAATGACCATACAAGAGACTCCCTCATTTTTGTTCCTGACGGTCCGATATCCCCCATTCTCGCTTCAAAGGGAGGGTCAAGTAAGGAAGTTCGGAAAGGTGCGAACATGCCCATGAACAAATAGATGAGTATGGTTTGGATGCCATTGGAGATGCCCTCAGATAGCATGGCATTTTTCTTTCTCCCCTAAACTGTGATCCCTGGCGAGTGCAGCGTTGCAATTTGCAAAGGACGTCTCCATGGAGCCTCTTTTTATTAAAAAATGAAAATATATTTAAGTTTCATTTTTTTTTCATTTTTTTCTACAAATACATACGCATGTTATTGAAGTATGTATGAAGTTTCATCAACTGATTCAATTATTTGCATGCTATATAAAAAAAAGACAGATATCTGGCCCAAAAATAACAAAGAAAAACTCATTTTAACCTATGTATTTGTCTTTTATATGAACATGAGTGTTCATGAAATTTTATACGTGTATACTACAATTATATGTCTATGTGTATATATTTTTTGAGGTGTGGAACTAGTATTTTCGTTCAAATAAATAAATAAAGAGCTTCATGCATCTCAGTCGCTGCATGCACATACCTGGCAGCTTATAGGCCGGTACGGGCCAAGTATCTCGAAAAGAAGAAAGTCGGGCCCTATCAGCATACCACAGTACAGCCCAGCCCACCACCACGTCAATTCCAACCGCCACACACAGACACACCCGCCTGTTGACCAATTACGTGCTCTGCTCTACTGAGACGAGATCGATCTGCTCGACGAAGCACCATCGCCGCCGGCCGCCGTCCGGGGAGATCAAGGAGAAAGCAAGCATGGTGGAGTGTCAGGGCATTCCGGCGCTGGGGTGGTGGCTGATGCTGGCAGGTGGGCTCCCTCCGCCTCGCCTCCGTCTGGTTCGGCTTCTTCAACATCTGGGTGCTCCGCGTTGCCGTCTTCTCCCGGACGCAGAGTGTGTGCCTGTGCCCCCTCCTTCTCCATCCCCACCTCTCGATTGCTCGATTTCTGACTAGACCCGGGCTGATATGCGCGGCAGAGAATGCAGCACAGCCGCACCCCACTGGATCACTGGGATTTTGTCTGTCAGTGTGCACTGTTCAGAATTGTGGGAGTAAACTGGGGCTGCAGATCTGCCCCATGCCCACCTTCAGTTAAACAAGCTGCTGACATTCTCGATCTGTCGCAGTGTTTACAACTGTCAATATCTGCAGTCCATCGTTCCTTCTGGATCATGTGCATAAGAAGACTTTTTTTTTCTGAGAAAAACAAATCGTACCTACGAGATGATTAACCTTGTTCTCTTACATGCAGTGACCGATGTGCACGGACAAACTGAATCCTAATCTGGACGCTGCTGACCTGCACGCTGTGCTTCCTGTGCGCACTGAACCTGGACAACAGGCCTCTGTACCTAGCCACCTTCCTGTCGTTCGTCTACGCCCTCGGACATTTCCTCACTGAATAACTTGCTAGAAAAAAGTCCATTTTACTATTAATCTTTCAGTTCCCTTACCCCCTAAACAATCTCAAACCGAGCAAAAAACGTCCCTGGCTGATTTTGCCCATACCGAATGCTGACGTGGACACAGTCAAAGACGGTATTTGGCCTGCGGATGGGTCCCTCTCAGCTAGACACTCTCATTGACTGTTGGGCCCGGTCAAATATGACACATGGGGCCCACATCTCGGTTGCACGGGGATTAACAAGGGACTAATTTAGCCCTAATTGCATCGTTAACAGAAGGGTACCCACATGTCAATGTTTCAGACTAACCCTAGTGATGAAGGGGGCCCACATGTCAATGTCTCAGATTAATAGAAGGGGACCTAAACTAATGATGCCACATCAGCGCGGTCCTGCTCTGAGGTCACTGGTGTGGAGGGCTTCAGCGGTGGCGCATCGGCGCGGTCGTGCTCCGGCGCAGCCGTGCGCAGAGGAGGCCGGGGCGATGGTCAAGGCGGCTGCGGAGGTCGTGGCCTGCCGTTGACCGGAGGCGGCCGGCCAGGAGTGTGGATGCGGTAGCAAGGGTCGGCCATGGACGTGAAGGTGGCGGCGCCATAGCGATGCAGGCGGCGCGGGGAGGCGAGGGACGACCAGATCCGAGGGTGGCGCCCCCATCTGATCTGACATCAATATCTTCCGGCGGCAGTGTGAAGATGGTACGGCGACGGGCTTGTGGCGGCGGAGCGACATGTACCTGAGAGAGAGAGATACGAGGGAAGAGAGAGGGAGAGGAAAGAGAAGGGAGGAAGGAGAAGCGGGGCGCTCGGGGTGGCGCCTTGGAACTTCGACAATCACCGGCGTCAGTCGGAGGCGGGGCAGGGTTCGGGTGCGAGGGGGCGATGCTCGAGGAGGTAGGCGACGGCAAATCATGGATCCACCTGATGGAGGCCCACCCATAGGTCAAAACCACCATTTGACTGTTGCCACGTCAGCGCCAAGATGAGTTAAAACCATTCAGGGATTAATTTTGCCCGATCTAGGGGCTGAAGGGAACAGAAATAAAGATCGGGAGGTTATGTTGTTATGACCGGCATATTAGGGGCTTAGCCCAGCTAGTTGTGACCCAGTCTATCTTATCGTTATTAAGGGCTTAGCCCAATTATCTTAGTAAAAGATTTATATAAACTCGTGTAAGCATCCGTTTTGGAATTAAGCAAGAAGCAATCATATTTGTTCGGCTTCCTTAGGAAGCCGGGAGACCTAACCCTAGCCGCCTCTTTCCCTGCGCCATCTCCCTCTCAGCCGCCGCCTCCTCGGGCATGACGGCACCCAGCCGCCGGCGTCCGCGTGTTCGTCCACAACCAGCTCCCTCCTTCCCCTACAACCTTCGGCGTAAATCCGGTAGAACCTTAGTTTCTACCAGTTTGGTATCAGATAGCTCAGTTTCGATCATGTCTTCACCGCCGCCAACCCTGTCGCTTCCGCTGCCGACCGCCACCACCGCGTCGCTGGCCATCTACACCGTGCCGCTGCCCTGCCCATCCGCGCCGCTACCCTTCCCATCCGCGCCGCTGATCTCCACCGCCGGCGCCTCCACCGCCCAGATGCCGATGCCCTCCACCGCTCCACCAGCAGCCGTCTACACTCCAGAGGAGGTCACCGGGATCCTCCATGACCTCGTCACAGCCGTCCAGGGGATCCGGCTGTACCTGGCCAGCTCCTATGGGCCGCTGTGGCTGCCGCCGCACCAGGCAGCCTTTGCCGCGCTCACTGGGCCGCTGCAGCTGCCATCCATCGCCACCACCATGCCCTGGCTACAGTGGCAGCCGCCGCTCCTGGCGGCCTCCGCCGCAGAAGCTGCTGCCATTGCCCGGTGCGACACCGCAGCAGCCATTGTAGCTGCAGCAGCCACCGCCGGTCAGCTTTGGCCCCGCATCGACCTCGCCAGTGGGAGTTCCGCTCCACCAGGTCCGGTTCCCGCCCTCGCCGTCCCCGCTACCGGCCTGGTTGACCGAGTCATCGTCTCAGCCGGTCTACACGGTGGCCTCGGGACCGCCGCACGTGCCGTCACAGCAGGCGCAGTACGGCGGGTCCTCTAGCTCCACGGGCCCCCTATGTTGGCCTTGACGCGCCGCCGTTCTACGGGGGCCCCATGTGATCACCGACCCGGTGCCGCTGCTCCGCCCGCCGAGCCGTACCCCCACGGCGGCCATACCCAGATGGCGCCGCGCTTCGCCAAGATCGCCTTCGCCACCTACGACGGCACCGGGGACCCCTCAACTGGCTTAATCAGTGTGACCAGTTCTTCCGGGGGCAACGCACGCTCGCGTCAGACCGCTCCTGGCTCGCTTCATATCACCTCTGAGGTGCCACACAGACTTGGTATTACGCTCTCGAGCAGGACGAGGGCGACATGCCTCCATGGGAGCGTTTTCGCGAGCTCTGCCTCCTTCGCTTCAGGCCACCGATACGCGGGAGCTGGCTGGCGGAGTTGGGCCGTCTCCCCTTCACCTCTACGGTGCAGGACTTCACCAACCGCTTTTAGGCCTTGGCATGCCATGCGCCCGGCGTGACGGCTCGCCAGCCGGCCGAGCTCTTCGTCGTCAGTCTGCCGGATCATATCCGCGTGGACTTGGAGCTGCAGGGACCCCAAGACCTCCAGACGGCCATGTACTACGCTCGAGTGTTCGAGCGCCGCGCGGTGGCCATCCAGCAGGCGTTACTGTCCCGGGCCGCTGGGCCGCTACCCTGGCCGGACGTTCCCGCGCAGGGTCGGCCTACATAGGCTTCCGCGGCACCCCTCGCCGCGACCGCGACACGGCCGTTCTGCTGGCTCACTACGGCCGAGCTACTCGAGCGTCGCCGCCAAGGTTGTGCTTCAACTGCGACGAGCCCTATGTGCCCGGCCACATCTGCCCGCAACTCTTCTCCCTGGAGGCTACGGACTACATTGAGAAGGACGCCGCTGCCGCCGGGCTAGGCAACCTGCCCACCCCAGCTGTCGCGGAGGTGTTTGGCGACGGTTGATCACCTCGAGGAGTTCCACAAGCGCTTCCCCGCCTTCCAGCTCGAGGACGAGCTGTTTGTGCAGGCGAGGAGAAATGTTATGACCGGCATATTAGGGGCTTAGCCCAGTTAGTTGTGACCCAGTCTATCTTATTGTTATTAGGGGCTTAGCCCAATTATCTTAGTAGGAGAATTATATAAACTCATGTAAAGATCCGTTTTGAAATTAAGTAAGAAGCAATAATATTTGCTCGGCTTCCTTAGGAGTCGGGAGACCTAACCCTAGCCACCTCCTTCCCTGCGCCATCTCCCTCTCAGCCGCCGCCTCCTCGCGCATGACGGCGCCTAGCCGCCGGCGTCCGCGTGTTCGTCCACGACTAGCTCCCTCCTTCCCCTACAACCTCCGGCCTAGACCCGGTATTTTTTTCTACTTGGTATACAAGACCATGGCCGCAGCAAACCTGAGCACCGTTGGATTCCTTGCAGGTACTGAACCTGGCTCTGAACGCACCATCTGTTTCAGTTTCATGATGTCTGATAAATCCACTCTGTTTTGCTCAGGGACATCGATTGTGTGGATGCTTCCTCAGTGGGACTCCCATGGTTCCTGCGCCGCCAAGCAAGAGTGACTCATGAGAGATGCGCGCGCGCATCGGTGGCAAGGACACTCGAAGAATTCTTGTGCCAAAAAAAGAAGGTTCTTGTGCAAGGCCATGCATGGCATCTCTCTGCACTTTCTGCCATGTACTCCTTCCGTTCCTAAATATAAATCTTTTTCAACATTTCAAATGAAATACAACATACGAATGTATGTAGACATATTTTAAAGTGTAGATTCACTCATTTTGCTCCGTATGTAGTCACTTGTTGAAATCTCTAGAAAGATTTATATTTGGGAACGGAGGGAGTAGTATTGTTTTGCTCGAAGCATTCCTTTGTAGTTTCATTGGTGAGAATCCAAACAACGCAAGCTGTAAAAAAACCAATGCGTTCTTGTCATGAATGCAGTGTTTCATCAATTTGTGTCGATCTTCCCTTGTTGGGAGCGGCATCGGCATGTAGAAAGGAAGGAGAAGCTTGTAAAATTTCTGGATGAAGCTTGGCCACTTGTGGGGGTCATGGAAAGGAGAAGCAACAAAATGAACAGTGACAAGATAGTAAAAATTCACCGTTTGTCGCAGATTTGTTTTTTTACTTTCCTTTTTTTACCTTCCAAATGAGATCGAGTTTGAGTTAGGATTTTACCCACTTTATTAGTGTCTGTCCTGTTTCAATTTTTTGCAGGCCTTCTCGTCTAGCTATCAGATAAGTAAGATCTCAAATGAAACAGGATAGCAAGCTTTCATAGCTCAGTTGGTTAGAGCACCCGTTTAGTAAGCGGGAGGTCTTGAGTTCAACTCTCAATGAAAGCAAGTTTTTTACTTCTTTTGGTGCCATATCTGCTGTGGCCCAATCTCACTCGTATTTACTATCTTTTGACAAAAAGATCTACTGGCAGCAGTATATACTAGGTTCATCTTTCTGCTTTGATTGATTGATACCCATCGCCTGCTTGCCACAATCTTTGCCTTTTTTTCTTCTTCTTCTTCTTTCGAGAAGAGCCACAATCTTTACTTGGTTCACCATCGATGCATGCACCCATCCGTCCGCTCATCAGGATAGCTAGATGCTTGCATTGACCACATAATTCAGGGCCGCTTTCCCGGCCGGGGATTCCTGTTTTTTGCCTTGCTTGGCTGCAGCAGGAGGAGGGAACTGGGATTTTGCTACGAGGAGCATCAGATCCTGACGCTGCCAGCTGCTTACAGGTTACTGTTGGCCTTGCATATTTTCCTTTCTGATCAAGTCCTTGTGTTATTTCTGCTCTGGCCCATTCCACTCAATACACTTTTCACTATATGCTCGGTCGACATCTTGAACTCTTGATATTTTACCCGATCGAGATCGACGGTAGAACCATCAAACGGAGGACGTGGTCGATCCGCATCCGTCATGAACAAAAACTCGCCGTGTTCATGGGTGATCCAAAATGCAAATTGACGTCAGGCATGTTGTGCTGGTGAATGGCATCCCGCTCATTCAACATGCTGAGGCTACCTAGCCGCGCCACCAAGGATGGCCACCAATGCTGCAAAGATGATCAAGTAGCCAGCAGCTGCCACTTGCTCCCACTAGTAAATGGTGGATTGCTAGGGCACTATGTACGGTTAATGGCAGAGGGGATCAAAGGGCAGCTAGATACCTATGGAACCCCACATTGTGCTTGCAACTAACATCTTTTATGTTTCTTCTTTTTGTGTCCTGATCTCTGAAGCACCATTAAAATAAATTCTTAAAACTGTTGCTGCTGCATTTGGGTGCTCTGTGTGAGGTGGAAACCAGTGTGTCCTGATCTCTCAAGTACAGTCGAGACTTCTCAAATATCTTAATACTCTGTCCAATACACTATGCTAAATATGTTTTCCCTGCACATATATATCACCTTTTCTGAACGCGGACGAATTTTACGACACAAAAGGAACCGGGCTAGGAGCCCCCTTAGGAACATAGGAACAATGTAGGAATTTTAGAGGATAGGATTCCTATAGGAAAAATACCATTGGTCTCATTTGGAACAAACAAATTACTATCCTACATCCCTTTGAAATTTCTATAAAATGGGGAATTTCCATAGGCATTCTGGAGGAATCCAAACATGAGGTTCTACCTCATGTTTTCTTCAATTTGTGCCTACAGTTCCTGCATTTTTACTGCATGACAGTCAAATGACAGTTTTAAAGTCTTCCTGCGGTTTTGATTCCTAAAGGAAGGAATCCAGGGTACATGGCAACCCAATTGCTGGGTTTTTCTTATTCCTATATTTTGAGTTCCCGTGTTCCAAACGGGCCCTTAAAATGTATGAAGACGAAGTAACGGAGTATCTAGTTTAGCACATACTATTTCTCAAAAAAAGCTAGTTTAAGACATCCTAATTTTCTGAAACAAGATTAAAAAAACAAACATCACATTTATTATGTTAATGAAATCGGGGAGTCATTACTTTCATTCAATTTTTTTGTTTTGTTGCGCTAATCAGTTGATCGTTTTTTTACATGCCGGAGTTGATTTCTTGGGATGCGGCATCCGCATTGAAGCGGCGACGCCTGAGAGATTGCGTCCGTCTGTGCCGCCCTCCCGTCTGGTCAAATCGCGGGATCAATGCCGGCTGATGCATGCTCTGGGCCGGCACGAATGCGATGCGGCAAGCGGCGCGGGAGGAAGGCGCATGTTACACCGTGACTGTCAAGAGGCTTGTTATCTGATCCCAGTCCATGTGACATATAGTATAGGATGCCACGGTGGCGCTACTGATGATGGATCTATACTTGCAATAGACCGAGTCAACATCCATTGCATTCGTGCACTAACTAATCAATCATTTCCTCAGATCATGCAACATGAGGAGCGTGCCACATCACTTTCGGACCTTTTTCGAGTGGAAATGAACAATCTAGTTGCGACCAAATTAGTCAGAATGTCGTTTAGCAAAGAAACGGAAACAACAAAAGTTGTGGTTGACAAATGCTGAGGTGACTTGGATTTTGTTGTGTTTGCAGCCTCCATATTTGTCTTATTTATGGAAAACACTTATTTATTGGAAGGATTATAAAGCTTTCGTTTCTAAAAAGAAATAGATCAAGCATGTGCAACTTCTAATGCATGTCAGCTAAAAATAAAATCAAACTATGTGGTCTGAAAAACAAAATCGAATGTTCTTTAGCAAAGAATGGAAACAACAAAAGCTGTGGTTGACAAATGCTGAGGTGAGTTGGATTTTGTTGTGTTTCAAACTTTCAATCCTCCATTTGTCTTGTGTTATTTTAGATCCTACTTGGTTGGGCTAATAAAGTTGCATTTTCTTAAGAAAAAATAAACAGACTAGGCAACGTGCAATTTCAGTTGTCATGGCAGCTGAGAATTATACCCAAGTACGTGTACGCAGAAACACGGCAAAAAAAACCCGATACTTCTTTGTCGTCGTAGGAATTTAAACCCTGAATTGAGTCTTGTATATGTTTTAGTGACGTAACAATAATAATTAGGTAATAAAAATAACTATCCAGCCCTCTACATGAGAAGATGCAGACAACCAATTATTACAATGCCTCAGTTAATTTGACAAGTCTTACAAAAGAAAATAAAAGTCATACAGCTAGGACACACTGAGACTCGCCACGTAGGTGTCGGACCTTTTTGAGTTGCAGCCAAATTAGTTAAATGTCGTTTAGCTAGAATGGAAACAACAAAGTTGTGGATTTAAAATCCTAAGCTGAATTGTATTTTGTTGTGTTTCAAGTTTCAACCCTCCATCTATGTCTTGTGTCATTTTGCATTCTACTTCTTTTTTGAAAGGATCCAGCTCAAGGCTAGTTTCTCATTGATCATAAGCAGGGAGCAGATTGAAAAGTGATAAAGGCGATGATCCGAAGATCAAGGTGTTGGGGAATGTAGCAAAATTTTAAAATTTTCTACGCATCACCAAGATCAATCTATGGAGTCATCTAGCAACGAGGGAGAGAGGAGTGCATCTACATACCCTTGTAGATCACGAGCGGAAGCGTTCAAGAGAATGGGGTTGATGGAGTCGTACTCGGCGTGATTCAAATCACCGATGACTTAGTGCCGAACGGACGGCAACTCCGGTTCAACACACGTACCGTTGGGAGACGTCTCCTCCTTCTTGATCCAGCAAGGGGGAAGGAGAGGTTGATGAAGATCCAGCAACATGACGGCATGGTGGTGGAAGCAACAGTGATCTCGGCAGGGCTTCGCCAAGCGCTGGGAGACGGAGGAGTGTCACGGGAGGGAGGGAGAGGCCAGGGGCTTGGGGTCCGCATCCCTCCCTTCCCCCCACTATATATAGGGTGCCTAGGGGGGGCGCCGGCCCTAGGAGATCCAATCTCCTAGGGGGGGCGGCGGCCAAGGGGGGTGCCTTGCCCCCCAAGGCAAGGGTGGCGCCCCCACCCCAAGGGTTTCTAACCCTAGGCGCAGGGGAGGCCCAAGGGGGGGGGGCACCAGCCCACTAGGGGCTGGTTCCCCTCCCACTTCAGCCCATGGGGCCCTCCGGGATAGGTGGCCCCATCCGGTGGACCCCCGGGACCCTTCCGATGGTCCCGGTTCAATATCGGTGACCCCCGAAACCTTCCCGATGGCCGAAACTGGACTTCCTATATATAAATCTTTACCTCCGGACCATTCCGGAACTCCTCGTGACGTCCGGGATCTCATCCGGGACTCCGAACAACTTTCAGGTTACCGTGTGCTAATATCTCTACAACCCTAGCGTCACCGAACCTTAAGTGTGTAGACCCTACGGGTTCGGGAGACATGCAGACATGACCGAGAAGCCTCTCCGGTCAATAACCAACAGCGGGATCTGGATACCCATGTTGGCTCCCACATGCTCCACGATGATCTCATCGGATGAACCACGATGTCGAGGATTCAATCAATCCGTATACAATTCCCTTTGTCAATTGGTACGTTACTTGCCCGAGACTCGATCGTCAGTATCCCAATACCTTGTTCAGTCTCGTTACCGGCAAGTCACTTTACTCGTACCGTAACGCATGATCCCGTGATCAACCACTTGATCACATTGAGCTCATTATGATGATGCATTACCGAGTGGGCCCAGAGATACCTCTCCGTCATACGGAGTGACAAATCCCAGTCTCGATTCGTGCCAACCCAACAAACACTTTCGGAGATACCTGTAATGTACCTTTTTAGCCACCCAGTTACGTTGTGACGTTTGGCATACCCAAGGCATTCCTACGGTATCTGGGAGTTGCACAATCTCATGGTCTAAGGAAATTATACTTGACATTCAGAAAAGCTACATCAAACGAACTACACGATCTTTGAGCTAAGCTTAGGATTGGGTCTTGTCCATCACATCATTCTCCTAATGATGTGATCCCGTTATCAATGACATCCAATGTCCATAGTCAGGAAACCATGACTATCTTTTGATCAACGAGCTAGTCAACTAGAGGCTCACTAGGGATGTGTTGTGGTCTATGTATTCACACATGTATTACGATTTCCGGATAACACAATTATAGCATGAACAATAGACAATTATCATGAACAAAGAAATATAATAATAACCATTTTATTATTGCCTCTAGGGCATATTTCCAACAGTCTCCCACTTGCACTAGAGTCAATATTCTAGTTATATTGTGATGAATCGAACACCCATGCAGTTCTGGTGTTGATCATGTTTTGCTCTACGGAGAGGTTTAGTCAACGGATCTGCTACATTCAGGTCCGTATGTACTTTACAAATCTCTATGTCTCCATTTTGAACACTTTCACGAATGGAGTTGAAGCGACGCTTGATATGCCTAGTCTTCCTGTGAAACCTGGGCTCCTTGGCAAGGGCAATAGCTCCAGTGTTGTCACAGAAGAGAGTCATCGGGCCCGACGCATTGGGTATGACTCCTAGGTCGGTAATGAACTCCTTCACCCAGACTGCTTCTTGTGCTGCCTCCGAGGCTGCCATGTACTCCGCTTCACATGTAGATCCCGCCACAATGCTTTGCTTGCAACTGCACCATCTTACTGCCCCACCATTCAAAATATACACGTATCCGGTTTGTGACTTAGAGTCATCCAGATCTGTGTCGAAGCTAGCATCGACGTAACCCTTTACGACGAGCTCTTCGTCACCTCCATAAACGAGAAACATTTCCTTAGTCCTTTTTAGGTACTTCAGGATATTCTTGACCGCTGTCTAGTGTTCCATGCCGGGATTACTTTGGTACCTTCCTACCAAACTTACGGCAAGGTTTACATCAGGTCTGGTACACAACATAGCATACATGATAGACCCTATGGCCGAGGCATAGGGGACGACACTCATCTTTTCTCTATCTTCTGCCATGGTCGGGCATTGGGCCATGCTCAATCTCGTACCTTGCAATACAGGCAAGAACCCCTTCTTTGACTGATCCATTTTGAACTTCTTCAATATCTTGTCAAGGTACGCCAATGAGGCATCTCGATCTATCTCTATAGATCTTGATGCCTAATATATAAGCAGCTTCTCCAAGGTCCTTCATTGAAAAACACTTGTTCAAGTAGGCCTTTATGCTTTCCAAGAATTCTATATCATTTCCCATCAACAGTATGTCATCCACATACAATATGAGAAATGCTACAGAGCTCCCACTCATTTTATTGTAAATGCAGGCTTCTCCATAAGTCTGCATAAACCCAAACGCTTTGATCATCTCATCAAAGCGAATGTTCCAACTCCGAGATGCTTGCACCAGCCCATAAATCGAGCGTTGGAGCTTGCACACCTTGTCAGCATTCTTAGGATCGACAAAACCTTCTGGCTGCATCATATACAATTCTTCCTTAAGGAAACCATTAAGGAATGCCGTTTTGACGTCCATTTGCCATATCTCATAATCATAGAATGCGGCAATTGCTAATATTATTCGGACGGACTTCAGCTTCGCTACGGGTGAGAAAGTCTCATCGTAGTCAACCCCTTGAACTTGTCGATAACCCTTAGCGACAAGCCGAGCTTTATAGATGGTCACATTACCATCCGCGTCTATCTTCTTAAAGATCCATTTATTTTCTATGGCTCGCCGATCAACGGGCAAGTCAGTCAAAGTCCATACTTCGTTTTCATACATGGATCCTATCTCGGATTTCATGGCTTCCAGCCATTTGTCGGAATCCGGGCCCGCCATCGCTTCTTCATAGTTCGAAGGTTCACCGTTGTCTAACAACATGATTTCCAAGACAGGGTTGCCGTACCACTCTGGTGCGGAACGTGTCCTTGTGGACCTACGAAGTTCAGTAGCAACTTAATCTGAAGTTTCATGATCATCATCAACAACTTCCTCTCTAGTCGGTGTAGGCACATCAGGAACATTTTCTTGAGCTGCGCCACTTACCGGTTCAAGAGGTAATACTTCATCAAGTTCTACCTTCCTCCCACTTATTTCTTTCGAGAGAAACTCTTTCTCTAGAAAGGACCCATTCTTGGCAACAAAGATCTTGCCTTCGGATCTGAGGTAGAAGGTATACCCAACAGTTTCTTTAGGGTATCCTATGAATACGCATTTTTCCGACTTGGGTTCGAGCTTTTCAGGTTGAAGTTTCTTGACATAAGCATCGCATCCCCAAACTTTTAGAAATGACAGCTTAGGTTTCTTCCCAAACCATAATTCATACGGTGTCGTCTCAACGGATTTCGACGGAGCCCTATTTAAAGTGAATGCGGCAGTCTCTAAAGCATAGCCCCAAAATGATAGCGGTAAATCGGTAAGAGACATCATAGATCGCACCAGATCTAATAGAGTGCGATTACGATGTTCGGACACACCATTACGCTGAGGTGTTCCAGGCGGCGTGAGTTGTGAAACTATTCCACATTTTCTTAAGTGTGTGCCAAATTCGTGACTCAAGTATTCTCCCCCACGATCTGATCGCAAGAACTTGATTTTCCTGTCACGTTGATTCTCAATCTCACTCTGAAATTCCTTGAACTTTTCAAAGGTCTCAGACTTGTGTTTCATTAAGTAGACATACCCATATCTACTCAAGTCATCAGTGAGGGTGAGAACAT
The DNA here is from genome assembly GCF_056163025.1 of Triticum urartu. Lineage (NCBI taxonomy): Eukaryota > Viridiplantae > Streptophyta > Magnoliopsida > Poales > Poaceae > Triticum > Triticum urartu. The sequence continues at coordinate 13,509,840 of NC_141877.1, forward strand.
AACGATAGCCACCGCGAGCCTCAAAGCTCATTGGACCGCACACATCAGTATGTATGACTTCCAATAAGTTGGTTGCTTGCTCCATTGTTCCTGAGAACGGAGTATTGGTCATTTTACCCATGAGGCATGGTTCGCACGTGTCAAATGATTCGTAATCAAGAGACTCTAAAAGTCCATCTGCATGGAGCTTCTTCATGCGTTTGACACCTATGTGACCAAGGCGGCAGTGCCACAAGTATGTGGGACTATCATTATCAACCTTACATCTTTTGGTATTCACACTATGAACATGTGTAGCATTACGCTCGAGATTCATTAAGAATAAACCATTCACCATCGGAGCATGACCATAAAACATATCTCTTATATAAATAGAACAACCATTATTCTCGGATTTAAATGAGTAGCCATCTCGTATTAAACAAGATCCTGATACAATGTTCATGCTCAAAGCTGGCACTAAATAACAATTATTGAGGTTTAAAACTAATCCCGTAGGTAAATGTAGAGGTAGCGTGCCGACGGCGATCACATCGACCTTGGAACCATTCCTGACGCGCATCGTCACCTCGTCCTTCGCCAGTCTCCGCTTATTCCGCAGCTCCTGCTTTGAGTTACAAATGTGAGCAACCGCACCGGTATCAAATACCCAGGAGCTACTACGAGTACTGGTAAGGTACACATCAATTACATGTATATCACATATACCTTTAGTGTTGCCGGCCTTCTTATCCGCTAAGTATTTGGGGCAGTTCCACTTCCAGTGACCACTTCCCTTGCAATAAAAACACCCAGTCTCAGGCTTGGGTCCATTCTTTGGCTTCTTCCCGGCAGCTTGCTTACCGGGCGCGGCAACTCCCTTGCCGTCCTTCTTGAAGTTCTTCTTACCCTTGCCTTTCTTGAACTTAGTGGTTTTATTCACCATCAACACTTGATGTTCCTTTTTGACTTCTACCTCTGCTGATTTCAGCATTGCAAATACTTCGGGAATGGTCTTTTCCATCCCCTGCATATTGAAGTTCATCACAAAGCTCTTGTAGCTCGGTGGAAGCGACTGAAGGATTCTGTCAATGACCGCGTCATCCGGGAGATTAACTCCCAGCTGAGTCAAGCGGTTATGCAAACCAGGCATTTTGAGTATGTGCTCACTGACAGAACTATTTTCCTCCATCTTACAGCTGAAGAACTTGTCAGAGACTTCATATCTCTTGACCCGGGCATGAGCTTGAAAAACCATTTTCAGCTCTTCGAACATCTCATATGCTTTGTGTCTCTCAAAACGCTTTTGGAGCCCCGGTTCTAAGATGTAAAGCATGCCACACTGAACGAGGGAGTAATCATCAGCATGTGTCTGCCAAGCGTTCATAACGTCTTGGTTCTGTGGGACGGGTGCGTCACCTAGCGGTGCTTCTAGGACATAATCTTTCTTGGCAGCTATGAGGATGATCCTCAGGTTCCGGACCCAGTCCATATAGTTGCTGCCATCGTCTTTCAGCTTGGTTTTCTCTAGGAACGCGTTGAAGTTGAGGACAACATTGGCCATTTGATCTACAAGACATATTCTAAAGATTTTAGACTAAGTTCATGATAATTAAGTTCATCTAATCAAATTATTCAATGAACTCCCACTTAGATAGACATCCCTCCAGTCATCTAAGTATAACATGATCCGAGTTAACTAGGCCGTGTCCGATCATCACGTGAGACGGACTAGTCAACATCGGTGAACATCTTCATGTTGATCGTATCTTCTATACGACTCATGCTCGACCTTTCGGTCTTCTGTGTTCCGAGGCCATGTCTGTACATGCTAGGCTCGTCAAGTCAACCTAAGTGTATTGCGTGTGTAAATCTGTCTTACACCCGTTGTATTCGAACGTTAGAATCTATCACACCCGATCATCACGTGGTGCTTCGAAACAATGAACCTTCGCAACGGTGCATAGTTAGGGGGAACACTTTCTTGAAATTTTACGAGGGATCATCTTATTTAAGCTACCGTCGTTCTAAGCAAATAAGATGTAAAACATGATAAACATCACATGCAATAAAATAGTCACATGATATGGCCAATATCATTTGCTTCTTTGATCTCCATCTTCGGGGCTCCATGATCATCGTTGTCACCGGCATGACACCATGATCTCCATCATTATGATCTCCATCATCATGTCTTCTTGAAGTTGTCACGTCAACTATTACTTCTACTACTATGGCTAACGCTTTAGCAATAAAGTAAAGTAATTACATGACGTTTATGTTGACATGCAGGTTATAAATAAATAAAGACAACTCCTATGGCTCCTGCCGGTTGTCATACTCATCGACATGCAAGTCGTGATTCCTATTACAAGAACATGATCATCTCATACATCACATATATCATTCATCACATCCTTTGGCCATATCACATCACAAAACACTTGCTGCAAAAACAAGTTAGACGTCCTCTAATTGTTGTTGCAAGTTTTTACGTGGCTGCTATAGGTTTCTAGCAAGAACGTTTCTTACCTACGCCAAAACCACAACGTGAATTGCCAATTTCTATTTACCCTTCATAAGGACCCTGTTCATCGAATCCGATCCGACTAAAGTGGGAGAGACAGATACCCGCCAGCCACCTTATGCAACTAGTGCATGTCAGTCGGTGGAACCGGTCTCACGTAAGCGTACGTGTAAGGTTGGTCCGGGCCGCTTCATCCCACGATGCTGCCGAATCAAGATAAGACTAGTAACGGCAAGATAATTGACAATATCGACGCCCACAACTACTTTGTGTTCTACTCGTGCATAGTAACTACGCATAGACCTAGCTCATGATGCCACTGTTGGGGAACGTAGCAGAATTTTAAAATTTTCTATGCATCACCAAGATCAATCTATGGAGTCATCTAGCAACGAGGGAGAGAGGAGTGCATCTACATACCCTTGTAGATCACGAGCGGAAGCGTTCAAGAGAATGGGGTTGATGGATTCGTACTCGACGTGATTCAAATCACTGATGACTTAGTGCCGAACGGACGACAACTCCGCGTTCAACACACGTACGGTTGGGAGACGTCTCCTCCTTCTTGATCCAGCAAGGGGGAAGGAGAGGTTGATGAAGATCCAGCAGCACGACGGCGTGGTGGTGGAAGCAACGGTGATCTCGGCAGGGCTTCGCCAAGCGCTGGGAGACGGAGGAGTGTCACGGGAGGGAGAGGGAGAGGCCAGGGGCTTGCGGTTCGCAGCCCTCCCTTCCCCCCACTATATATAGGGTGCCTAGGGGGGGCACCGGCCCTAGGATATCCAATCTCCTAGGGGGGCGGCAGCCAAGGGGGGTGCCTTGCCCCCCAAGGCAAGGGTGGCGCCCCCACCCCTAGGGTTTCTAACCCTAGGCACAGGGGAGGCCCAAGGGGGGGTGCACCAGCCCACTAGGGGCTGGTTCCCCTCCCACTTCAGCCCATGGGGCCCTCCGGGATAGGTAGCCCCACCCGGTGGACCCCCGGGACCCTTCCGGTGGTCCCGGTTCAATACCGGTGACCCCCGAAACCTTCCCGATGGCCGAAACTGGACTTCCTATATATAAATCTTTACCTCCGGACCATTCCGGAACTCCTCGTGATGTCCGGGATCTCTTCCGGGACCCCGAACAACTTTCGGGTTACCGTGTGCTAATATCTCTACAACCCTAGCGTCACCGAACCTTAAGTGTGTAGACCCTATGGGTTCGGGAGACATGCAGACATGACCGAGAAGCCTCTCCGGTCAATAACCAACAGCGGGATCTGGATACCCATGTTGGCTCCCACATGCTCCACGATGATCTCATCGGATGAACCACGATGTCGAGGATTCAATCAATCCGTATGCAATTCCCTTTGTCAATCGGTATGTTACTTGCTCGAGACTCAATCATCGGTATCCCAATACCTTGTTCAGTCTCGTTACCGGCAAGTCACTTTACTCGTACCGTAATGCATGATCCCGTGATCAACCACTTGATCACATTGAGCTCATTATGATGATGCATTACCGAGTGGGCCCAGAGATACCTCTCCGTCATACAGAGTGACAAATCCCAGTCTCGATTCGTGCCAACCCAACAAACACTTTCAGAGATACCTGTAATGTACCTTTATAGCCACCCAGTTACGTTGTGACGTTTGGCACACCCAAGGCATTCCAATGGTATCCGAGAGTTGCACAATCTCATGGTCTAAGGAAATGATACTTGACATTCAGAAAAGCTACAGCAAACGAACTACACGATCTTTGAGCTAAGCTTAGGATTGGGTCTTGTCCATCACATCATTCTCCTAATGATGTGATCCCGTTATCAATGACATCCAATGTCCATAGTTAGGAAACCATGACTATCTTTTGATCAACGAGCTAGTCAACTAGAGGCTCACTAGGGACGTGTTGTGGTCTATGTATTCACACATGTATTACGATTTCCGGATAACACAATTATAGCATGAACAATAGACAATTATCATGAACAAAGAAATATAATAATAACCATTTTATTATTTCCTCTCGGGCATATTTCCAACACAAGGAAGTAAGAAGAAGAAAGAAAAAGTAAAGTGCCAAAGGCACAGCCCTAGGCCAACTACTCATGGCGGGTCCCCGAAGGGGCTCTGAATGGATTGGAAGCCACACTGTTGCCAGAGGCTAAGATTTTGCCGGATCGCGTTGAGTATCTCTCTTGCATCAGCTTCATTGTTTCTGAAGGTGCAATTGTTTCTTGCTTGACAAACTTCCAAGAGAGCTAGCATGGCTAGCGATTTTAATCCTTTCCTGAATGCCAACTGCGTTGCTTCTACCATGGTTGCCACCCTTTCCAGTGAACTGATCTTGTGGCTCCAAGTTGCTGGTTGACACGCCTGGCAGTGCTGCCAAGTTGCCAAGTTGGTCCAGACAGCCTTTGTGAAGCTGCATTCCCAGAACAAATGTTCTGCACTCTCCAGGTTCATTCGGCATAGTTGGCAAAAATAGCTGTTGCTCCACCCTTTGCGTTGAAGTCGATCATGAAGGAAATATGCCCTAGAGGCAATAATAAAGTTATTATTTACTTCCTCATATCATCATAAATATTTATTATTCATGCTAGAATTGTATTAACCGGAAACATAATACATGTGTGAATACATAGACAAACAGATTGTCACTAGTATGCCTCTACTTGACTAGCTCGTTGAATCAATGATGGTTATGTTTCCTAACCATAGACATGAGTTGTCATTTGATTAACCAGATCACATCATTAGGGAATGATGTGATTGACTTGACCCATTTTGTTAGCTTAGCACTTGATCGTTTTAATTTACTGCTATTGCTTTCTTCATGACTTATACATGTTCCTATGACTATGAGATTACGCAACTCCCGATTACTGGAGGAACACTTTGTGTGCTACCAAACATCACAACGTAACTAGGTGATTATAAAGGTGCTCTACAGGTGTCTCCGATGGTACTTGTTGAGTTGGCATAGATCAAGAATAGGATTTGTCACTCTGATTATCGGAGAGGTATCTCTGGGCCCTCTCGGTAATGCACATCACTATAAGCCTTGCAAGCAATGCAACTAATGAGCTAGTTGCGGGATGATGCATTGCAGAACGAGTAAAGAGACTTGCCGGTAACCAGATTGAGCTAGGTATTGAGATACCAATGATCGAATCTCGGGCAAGTAACATACCGATGACAAAGGGAACAACGTATGTTGTTATGCGGTTTGACCGATAAAGATCTTCGTAGAATATGTAGGAACCAATATGAGCATCCATGTTCCGCTATTGGTTATTGATCAGAGACATGTCTCGGTCATGTCTACATAGTTCTCGAACCCGTAGGGTCGCACACTTAAAGTTCTGTGACGATCGGTATTATGAGTTTATATGTTTTGATGCACCGAAGGTAGTTCGGAGTGCCGGATATGATCACGGACATGACGAGGAGTCTTGAAATGGTCGAGACATAAAGATTGATATATTGGAAGCCTACATTTGGACATAGGAAGAGTTCCGGGTGAAATCGGGATTTTACCGGAGTGCTGGAGGGGTTACCGGAACCCCCCGGGGGTTAATGGGCCTTGTTGGGCCCTAGTGGAAAGAGAGAGGGGCCGGCCAGGGCAGGCCGCGCGCCCCCTCCCCCTCTGGTCCGAATTGGACTAGGAAGTGGGGCCCCTTTCCTTCTCCTTCTTCCCCTTCCTTTCCCCCTCCTAGTAGGAGTAGGAAAGAGGGGAGTCCTACTCCTACTAGGAGGACTCCTCCTCCTGGTGCGCCCTACAGGGCCGGCCGGCCTCCCCCTTGCTCCTTTATATACGGGGGCAGGGGGCACCCTAGAACACACAAGTTGATCATTGATCTCTCCCAGCCGTGTGCGGTGCCCCCCTCCACCATAATCCACCTCGGTCATACTGTAGAGGTGCTTAGGCGAAGCCCTGTGACGTAGCTTCATCAACATCTTCACCATGCCATCGTGCTGACGAAACTCTCCTTCGAGCTCTACTGAATCGTGAGTTCGCGGGACATCACCGAGCTGAACGTGTGCTGAACACGGAGGTGTCGTACGTTCGGTACTGAGGATCGGTCGATCGTGAAGACGTATGACTACATCAACCGCGTTGTCATAACACTTCCGCTTAACGGTCTACGAGGGTACGTGGACGACACTCTCCCCTCTTGTTGCTATGCATTACCATGATCTTGCATGTGCGTAGGAATTTTTTTTGAAATTACTACGTTCCCCAACAGTGGCATCCGAGCCTGGTTTATGCGTAGATGTTATACGCATGAGTAGAACACAAGTGAGTTGTGGGCGATACTAGTCATACTGCTTACTAGCATGCCATACTTTGGTTCGGCGGTATTGTTGGATGAAGCGGCCCGGACCGACATTACGCGTGCGCTTACGCGAGACTGGTTCTACCGATGTGCTTTGCACATAGGTGGCTGGCGGGTGTCAGTTTCTCCAACTTTAGTTGAACCGAGTGTGGCTACGCCCGGTCCTTGTGAAGGTTAAAACAACACTAACTCGACGAACTATCATTGTGGTTTTGATGCGTAGGTAAGAACGGTTCTTGCTCAGCCCGTAGCAGCCACGTAAAACTTGCAACAACAAAGTAGAGGATGTCTAACTTGTTTTTCCAGGGCATGTTGTGATGTGATATGGTCAAGATATGATGCTATATTTATTGTATGAGATGATCATGTTTTGTAACGGAGTTATCGGCAACTGGCAGGAGCCATATGGTTGTCGCTTTATTGTATGCAATGTAATCGCCCTGTAATTGCTTTACTATATCACTAAGCGGTAGCGATAGTCGTAGAAGCAATAGATGGCGAGACGACAACGATGCTATGATGGAGATCAAGGCGTCGCGCCGGTGAGATGGTGATCATGACGGTGCTTTGGAGATGGTGATCAAAGGCACAAGATGATGATGGCCATATCATATCACTTATATTGATTGCATGTGATGTTTATCCTTTATGCATCTTATTTTGCTTTGTTTGACGGTAGCATTATAAGATGATCTCTCACTAAATTTCAAGGTAAAAGTGTTCTCCCTGAGTATGCACCATTGCCAAAGTTCTTCGTGGCGAGACACCACATGATGATCGGGTGTGATAAGCTCAACGTTCATCTATAACGGGTGTAAGATAGTTTTGCACATGCAGAATACTCGGGTTAAACTTGACGAGCCTAGCATATGCAGATATGGCCTCAGAACACTGAGACCGAAAGGTCGAGCGTGAATCATATAGTAGATATGATCAATATATATGTTCACCATTGAAAACTACTCCATCTCACGTGATGATCGGTTATGGTTTAGTTGATATGGATCACGTGATCACTTAGATGATTAGAGGGATGTCTATCTAAGTGGAAGTTCTTAAGTAATATGATTAATTGAACTTAAATTTATCATGAACTTAGTACCTGATAGTATTTTTCTTGTCTATGTTATTGTAGATAGATGGCCTGTGCTGTTGTTCCATTGAATTTTAATGCATTCCTTGAGAAAGCAAAGTTGAAAGATGATGGTAGCAATTACACGGACTGGGTCCGTAACTTGAGGATTATCCTCATTGCTGCACAGAAGAATTATGTCCTGGAAGCACCGCTAGGTGCCAGGCCTGTTACAGACGCTGCTGATGACGTTAAGAACGTCTGGCAGAGTAAAGCCGATGACTACTCGATAGTTCAGTGTGCCATGCTTTACGGCTTAGAACCGGGACTTCAACGACGTTTTAAACATCATGGAGCATATGAGATGTTCCACGAGTTGAAGTTAATATTTCAAGCAAATGCCCGGATTGAGAGATATGAAGTCTCCAATAAGTTCTACAGCTGCAATATGGAGGAGAATAGTTCTGTGAGTGAACATATACTCAGAATGTCTGGGTACCATAACCACTTGACTCAACTGGGAGTTAATCTTCCTGTTGATAGTTTCATTGACAGAGTTCTTCAATCACTGCCACCAAGCTACAAGAGCTTCGTGATGAACTATAATGTGCAAGGGATGGATAAGACGATTCCCGAGCTCTTCGCAATGCTAAAAGCTGAGGAGGTAGAAATCAAGAAGGAGCATCAAGTGTTGATGGTCAACAAGACCACCAGTTTCAAGAAAAAGGGTAAAGGGAAGAATAAATGGAACTTCAAGATGAATGGCAAACAAGTTGCTACTCAAGAGAAGAAACCCAAGTCTGGACCTAAGCCTGATACTGAGTGCTTCTACTACAAAGGGACTGGTCACTGGAAGCAGAACTGCCCCAAGTATTTGGCGGATAAGAAGGACGGCAAGGTGAACAAAGGTATATGTGATATACATGTTATTGACGTGTACCTTACTAGAGCTCGCAGTAGCACCTGGGTATTTGATACTGGTTCTGTTGCTAATATTTGCAACTCGAAACAGGGACTACGGATTAAGCGAAGACTGGCTAAGGACGAGGTGATGATGCGCGTGGGAAATGGCTCCAAAGTCAATGTGATCGCCGTCGGCACGCTACCTCTACATCTACCTTTGGGATTAGTTTTAGACCTGAATAATTGTTATTTGGTGCCAGCATTAAGCATGAACATTATATATGGATCTTGTTTGATGCGAGACGGTTATTCATTTAAATCTGAGAATAATGGTTGTTCTATTTATATGAGTAATATCTTTTATGGTCATGCACCCTTGAAGAGTGGTCTATTTGTGTTGAATCTCGATAGTAGTGATAGACATATTCATAATGTTGAAGCCAAAATATGCAGAGTTGATAATGATAGTGCAACTTATTTGTGGCACTGCCGTTTGGGTCATATTGGTGTAAAGCGCATGAAGAAACTCCATACTGATGGACTTCTGGAATCACTTGATTATGAATCACTTGGTACTTGCGAACCATGCCTCATGGGCAAGATGACTAAAACGCCATTCTCCGGAACAATGGAGCAAGCAACAGATTTATTGGAAATCATACATACTGATGTATGTGGTCCGATGAATATTGAGGCTCGCGGCGGGTATCATTATTTTCTCACCTTCACAGATGATTTGAGCAGATATGGGTATATCTACTTAATGAAACATAAGTCTGAAACATTTGAAAAGTTCAAAGAATTTCAGAGTGAAGTGGAAAATCATCGTAACAAGAAAATAAAGTTTGTACGATCTGATCGTGGAGGAGAATATTTGAGTTACGAGTTTGGTCTACATTTGAAACAATGCGGAATAGTTTCGCAACTCACACCACCCGGAACACCACAGCGTAATGGTGTGTCCGAACGTCATAATCATAATTTACTAGATATGGTGCAATCTATGATGTCTATTACTGATTTATCGCTATCGTTTTGGGGTTATGCTTTAGAGACAGCTGCATTCGCATTAAATAGGGCACCATCGAAATCCGTTGAGATGACGCCTTATGAACTGTGGTTTGGCAAGAACCAAAGTTGTCGTTTCTTAAAGTTTGGGGCTGCGATGCTTATGTGAAAAAGCTTCAACCTGATAAGCTCGAACCCAAATCGGAGAAATGTGTCTTCATAGGATACCCAAAGGAGACTGTTGGGTACACCTTCTATCACAGATCCGAAGGCAAGACATTCGTTGCTAAGAATGGATCCTTTTTAGAGAAGGAGTTTCTCTCAAAAGAAGTGAGTGGGAGGAATGTAGAACTTGCTGAGGTAACTGTACCTGCTCCCTTATTGGAAAGTAGTTCATCACAGAAACCGGTTCCTGTGACACCTACACCAATTAGTGAGGAAGCTAATGATGATGATCATGAAACTTCAGATCAAGTTACTACCGAACCTCGTAGGTCAACCAAAGTAAGATCCGCACCAGAGTGGTATGGTAATCCTATTCTGGAAGTCATGTTACTTGACCATGATGAACCTACGAACTATGAAGAAGCAATGGTGAGCCTAGATTCCGCAAAATGGCTTGAGGCCATGAAATCTGAGATGGGATCCATGTATGAGAACAAAGTATGGACTTTGGTTGACTTGCCCGATGATCGGCAAGCCATCGAGAATAAATGGATCTTCAAGAAGAAGACTGACGCTGATGGTAATGTTACTGTCTACAAAGCTCGACTTGTTGCGAAAGGTTTTTGACAAGTTCAAGGAGTTGACTACGATGAGACTTTCTCACCCGTAGCGATGCTTAAGTCTGTCCGAATCATGTTAGAAATTGCCGCATTTTATGATCATGAAATTTCGCAAATGGATGTCAAAAATGCATTCCTGAATGGATTTCTGGAAGAAGAGTTGTATATGATGCAACCAGAAGGTTTTGTTGATCCAAAGGGAGCTAACAAAGTGTGCAAGCTCCAGCGATCGATTTATGGAATGGTGCAAGCCTCTCGGAGTTGGAATAAATGTTTTGATAGTGTGATCAAAGCATATGGTTTTATACAGACTTTTGGAGAAGCCTGTATTTACAAGAAAGTGAGTGGGAGCTTTGTAGCATTTCTAATATTATATGTGGATGACATATTGCTGACTGGAAATGACATAGAATTTCTAGATAGCATAAAAGGATACTTGAATAAAAGTTTTTTAATGAAAGACCTCGGAGAAACTGCTTATATATTGGGCATCAAGATCTATAGAGATAGATCAAGACGCTTAATTTGAGTTTCACAAAGCACATACCTTGATACAGTTTTGAAGAAGTTCAAAATGGATCAGTCAAAGAAAGGGTTTTTTCCTGTGTTACAAGTTGTGAAGTTGAGTAAGACTCAATGCCCGACCACTGCAGAAGATAGAGATAAAATGGAAAGTGTTCCCTATGCTTCAGCCATAGGCTCTATCATGTATGCAATGCTGTGTACCAGACCTGATGTGTGGCTTGCTATTAGTTTAGCAGGGAGGTACCAAAGTAATCCAGGAGTGGATCACTGGACAACGGTCAAGAACACATCCTGAAATACCTGAAAAGGACTAAGGATATGTTTCTCGTTTATGGAGGTGACAAAGAGCTCGTTGTAAATGGTTACGTCGATGCAAGCTTTGACACTAATCCGGACGATTCTAAATTGCAAACCGGATACGTATTTATATTGAACGGTGGAGCTGTTAGTTGGAGCAGTTCTAAACAAAGCATCGTGGCGGGATCTACGTGTGAAGCGGAGTACATAGCTGCTTCGGAAGCAACAAATGAAGGAGTCTGGATGAAGGAGTTCATATCCGATCTAGGTGTCATACCTAGTGCATCGGGTCCAATGAAAATCTTTTGTGACAATACTGGTGCAATTTCCTTGGCAAATGAATCCAGATTTCACAAGAGAACCAAGCACATCAAGAGATGCTTCAATTCCATCCGGTATCAAGTCCTGGTGGGAGACATAGAGATATGCAAGATACATACGGATCTGAATGTTGCAGACCCGTTGACTAAGCCTCTTCCACGAGCAAAACATGATCAGCACCAAGACTCCATGGATGTTAGAATCATTACTGTGTAATCTAGATTATTGACTCTAGTGCAAGTGGGAGACTGGAGGAAATATGCCCTAGAGGCAATAATAAAGTTATTATTTATTTCCTCATATCATGATAAATGTTTATTATTCATGCTAGAATTGTATTAACCGGAAACATAATACATGTGTGAATACATAGACAAACAGATTGTCACTAGTATGCCTCTACTTGACTAGCTCGTTGAATCAATGATGGTTATGTTTCCTAACCATAGACATGAGTTGTCATTTGATTAACGGGATCACATCATTAGAGAATAATGTGATTGACTTGACCCATTTTGTTAGCTTAGCACTTGATCGTTTTAGTTTACTGCTATTGCTTTCTTCATGACTTATACATGTTCCTATGACTATGAGATTATGCAACTCCCGATTACCGGAGGAACACTTTGTGTTCTACCAAACGTCACAACGTAACTGGGTGATTATAAAGGTGCTCTACAGGTGTATCCGATGGTACTTGTTGAGTTGGCATAGATCAAGAATATGATTTGTCACTCCGATTATCGGAGAGGTATCTCTGGGCCCTCTCGGTAATGCACATCACTATAAGCCTTGCAAGCAACGCAACTAATGAGCTAGTTGTGGGATGATGCATTGCAGAACGAGTAAAGAGACTTGCCGGTAACGAGATTGAGCTAGGTATTGAGATACCGACGATCGAATCTCGGGCAAGTAACATACCGATGACAAAGGGAACAACGTATGTTGTTATGCGGTTTGACCGATAAAGATCTTTGTAGAATATGTAGGAACCAATATGAGAATCCAGGTTCCGCTATTGGTTATTAACCGGAGACGTGTCTCAGTCATGTCTACATAGTTCTCGAACCCGTAGGGTCCGCACACTTGAAGTTCTGTGATGATCGGTATTATGGGTTTATATGTTTTGATGTACTGAAGGTAGTTTAGAGTCCTGGATATGATCACGGACATGACGAGGAGTCTCGAAATGGTCGAGACATAAAGATTGATATATGGGAAGCCTACATTTGGACATCGGAAGAGTTCCGGGTGAAATTGGGATTTTACCGGAGTGCCGGAGGGGTTACCGGAACCCCCCGGGGGTTAATGGGCCTTGTTGGGCCCTAGTGGACAGAGAGAGAGGGGTCGGCCAGGGCAGGCCGCGCGCCCCTCCCCCTCTGGTCCGAATTGGACTAGGAAGGGGGGGGGGGCGACGCCCCCCTTTCCTTCTCCTTCTCCCCCTTCCTTTCCCCCTCCTAGTAGGAGTGGGAAAGAGGGGAGTCCTACTCCTACTAGGAGGAGGACTGAGGGAGTCCTGGATTAAGGGGTCCTCGGACAGCCGGACTATATACTTTGGCCGGACTGTTGGACTATGAAGATACAAGATTGAAGGCTTCGTCCCGTGTCCGGGTGGGACTCTCCTTTGCGTGGAAGGCTAGCTTGGCAATTCAGATATGTAGATCTCCTTCTCTGTAACCGACTCTGTGTAAGCCTAGCCCCCTCCGGTGTCTATATAAACCGGAGGGTTTAGGCCGTAGGACAACAACAATCAGAATCATGGCTAGCTTCTAGGGTTTAGCCTCTACGATCTCGTGGTAGATCAACTCTTGTAATACTCATATCATCAAGATCAATCAAGCATGAAGTAGGGTATTACCTCCATCGAGAGGTCCCAAACCTGGGTAAACATTGTGTCCCCCGCCTCCTGTTACCATCAGCCTTAGATGCACAGTTCGGGACCCCCTACCCGAGATCCGCCGGTTTTGACACCGACATTGGTGCTTTCATTGAGAGTTCCACTGTGCCATCACGATAAAGGCTTGATGGCTCCTTCGATCATCGGCAACGATGCGATCCAGGGTGAGGTTTTTCTCCCCAGACAGATCTTCGTATTCGGCAGCTTCGTACTACGGGCCAACTCGCTTGGCCATCTAGAGTAGATCGATAGCTATGCCCCTGGCCATCAGGTCATGTCAGGCGCACCGCACAGTCACGACGAGCATGACTTAGCTCTGCCATCGGACGGTGTTCGGGAGATCGCACCTGCGGTTACTCCGGCCCTCAATCCAGAGCAGATCATGCCATCCGAGGACGGGTGGATGGACCCCGCCACGGAGGCCGCACACTCAGCGGAGATAGAGCCGAATACTGACTTCACCTCCTATGAGACCCGTGTTACTGGACCCTTGGATTCGTCCCCGGCCATAGGCTCCGAACCGCCTGCGTCCGTGCCTATCCAATCTGATTGGGCACCGATCATGGAGTTTACCTCCGCGGATATTTTTCAGCACTCGCCCTTGGGCGATGTGCTAGATTCATTGAGGTCTCTCTCCTTGTCAGGAGACCCTCGGCCGAACTATGTCTGGCTCGAGTGGGAAGCGGACGACGAAGGAATTCGTTCCCCACCCACCACCCACTTAATAGCCATTGTCGACGACTTAACCGACATGCTTGATTTCGACTCTAAAGACATCGGCGGTATGGACGACGATGTAGGAGAGAAACAGGAACCACCACCCACAGGGAGCTGATAGCCACTTCATCACACGATATATACATGGTGGATACACCCCAAGAAAACAACGACGAGGAACGGGAGGATGCTGCGAAGGATAGTCCCCTTGAGAAGCAACCAAAGCGACAACGTAGGTGCCGCTCCAAATCCCGCCTCAGCAAAAACAGCGATAACAGCTCAAGAAAGAATAATACTCTGGTCCACTCCAAAGGAAACGACGACCACATGGACCCAACGATGGAGCAGGATGAGCCAGCGGACGGCGAACATAGTACAGAGCCGCTGTCCGATCATGGCGACACCGAGGGTAAAGCTCATCAACCTGTCTCCGGAGAGGAGAACAGTCTGGACGACGATGCACACATCATCCCGGAAAGGCACTTGGAACAAGAGAACCTCCATAGAAGGCTTATCATCACCGTGAGGAGCCTGAAGATGCAGAAGCAAAGGCTTAAGGCCGCGCAGAATACGTTCAACAGCAGATGGAACAAAGTGCTTGACACTGAAGAAAAGTACGGCGGCAGTCGCCAGACAAAGGGCTATCCAAAGCGCAAGTTGCTGCCTGAATTCGACGACGAGGCTTTAGAGCCCATTCAGCCGAAAAATAAAACGGCCGATCAGCCGGATCGACCAGCCCGTGGCCGCGACAGGGCGGCTAACGACATCGCACACAAGTCAGCACACGATTTACGTGAAGACCTGCACAAAAAAGCCGGTATGACCAGGTCCATCTACGGATCTAGGAAGCGCACTCCGGCATAGAATCATGGCCGTCCAAACGACTATACTGATCGAATAACAGCTCGGAATCAAAACCAAACGCTACAACCGTCCGAAGGATGCCATGACACATCCAAATACA
Organism: Triticum urartu; assembly: GCF_056163025.1. Lineage (NCBI taxonomy): Eukaryota > Viridiplantae > Streptophyta > Magnoliopsida > Poales > Poaceae > Triticum > Triticum urartu. Next base: position 13,525,164 of record NC_141877.1, read on the forward strand.
AGGGTTCCGTGCACCCCCTATGCTTCACCGGTGAGGTGCTGGACCATGAATTTCCAGAGGGATTCAAACCCGTGAACATAGAGCATACGACCGAATGACAGACCTTGGGGTCTGGATTGAGGACTTAGCCTTCAAATCCACATGGCTCGCGGAGATGATCTCCACGCCATCAAATACCTGCCCCTCAAGTTGAAAGGACCAGCTCAGCACTGGCTGAAAAGCCTCCCCGAAAACTCAATTGGAAGCTGGGAAGAGCTTGAGGATGCTTCTAGGGCCAATTTTCAAGGGACCTATGTCCGACCTCTGGACGCAGACGATTTAAGTCACATAATTCAACAGCCCGGAGAGTCAGCCCGAAAGCTTTGGAACATATTTCTCACGAAGAAGAATCAAATCATCGACTGCTCGGATGCCGAAGCCTTAGCGGCTTTCAAGCATAGTGTCCGGGATGAATGGCTCACCAGACACCCCGGCCAGGAAAAACCGTGGATAATGACAGCCCTAACAAGCCTTATGACCCGCTTTTGCGCCAGCGAAGACAGTTGGCTGGCCCGTAGCGGCACCAGCAACCCAGACACATCCGAAGTCAGGGATGGCAACGGGAAACCGCGACGCAATAAAAGCAAGCGTCGAAACAACGAAGACAGCCCAGAAAACACGGCGGTAAACGTCGGATTCAGGGGCTCTCGACCCGGTCAACGGAAAAAGCCATTTAAAGGCAGCAAAGATGGACCGTCCAGCCTAAACAAGATTCTAGACAGATTATGTTAGATTCATGGCACCTTCGACAAACCTGCAAATCACACCAACAGAGAATGCTGGGTCTTCAAGCAGGCCGGCAAGCTAAACGTCGAACACAAGGGGAGGGAGACACCAAGCGAAGACGAGGATGAGCCTCGCCAGCCGAACACTGGGGGACAGAAAAAATTCCCACCAGAGGTCAAAACAGTGAACATGATTTACGCAACTCACATACCGAAGAGGAGGCGCTAGCGCGCACCCCGAGACATATACGCCGTGGAGCCCATCACCCCCAAGTTCAACCCTTGGTCGGCCTGCCCGATCACTTTTGATCGCAGGGATCACCCGACTAGTATCCGGCACGGAGGATCGGCTGCCTTGGTGCTAGACCCAATAATTGATGGATACCATCTCACCCGAGTCCTTATGGACGGCGGCAGTAGTCTTAATCTGATATATCAGGACACCATCCGCAAAATGGGGATAGACCCGACAAGAATCAGCCAAAGCAATACTACCTTTAAAGGAGTAATACCAGGCCCAGAGGCCCGCTGCACGGGCTCTCTAGTACTAGAGGTTGTATTCGGTTGTCCTGACAACTTCCGAAGCGAAGAATTAACCTTCGACATCGCTCCATTCCGAAGCGGCCATCACACACTACTCGGGAGAACGGCCTTCGCTCGTTTTAATGTAGTACCGCATTACGCTTATCTTAAGCTTAAGATGCCCGCCCACATGGCATCATCATAGTTAGCGGAAACACAGAGCGTTCCTCATGTAAGGGGGAATACGTGGTGGCTCTAGCAGCCAATCACTGAACGACCTCTCCAACCAGACAAAATGATCGGTCGTCAAGACCGCGGACACGGTTACACGAGTCCGGCGCACCACTAGCTGTAACAGCTTAGATAAACCTGAGATTGAGTCAATGGATACACGCCCATAGGTGGTGCTAGGGGCTTCCCGCATGTAAAAAGGGCTATAGTTCGGCTTGACCCTATTTAGATTGCATTTTAATGGTTCATTAAGAATAACCAATTTTTCACACGAAGACTTTCACCTGTGTTTTCTCTTTTATAGATGATCATCGTGCTACACCCTTCCAGAATATGGCACAATGGAGACACATGCGCAGACGTGCAGCAGGGCCCCGCTCAAAGGCTTCTTTTTAGATTAAGACCATGTGTAAACCTTTTTTACTGTCTCTTGTTGCTTCACTCCCTCCGGATACTCAACACACCGAAAGGGATGCTGGCGTTATTGACATTTCGTTACATCAGACTAATGCAAGTACCTGGAAATTCAGGGCTCATAATCGAGGGCGTTACTCAGCCTAGTATATGTTGTAAAGTCCGAATACCTTAGGGAGTGTTGCGTCGCGAGTTTGGCCTTATATGCATCAGCTCCGAATCATGTCTTTGGTCAATAGTTGGGTTTGCCCGGCTCCTGTGTTTTGCTACCTTACGTTCCGCTCTATCGGCTAAGGTGGCACCGGGAGAACTAATGCGATTGTGCCCTGGTTCATCTGGATGAGCACCTCAGTAGAGAAAGCCGAAAACTGACTGTCATAATAAAGCGCGGGACTGGTCAACCACTCGATGACTCAGCGGAATCTTCGCGATTCCTCCGCATTAACGAAGGACCGGTTTCCCGGTCATGTATGTATGCGCATCATATTCGGATGAGCGCGGAAGTACCAGGGGCTATATAGTAGCCCCACCGTCAAACTCCTATGGCTAAGTGAAAGTGTTAAAGCTATATAGTCCGATTGCCTTGTTCGCCGCGCTATCACGTCCTTAATGGACCAAGACGTTGGGTCAAGTGTGAATACGCGCTTTTCCGAACACCACCGCATTATGTGCGTGGGGGCTGAAGCCGACGACTGCAAACTTTCAGGTTATATACATACATACCGCACAGGAGGCATCATAATACTTTCAAGAAAAAGTATAAACACAACCTTTATAATCCAAATAGTATTGTTTTTACAATTGGGATACATGTCACTCGAACATGATACTCTTCGAGCACTGAGCCTCTATTAAACGAGCGCCTTCTAGGACTTCTTCAAAACAGTGCTCAACCGAGACCTGGCCTACGGCCGGATCCCGGGTTACAATAGCGGTAGCCTCCATCTCTGCCCAGTATGTCTTAACACGGGCAAGAGCCATCCGCGCACCCTCTATGCACGCCGACCTCTTTACAGCGTCGATATGCGGCACAGCACCAAGGAATCATTGCACTAAACCAAAATAACTATTCGGCCTTGGTCCCTTCGACCAAAGATGATCCACGACAGACCTCATGGCAAGTCCGGACAACCTATGGAGCTCGGCCCACTTGGCCATTTGTTCATTTAATAGCAGCAGACGTGTTGGAGCACTGAACTGCGACCAGAACAATCTTTCCACTTCATGATATTTCTGATCTTTGAAAAACCCAGTTGCATCAGCAGCGCTCATTGCCAAGTCCAAGTACACGTCTGCAGCACTCCATAATTGATCCAGAGGGGCATACTTCGGATCTCCGAACTTCGTCCGCAAAAAAAAGGGCTTCCCAGCCGTGATATCTCCAGCTTGACGGAGCTCCTCCTTTGCCGCTCTGATTTGAGAGCGGGTTTCCTTGGCTGCTTCCACGGCTTTCTTCAGGTCAGCCGCTTTCGCTTGGCTTTCCTTTTAAAGAAGCTCATATCGGCCGGTGGCATCTTTTAGCTCAACAACCATCTTGGCTATTTTATATTCGCTCTGGCGATGAGCAGCCTGTTCGGCTCTTAAGTCTTCGGCTGCCTTTAGGGCGGCCGCATCACTTCTCCTAGCTTGTTCCTTGGCTCGGGCAAGTTCTGCCCGAAGGGTCTCCACGGCGACAGCTCCATCTACAGTCACAGCATATTATAGATACTAGCATCATGCTCCTCTTAATATTTGTTGACCACCCGAAGATACATACCCTGTGCCTCGTCAAGCCGCTTGTTCACAAGCACAATGTCGGCATCTGCCGCGTCAAGTTGCCGCCTCAGTCCGGCAAACTCAGCAGTCCGGCCAGCCATCGGACCCTCAGCCGCCTGCACATGAAAGCAATGCGATCATTACCTAGGACTATGATCCTTTGTTTGCCGCCTCTGGATAGCAATCAGAGTCTCAGGGGCTACTATCTGTATAGAGAACACCTAGCGTGTGCGGTACCGTCAAAACATTTATATATTACTTTGCGTACCTCAAAGCCTCTTAGCAGGATCGTAAAAGCCTCATGCAACCCACTTTTGGCGGATGAAATCCTCTCAACCACCATACCCATTAAAGTACGATGCGCCTCTGAGATAGCCGCTTGCTCCAAAAGACCCATCAGTGTGTCCAATTGTGCACCGGACAATCCCAGGCTCTTTCTGTTGCTCTCCTTAGGATCCGAATACTTTGGACTTTGGGTGGCCGAAGGGTTACCTTCTAGCCTTGGCGGATCAAGATAAATCCTCCGTGATGACACCTCAGGGTCGTCCGCCCCAGGAGGCGGGGAGACAGGAGGAGGCGTTTCGCTCCATCATCTCCGGAAGAAGATCCCCCGAAGACGAACTCTGTCGAGAAGGGCTACGAGCCGGATTGCAAGATATATGTCCCGGTTATTGTCCTCGGAGATAAAGAAGGATATATTTACCAAAAGTACTGTTGTTCACTTACAGCTCGGTGGAGGGCTGGCCTCCTTGCAGGCACTGTGCGGTAAGGACGCCCTCCGGGGCAGGGCCCCATGGTGAAGGTTTCTTCCCTCGCTTGGAAACCTTCGTTTCCAAGTCTTCAAAGGCGGTCCTTTTCCTTCCTTGGGGAGAGGGGATTCTAGATTCACGGAGACACTAATTCCCCCAGTTTGGATGAGTAATGCGTGAAGCCCTCTTTCGGCTTCTTTATTCCTCCCTTTATCTTCCCCTGATGGCACTTGATAAGGTGTGTGCTCAAGCATCCTGGCTAGTACATGATCCGGTGAGCCTTCGGGAAGGGGGGCCGAACACCTGATCATCTCCGCCTTTCTTATCCAGTCCTGGCCAAGAGCGATTTTTTCAGAATGATGTTGTGACAAATAAAAAGACATCATGTTCTGCCACGGAATTACTTACGTGGGTATCTAGACGGTTGTAGTTGAGACCCGCATCCTCGGTGGTGTCCGGACACTTTATTCGTGATTCAAGAACAATCCATACATCTCTTCGAGCGTCATGCCGAAGAATTGCTGAATAGTTCGCGGTCCTTCCGGGTTGAACTCTCACATACGGAGAGATTGACGTTGGCATGGCAGGACCCGGCGAACTAGCATAACTTGCATTACCTTGACAAGACTGACATCCCTCTTGAGGAGATCTCGGATGCGACTTTGCAATGTCAGCACGTCATTAACTGGCCCCCAGTCCAGCCCCTTGTTGACCCATGACGCCAGTTGCGGCGGGGGGCCCCGGGCGGAAGGCGGGGGCAGCTGCCCACTTTGTACCTCGGGGAACTGTGATGCAAAACCACTCCCGCTGCCATAAGTTGGACACCTCCGGGAAGGAACCCTTTGGCCATAGAGCATCGGCGCCTTTGCTTATTATGGCACCTCCGCATTCTGCGTGTCGCCCATCGATCGTCTTCGGCTTCACATTGAAGGTCTTGAGCCATTAGCCGAAGTGTGGGGTGATGCGAAGGAAGGCCTCACACACGACGATAAATGACGAGATGTGAAGGATGGAATCTGGAGCTAGATCATGGAAATCGAGCCCGTAATAGAACATAAGCCCTCTTATAAAGGGATCAAGACTAAAGCCTAGCCCTAGGAGGAAGTGGTAAACAAATACGACACTCCCGTTGGTTTCGGGAGTGGGGATGACCTGCCCTTGAGCAGGCAGCCTGTGCGAGATTTCGGCGGTCAGATACTTGGCTTCCCTTAGCTTCTTGATGTCCTCCTCTGTGACAGAGGAGGCCATCCACCGACCTTGAAGGTTGGATCCGGACATGGTTGAAGGTTCGAAGCGCTTAGCCTGAGCCTTGGGTGTTGGAACTTGAGGTGGGAGAGGGGAAGGATCGAGCGCGAGAATAAAAGGACAGGCCTTGGCCCCTTTATAAAGAGGGTGAATATCAAGCGTCCTCCGCGTGGCCGTTTGGAACTTGCCTAAAATCGAGGAGTCATACTAACAAGCACAATTGGGTTACCCACACCTATATTGATGAGAATCCCGTGATAAGGGGAACACGATCTCTGCTTCGACAAGACGTGTCAATAAAACCGCCTCGTAACACGTGCAGTGGCAGGCTGGGAAAAATGGTTCGTAATGACCAGACCACGGTAGGATGTCACGCTATGACAGGTTGTCAGTAGATTAGATTTGTGGAATATTATACTATCTACGGTGGTATGTGGAATTTGTTTTACAGATCCGGACACAATCCTTGTGTTCAAAATCTTCTATGGATTATTCAGAGAAGGAAAACGCCTTGCAATGCCGAAGACAATCTGCGCGCCGGACTCCACTACAAAAAAAGACACATCTGTGACATTTTGGGTCGAACGAAATTTTTTTTCTGTCATACATATGACACTTCTATGACGATAATTGTGACAAAACCCGGTATCATCATAGATGTGGTGGGCTCCTACTTCTATGACAAAAAATCATGACATAAAATGGGCTTTTTGTCCTGGGCGGGCCGGAGATGCAGCTGCGTGACATTCTTTGGGCCGTCCATGACGGAAAAAACCGTGGTAGAAGCGAGGGGGAGGAAAATTTCGGGGAGTTACCGATTACGGTGGGAGGTCGGGGGCCGAGCGATGCACGTTTCTCTTGTACACGTACGCGCGTGTGTGCGAGGCGTTGGCTCTAACTGAACCCAAGCGAGGCGTTGGGCTCTAACTGAACCCGAGCGATTGCACTGCAGGCTACGCGTTACTGAACCCGAGCGATCGATCGGTGGCTGTTAACTGAACCCGATCGAGCGATTCCTTCACTACTGCTGCTAACTGAAGCCGATCGATGCTGCCTCTGGGATGAATAGTGAGTGTTACGGGGGGGGGGGGGGGGTTGGATGAATAGTGAGCGGTGGCGTTGCCTCTGGATGAACAGGACCCCGTGGTGTGGTGGAGGGCTGGATGAACAGTAGACTGTGGAGGGGCGCCCGTGGAGGGGTGGTTGAACAGGACCCCGTGGTGTGGAGGGCTGGATGAACAGTAGAAGGTGGAGGGGTGCCCGTGGAGGGGTGGTTGAACAGTAGCCGGTGGAGTAGCGCGCGGTGGAGGCTGGATGAACAGGAGCCCGTGGTGGCTGGAGGAGGTCGACGGTAGCCCGTGGAGGCTGGAGGAGGTCGACAGTGGAGATGAACAGTATCCCGTGGAATCCCGTTTTGCGGTCCGCCACACCCCTCCCGATGAACAGGATCCCCGTTTCGACCGTAGCGCTCCAACACAAGTCCGTTTCCTCCATTTTGCGGTACGCCATACCGCTCCCGATCAACAGAACCCCTGTTTCGACCGTAGGAGGTCCGTTTCGTCCGTTTTGCGGTACGCCACACCCCTCCTGATCAACAGGACCCCCGTTTCGACTGTAGGAGGTCCGTTTCCTCCGTTTTGCGGTACGCCAGACCCCTCCCGATCAACAGGACCCCGTTCCGAACGTAGGAGGTCCGTTTCCTCCGTTGTGTAGTACGCCAGGCCTCGTTTCCATCGCCTGTTCCATCCAAGACCTCCCGATGAACATGACCACGCATTCCGTTCTGACCCAAACGGTTGGCTCCCATGCGTTCCGTTGCCTCCCGATGAAGATGACGCATTCCGTTGCCTCCCCATGAACACGACGCATTCTGTTGCCTCCCCATGAACACGACGACGACGCTGTTTCTCCGTTCCGACCCAACCATGTACACGAGCCCTGGCCATACGTATGCGCGAGTAGGCATTCGAGACCCCGCCCGTATGTACACATACGTGGCCGTATTTTCTTTCTTGCACCCTGGCCACTATATGTACGTGTACATGCTACGTGCGCTCCTCTACTACGACACGTACGCGCCTCTACTACGACACGTGCGCGCCTCTACATCCACCGGTGTATATGTACGTACACGTTCGCGACCATAATGACAATGCTACGTACGCTTCGACCAGGTGGGTTTCGATTGTCAGGCACTTCCTTGCGTGCGAAGATGTAGCTGGTGGGTCCCAGCAGTCAGGGGGGCGAATCGTTTTTTTGTCTGGACGCACTTCCTTGTGTGCGAAGATGTAGCTGGTGGGTCCCAGCAGTCAGGGGCGAATCGTTTTTTTTGCCCGGATGCACTTCCTTGCGTGCGAAGATGTAGCTGGTGGGTCCCAGCAGTCAGGGGGAAACGTTTTTTTCGTGAAATACGGTGGCCTGTCCGGTGGGTCCCCGCTGTGAGGTGGAGGAATCATTATTTTGCACGTAATAAGGAGGCACTTCCTTGCTGCGGCTGTGGACCCAGCTATCAGCCTCTCCACGTACAGTCCACGTCCGATGGAAGTCATTCCTTGACCACGTTGACCACGCCGCACCGAGAGCACCACGGCGGTGGACGATGGCGAGGACTAGGAAGGGGACGACTCGGAGCCGGGGAAGACGCAGCAGTGGATGCCCACGCGAAGTGGAGTATGAGGGTTCACTGGTTCGGCTGCGGTGTAAGGCTGCTGTCGCCACAGTATAACAGGGGGTGTGGGTGAGTAGAGGGATGGCCTGGCCAGCGGTGGGAGTAGTAGGGGGTGGTGAGACCTCCGCGACATCACAGCCGGCCACGGGAGGCAGGAGCACGCGACACGACCGGCGCTGGTTTGGGCGGCTGGAGCAAGAAGACCAGAGGTTGAAGAAGCACTACGGCCATTGGATGAACATCATACGATAATAGGAGCTAGAATCGTTCATATTGACTAAGTTGACAAAGCCCTCCATCCCCGTCAACTTGGTAGGCCCACAAGTCAGCCACCCACTATGTTGGGTTCCAGCTGGCAGGGGGAATATTCATTTTTTTGTGCATAATAAGAAGGCATTTCCTTGCGTGCGAAGATAGCTGGTGGGTCCGCCATGTCAGCGGGGGGCACGTTATTTTCGCGAAATACAGAGGCCCTTCCGGTGGGTCCCAGATGTCAGGTTGAGGAATCATTATTTTGCGCGTAATAAGGAGGCATTTCCTTGTGTGCGGCCGTGGACCCAGCTGTCAGCCTCTCCACTCACAGTATACTTCCGATGGTGTCGTTCGTTGACCATGTTGACCACGCCGCGCCGAGCGCATCCAAGGTCGTGGACGACGGCGAGGCCCCGGAGAGCAACAAGCCGGAGATGGGAAGACGCGGGAGTATATCACAGACGGAGAGGTGTACGAGGGTTAACTGGTTCTAGTGCGGTGTGGTTCGGCAGTCGGTGGAGATGAATAGGAGGTGTGGAGGGGTGGAGGGATGGCCTAGCCAACGGTGGAGTAGCGCTTCATAGCGAAGCGTGCTAAGCAGAGCTGAGGCGGGAGGTGGTCCCGACGGCGCTGGAGGAAGAAGACGAGAGATTGAAGATGGATGCCGGTAGTTGGATGTAAATCCAATGGCTAACATGTCAGAATCATTTGTTGACTAAATTGACAATGACTTGTGTTGGCTTCGACCTATTGACCAATATTTCAGCCTCCAAAAATGTGGCACGTATTCAATGTTGGGGAACATAGCAGAAATTTAAAATTTTCTACGCATCACCAAGATCAATCTATGGAGTCATCTAGCAACAAGAGAGAGGGAGTGCATCTTCATACCCTTGAAGATCGCTAAGCGGAAGCGTTCAAGAGAACGAGGTTGATGGAGTCGTACTCGTCGTGATCCAAATCACCGATGATCCTAGCGCCGAACGGACGGCACCTCCGCGTTCAACACACGTACGGAGCGGAGACGTCTCCTCCTTCTTGATCCAGCAAGGGGGGAGGAGAAGTTGATGGAGATCCAGCAGCACGACGGCGTGGTGGTGGAAGTAGCGGGATCCCGGTAGGGCTTCACCAAGCACAAGCGGGGAGGAAGAGGTGTCACGGGAGGGAGGGAGGCACCAGGGCTTCAGGTGTGGCTGCCCCCCTCTCCTCCACTATATATAGGGGCCTAGGGGGGGCGCCGGCCCCTTGTAGATCCCATCTAGGGAGGGGGCGGCAGCCCTAGGGGTGGCTTGGCCTCCAAGCCAAGTGGAGGCGCCCCCACCCCTTAGGGTTTCCAACCCTAGGCGCATGGGAGGCCCAAGATGTTGGAAATATGCCCTAGAGGCAATAATAAATTGGTTATTATTATATTTCCTTGTTCATGATAATCGTTTATTATCCATGCTAGAATTGTATTGATAGGAAACTCAGATACATGTGTGGATACATAGACAACAACATGTCCCTAGTAAGCTTCTAGTTGACTAGCTTGTTGATCAATAGATGGTTACGGTTTCCTGACCATGGACACTGGATGTCGTTGATAACAGGATCACATCATTAGGAGAATGATGTGATGGACAAGATCCAATCCTAAGCCTAGCACAAAGATCGTGTAGTTCGTATGCTAAAGCTTTTCTAATGTCAAGTATCATTTCCTTAGACCATGAGCTTGTGCAACTCCCGGATACCGTAGGAGTGCTTTGGGTGTGCCAAACATCACAACATAACTATGTGGCTATAAAGGAACACTACAGGTATCTCCGAAAGTGTCTGTTGGGTTGGCACGAATCGAGACTGGGATTTGTCACTCCATGTAAACGAAGAGGTATCTCTGGGCCCACTCGGTAGGACATCATCATAATGTGCACAATGTGACCAAGGAGTTGATCACGGGATGATGTGTTACGAAACGAGTAAAGGGACTTGCCGGTAACGAGACTGAACAAGGTATTGGGATACCGACGATCGAGTCTCGGGCAAGTAACGTACCGATTAACAAAGGGAATTGTATACGGATTGATCGAATCCTCGACATCGTGGTTCATCCGATGAGATCATCGTGGAGCATGTGGGAGCCAACATGGGTATCCAGATCCCGCTGTTGGTTATTGACCGGAGAGTTGTCTCGGCCATGTCTGCATGATTCCCGAACCCGTAGGGTCTACACACTTAAGGTTCGATGACGCTAGGGTTATAGGGAAAGTATGTACGCGGTTACCGAATGTTGTTTGGAGTCACGGATGAGATCCCCGACGTCACGAGGAGTTCCGGAATGGTCCGGAGGTAAAGATTGATATATAGGAAGTATGGTTTTGGCCACCGGAAGTGTTCCGGGCATCACCGGTAGCGTACCGGGACCACCGGAGGGGTCCGGGGGTCCACCAGGTGGGGCCACCAGCCCCGGAGGCATACATGGGCCAATAGTGGGAAGGGACCAGCCCCTAGGTGGGCTGGGGCGCCTCCCCACCAAGGCCGATGCGCCTGGAGAGAAGAGGGGGCAAACCCTAAGGGCAGATGGGCCCTAAGGCCCATGCCTGGTGCGCCTCCCTCTCCCCCCACTTGGCCACCACCCCAGATGGGGATTGGGGCTGCCGCCACCCCTAGGGTGGAAACCCTAGGTGGGGGCGCAGCCCTCCCTCTTCCCCTATATATAGTGGAGGCAAAGGGGCATCCCAACACATGAGGTCCTTCCCCTGTTGGCGCAGCCCTACCCTTGTTCCACCTCGTCTCTCGTAGTGCTTGGCAAAGCCCTGCTGGAGTCCCGCGCTCCTCCACCACCACCACGCCGTCGTGCTGCTGCTGGATGGAATATTCCCCAACCTCTCCTTCTCCCCTTGCTGGATCAAGGCATAGGAGACATCACCGGGCTGTACGTGTGTTGAACACGGAGGTGTCGTCCGTTCGGCACTAGGATCATCGGTGATTTGGATCATGACGAGTACGACTCCATCAACCCCGTTCACTTGAACGCTTCCGCTTAGCGATCTACAAGGGTATGTAGATGCACTCTCCTTCCCCTCGTTGCTAGATTACTCCATAGATAGATCTTGGTGATGCGTAGAAAATTTTAAATTTCTGCTACGTTCCCCAACAGTGGCATCATGAGCTAGGTCTATGCGTAGTTTCTATGCACGAGTAGAACACAAAGTAGTTGTGGGCATCGATATTGTCAATTATCTTGCCGTCACTAGTCTTATCTTGATTCGGCGGCATTGTGGGATGAAGCGGCCCGGACCAACCTTACACGTATGCTTACGTGAGACCGGTTCCACCGACTGACATGCACTAGTTGCATAAGGTGGCTAGCGGGTGTCAGTCTCTCCCACTTTAGTCGGATCGGATTCAATGAACAGGGTCCTTATGAAGGGTAAATAGAAATTGGCAATTCACGTTGTGGTTTTGGCGTAGGTAAGAAACGTTCTTGCTAGAAACCTATAGCAGCCACGTAAAAAACTTGCAACAACAATTAGAGGACGTCTAACTTGTTTTTGCAGCATATGCCTTGTGATGTGATATGGCCAAAAGGATGTGATGAATGATATATGTGATGTATGAGATTGATCATGTTCTTGTAATAGGAATCACGACTTGTATGTCGATGAGTATGACAACCGGCAGGAGCCATAGGAGTTGTCTTAATTTATTTATGACCTGCGTGTCAACATAAACGTCATGTAATTACTTTACTTTATTGCTAAAGCGTTAGCCATAGTAGTAGAAGTAATAGATGACGAGACAACTTCAAGAAGACGCGATGATGGAGATCATGGTGTCATGCCGGTGACAACAATGGTCATGGAGCCCCGAAGATGGAGATCAAAAGGAGCAAAATGATATTGGCCATATCATGTCACTATTTGATTGCATGTGATGTTTATCATGTTTTACATCTTATTTGCTTAGAATGACTGTAGCTTAAATAAGATGATCCCTCGTAATAATTTCAAGAAAGTGTTCCCCCTAACTATGCACCATTGCGAAGGTTCGTTGTTTCGAAGCACCACGTGATGATCGGGTGTGATAGATTCTAACGTTCGAATACAACGGGTGTAAGCCAGATTTACACACGCAATACACTTAGGTTGACTTGATGAGCCTAGTATGTACAAACATGGCATCGGAACACGGAAGACCGAAAGTCGAACATGAGTCATATAGAAGATACGATCAACATGAGATGTTCATCGTTGATGACTAGTCCGTCTCACGTGATGATCGGACATGGCCTAGTCGATTCAGATCATGTTTCACTTAGATGACTAGAGGGATGTCTATCTGAGTGGGAGTTCATTAAATAATTTGATTAGATGAACTCAATTATCATGAACATAGTCTAAATTGTCTTTGCAAATATGTTGTAGATAAATAGCTCACGTTGTAGCTCCCTGTTACAATGCGTTCCTAGAGAAAGACCAAGTTGAAAGATATTGTAAGCAATGATGCGGACTAGGTCCGTAGTCTGAGGAGTGTCCTCACTGCTACGCAGAAGGCTTACGTCTTTGATGCACCGCTCGATGTGAAAACCCCTACAATGTCGTCTGTGGATGTTGTGAACACCTAACAGACACGTCCTGATGACTACTTGATAGTTTAGTGCACCATACTTTACGGCTTAGAATTGGGATTCCAATGACGTTTTGAACGCCATAGAACATATGAGATGTTCCAAGAGCTGAAATTGGGATTTCAAGCTCATGCCCGTGTTGAGAGGTGTGAGACCCCTGACAAGTTCTTTTGCCAACAAGATGGAGGAGAATAGCTCAGCTAGTGAGCATGTGCTCAGAATGTCTGGGTGCTACAATCACTTAAATCAAGTGGGTGTTAAACTTCCAGATAAGATAGTGATTGATAGAGTTCTCTAGCCACTATCACTAAGCTACTAGATCTTCGTGATGAACTATGACATGCAAGGGATGGAGTTGATCCCGGAGCTGTTCGCGGTGCTTAAGACCGCAAAAGGTAGAAATCAAGAAGGAGCATCAAGTGTTGATGGTTTAACAAGACCACTGGTTTCAAGAAGGGCAAGGGCTAGAAGGGAAACTTCATGGATGGCAAACCAGTTGCCGCTCCAGTGAAGGAACCCAAGGTTGAACCCAAACCCGAGACTAAGTGCTTCTATTATAAGGGGAACGGTCACTAGTAGCGGAATTACCCCAAATGCATGGTTGATAAGAAGGCTGGCAACTTCAAAGTATATACATGTTATTAATGTGTACCTCACTAGTACTCCTGGTAGCACCTGGGTATTGGATACCGGTTCAGTTACTATTATTGGTGACTTGAAGCAAAAGCTACAGACTAAACGGAGACTAGCTAAGGGCGAGGTGACGATATGTGTTGGAAGTATTTCCAAAGTTGATGAGATCACCGTCGCACGCTCCATCTGCCTTCAGGATTAGTATTGAACCTAGATAAATGTTATCAGGTGTCTACGTTGAACATGAATATGATTAGATCATGTTCATTGCAATACGGTCATTCATTTAAGTTAGAGAATAATGGTTATTCTGTTTACATGAATGATACTTTTCATGGTCATGCACCCTATGTGAATGGTTCATTGAATCTCGGTCGTGGTAATACACATGTTCACGCCAAAAGATGTAGAGTTAATAATGATAGTACCACTTTCTCGTGGCACTGCCGCTTAGGTCATATTGGCGTAAGATGCATGAAGAAACTCCATGTCGATGGATGTTTGGAGTCACTTGATTTTGAATCGCTTGACACATGCGAGCCATGCCTCATGGGCAGGATGACTAAGACCCCGTTTTCAGGTACAATGAAACGGCAAGTGACTTGTTGGAAATCATGCATGCTGATACGTGTGATCCAATGAGAATTGAAGCGTGCAGTGGATATCGCTATTTTCTCATCTTCACTGACGATTTGAGTAGATATAGGTATATTTACTTAATGAAGCACAAGTCTGAAACGTTTGAAAAGTTCAAGCAATTTCAGAGTGAAGTTAAGAATCATCATAACAAAAAGATCATGTTCCTACGATCTGATCAAAAGGGGATTTTCTGAGTTATGAGTGTGGCAATCACTTAAGACATTGTGGAATTGTTTCACAGTTGAAGCCACCTGGAACACCACAGGGTAATGGTGTGTCCGAACGTCGTAATCAAACCTTATGAGATATGGTGCGATCTATGATGTCTCTTACCGATCTACCGTTTTTCATTTTGAGGTTATGCGTTAGAGACAGCTGCATTCACTTTAGATAGGACACCATCTAAGTCCGTTGAGACGACATCGTATGAACATTGGTTTGGCAAGAAACCAAAGTTGTCGTTTCTTAATGTTTGGGGCTGCGATGCTTAAGGCTTCAACCAGAGAAGCTCGAACCAAAAGCAGACAAACACATCTTCATAGGATACCCAAAGGTGACAGTTGGGTATACCTTCTATCTCAGATCCGAGGGCAAATTGTTTGTCGCTAAGAACGGGTCCTTTCTCGAGAAGGAGTTTCTATCGAAAGAATTGAGTGGGAGGAAGATAGAACTTGATGAGGTTGTCGAACCTTTACTTCAACCAGAGAGTGATGCAACATAGAAAGATCTTTTCTGTGGCGCCTACGTCTGTTGAATAGGAAGTTAATGATAGTCATCATAAAGCTTCGGATCAAGTTGCTATCGAACCTCGTAGGTCAACAAGAATATGTACTACTCCTAAGTGGTACAGTAATCCTGTCTTAGATATCATGTTGTTAGACAACAATAAACCTACGAGCTATGGAGAAGCGATGGTGGGCCCGTATTCTGACAAATGGTTAAAAGCCATGAAATCCGAGATAGGATCCATATATCAGAAAGAAGTATGGACTTTGGTGGACTTGCCCGATGATCAGCAAGCCATTGAGATAAATGGGTCTTTAAGAAGAAGACGGACGTGGGCGGTAATGTTACCGTCTATGAAGCTCGACTTGTGGGAAAGAGTCTTTTCACAAGTTCAAGGAGTTGACTACGATGAGAATTTCTCATCCGTAGCGATGCTTAAGTCCGTCGGAATCATGTTAGCATTAGCTGTATTTTTCGATTATGAAATCTTACAGATGGATATCAAAACAAGTTTTCTTACCAGTTTTCGTAAGAAAAGTTGTACGTGATAAAATAAAAGGTTTTGACGATCCTAAGGATGCTAAAAGGTATGCTGGCTCCAGCAATCCTTCTATGGATTAGAGCAAGCATCTCGGAATCGGAATATATGTTTTGATGGAGTGATCAAAGCTTTTAGGTTTATACAATGTTTGCTAGAAACTTGTATTTACAAGAAAGTGAGTGGGAGCACTACAACATTTCTGATAAGTATATGTGGATAACATATTGCTGATTCGAAATAATGTAGAATTTCTTGAAAGCATAAACGGTTGTTTGAAGAGTGTTTTTCAAAGGAAGACCTGGATAAAGCTGCTTACAAATTGGGCATCAAGATCTATAGAGATAGATCAAGACGCCTGATGATACTTTCAAAGAACGCACACCTTGACATGTTTTTGAAGGAGTTCAAAATAGATCAGTCAAAGAAGGGGTTCTTACCTGAGTTGTAAGGTGTGAAGTTGAGTAAGACTCAAAGCTTGACCACCACAGAAGAAAGAGGAAGGATGAAGGTCGTCCCCTATGCTTTTGTCATAGGCTCTATACGGTATGCCATGCTGAAGTACCGCACCTGATGTGTGCCTTGCCACATGTCTGGCAAGAGGGTACAAAGGTGATCTAGGAGTAGATCACCGGATAGCGGTCAAAAAAAATTATCCTTAGAGGAATAAGGAAATGTTTCTCGGTTATGGAGGTGATAAAGAGTTCAACATAAAGAGTTACGTCGATGCAAGCTTAACACCTCTGGATAGCTCTGAGTAGAGATACCGGATACGTATAATGGAGCAACAATTTGGAATAGCTCCAAGTGGAACGTGGTAGCATCATCTATGATATGACATAAAGTTTTGCGAAGTACATAGGGATCTGAATATGGCAAGACCCGTTGACTACAACCTCTTTCACAAGCATAACATGATCAAACCCAGAACTCTTTGAGTGTTTATCACATAGTGATGTGAACTAGATCATTGAGTCTAGTAGACTCTTGGATGTTGGTCACATGGCGATGTGACCTGTGAGTGTTAATCACATGGCGATGTGAACTAGATTATTGACTCTAGTGCAAGTGGGAGACTGTTGGAAATATGCCCTAGAGGCAATAATAAATTGGTTATTATTATATTTCCTTGTTCATGATAATCGTTTATTATCCATGCTAGAATTGTATTGATAGGAAACTCAGATACATGTGTGGATACATAGACAACAACATGTCCCTAGTAAGCCTCTAGTTGACTAGCTCGTTGATCAATAGATGGTTACGGTTTCCTGACCATGGACATTGGATGTCGTTGATAACGGGATCACATCATTAGGAGAATGATGTGATGGACAAGACCCAATCCTAAGCCTAGCACAAAGATCGTGTAGTTCGTATGCTAAAGCTTTTCTAATGTCAAGTATCATTTCCTTAGACCATGAGATTGTGCAACTCACGGATACCGTAGGAGTGCTTTGGGTGTGCCAAACATCACAATGTAACTGGGTGGATATAAAGGTACACTACAGGTATCTCCGAAAGTGTCTGTTGGGTTGGCACGAATCGAGACTGGGATTTGTCACTCCGTGTAAACGGAGAGGTATCTCTGGGCCCACTCGGTAGGACATCATCATAATGTGCACAATGTGACCAAGGAGTTGATCACGGGATGATGTGTTACGGAACGAGTAAAGTGACTTGCCGGTAACGAGACTGAACAAGGTATTGGGATACCGATGATCGAGTCTCGGGCAAGTAACGTACCGATTGACAAAGGGAATTGTATATGGATTGATTGAATCCTCGACATCGTGGTTCATCCGATGAGATCATCGTGGAGCATGTGGGAGCCAACATGGGTATCCAGATCCCGCTGTTGGTTATTGACCGGAGAGTTGTCTCGGCCATGTCTGCATGACTCCCGAACCCGTAGGGTCTACACACTCAAGGTTCGATGGTGCTAGAGTTATAGGGAAAGTATGTACGCGGTTACTGAATGTTGTTCAGAGTCCCGGATGAGATCCCGGACGTCACGAGGAGTTCCGGAATGGCCCGAAGGTAAATATTGATATATAGGAAGTATGGTTTTGGCCACCGGAAATGTTCCGGGCATCACTGGTAGCGTACCGGGACCACCGGAGGGGTCCGGGGGTCCACCAGGTGGGGCCACCAGCCCCAGAGGCATACATGGGCCAATAGTGGGAAGGGACCAGCCCCTAGGTGGGCTGGGGCGCCTCCCCACCAAGGCCCATGCGCCTGGAGAGAAGAGGGGGCCAACCCTAAGGGCAGATGGGCCCTAAGGCCCATGCCTGGTGCGCCTCCCTCTCCCCCCCACTTGGCCGCCACCCCAGATGGGGATTGGGGCTGCCGCCACCCCTAGGGTGGAAACCCTAGGTGGGGGCACAGCCCTCCCTCTTCCCCTATATATAGTGGAGGCAAAGAGGCACCCCAACACATGAGGTCCTTCCCCTGTTGGCGCAGCCCTACCCCTCTTCCTCCTCATCTCTCGTAGTGCTTGGCGAAGCCCTGCTGGAGTCCTGCGCTCCTCCACCACCACCACGCCGTCGTGCTGCTTCTGGATGGAATCTTCCCCAACCTCTCCTTCTCCCCTTGCTGGATCAAGGCGTAGGAGACATCACCGGGCTGTACATGTGTGGAACACGGAGGTGCCGTCCGTTCGGCACTAGGATCATCGGTGATTTGGATCACAACGAGTACGAATCCATCAACCCCGTTCACTTGAACGCTTCCGCTTAGCGATCTACAAGGGTATGTAGATGCACTCTCCTTCCCCTCGTTGCTAGATTACTCCATAGATTGATCTTGGTGATGCGTAGAAAATTTTAAATTTCTGGTACGTTCCCCAACACGAGATTCGATTGTTGGTATCCCGATACCTCGTTCAATCTCGTTACTGGCAAGTCTCTTTACTCGTTCTGTAAAACATCATCCCGTGATCAACTCCTTGGTCACATTGTGCACATTATGATGATGTCCTACCGAGTGGGCCCAGAGATACCTCTCCATTTACACGGAGTGACAAATCCCAGTCTCGATTCGTGCCAACCCAACAGACACTTTCGGAGATACCCGCAGTGCACCTTTATAGCCACCCAGTTACGTTGTGATGTTTGGTACACCCAAAGCATTCCTACGGTATCCAGGAGTTGCACAATCTCATGGTCTAAGGAAATGATACTTGACATTAGAAAAGCTTTTAGCATACGAACTACATGATCTTGTGCTAGGCTTAGGATTGGGTCTTGTCCATCACATCATTCTCCTAATGATGTGATCCCGTTATCAATGACATCCAATGTCCATGGTCAGGAAACTGTAACCATCTATTGATCAACGAGCTAGTCAACTAGAGGCTTACTAGGGACATGATGTTGTCTATGTATCCACACATGTATCTGAGTTTCCTATCAATACAATTCTAGCATGGATAATAAACGATTATCATGAACAAGGAAATATAATAATAACTAATTTATTATTGCCTCTAGGGCATATTTCCAACATTCAACCCATTTTTTAAGAATTTACAGTCTTATTTTTGGGCAGTAGAATTTACAGTCAATTTGATCTTTTTTTTGAATTACAGCCATTAGCTGGGCTGGGTGAACAAATAATGTAGTGTCCATGCGGCCCATTTATTTTATTTCCTAAAAAATTACAGGCCATTTGCACTTTCTCGAAATACATGATTTTGCTGGGCTGATTCTAATTATAATGTTGGGTTGGGCCAGCAATGTTATCAAAAAATAAAAAGGGGCTGAGCATTTTGTTATAAATATATTTAAATAATAAGTGATATTATTACATTCGTCCTTAAATCTTACCAAGCTTTTGTACACAATCACTAGGATTTTCGTGCCAAAACAATCCAGGATTTTATTTGTTAAGAAATTATTTTTATAAGTTAGTAAGATGTGGGATATTGTTTTCTTACATATGTAAGTATCTGTTAAATATATGATGACAATAAAAACAATATATAATAACATATAAAATAATTTAAATATATATAATATAGTTATAAGGGAAACATAAGTTGGACCTAGCGTTCCTATTCTTATATAAAAAATAGAACAGACCTCTGCGTTTTCTTCAAAAAAATACATAAATTGGGCTGCCAAAAATAAAACCTCGGATGGAAGGTCCATAGGCCGGTCGATACATGACGGCCCTAAGAAAATACAAACAGGCCTATGGACCTCCCATCCGAGGTCGTGGGCTGCGCATGTTAAAAATGAAAGCCTAGACGGGGCAGCTCAAAACCACGTCCAACACTTGCCAACACTCGACATTGTGTGGGCATTTTGATTGTGCATCATATGGAGATGTGCTATGCATGAATGTTGATCAGCATGATGTTAACTGGCTGGTAGTTCCATTTTCGACCATGAATAAAACTTCCGACATGATGTTAACTCTGTTTGAAAAGGCCGTGTTAATATAAATGCTCTGCCTCTGAAAGTTGCAGTTTCCTATCTGAAACTGAACTTGCAGTTTCTTATCTGAAACTGAAAGTTGCAGTTTCTTCTCTGAGAATCACATTGTCTGCACTTTTATACTCCTATGAATCTACATCTTTTTAAGTGCTAAAAATAGATCTCTAGAATTCATAAAATACTTCGTATGCTCAATACTGCAAATCTGAAATTCAAAAGACATTCATATATGAAAGTACTCTCAAAATACACAACACAAAACACAATTCACAACCTGCAAATACTGACAACCCTAAGCTCCTCCTGACAATTCACAACCTGCCCGACTATTGGGCTGGGGGGCAGCCCCCTCCTATTCCTCGATGGTAGACAGTCGCCCCGTGAGACGATGTGAACGGTGAGGGAGATGATGGCGGGGAAGCGTCGTCGGGCCAACTACTTTTCTCCTCTTGCAGTTGGGTTTGATCGACGAAGACTCCACCGGCTCGATCTGGCAGGACACCCTCACAAACGGCACCCTGTAGATGCTCGATCCTTCAATCTCTGGTGGATGCTCCATCTGGGATCGATACTCCCACCACCGCTCCCTCATGATCAGATTCGGTGAATCTGTTTGCTCCATGGCCCAGAGGAGTAGCTCTATGTACTCCGGTGCGACTCCCTCCGGGAGTATCGCTGCCTTTTCGCTCTGTTGCAGATATTTGGCCATGAATGTCATCGTCGCCGCTAGTTGGTCCTTGTTGTCAAACCAAGACTGTATCTCCAACATCCTAGCTAGCTTCACAGGGTCGCCGTCTGCGATCCTCACGTATCGGTTGTACTCCTCCATTGATCTACTTCTCCACAGCACCTTCACTCGTCGGCGGTGGTTTCTGAATGGAAGAGGAGAGGAGCAGCGCTGGTTTTGGATTAGAACGACAGAGGAGCGACATTGGTTTTGGACTGGAACAGGAGAGGAGGGGTGGTGGTTTTGAAATGGAAGAGGAGAGGAGCGGCGTTGCATTTAGATTGGAACAGGAGAGGAGCGGCGGTGGTTTAAGAGGAGAAGAGCGGAAGAGCGGCGCTGGTTTTGGAAGTATTTTTTTGTTGTTTTGCGTATTTTGGGTCAAAGTTTGACCACGTACTGTATTTGACAAGCAAAATGTGAAAGCATGTCACAAAAAATTGGATCGTTTGGTTCGTATCTGAATGTACTTTCAAATTATATTATTTTTGCAATGTATAACATATATTTTATGTGCGAAAATCATGGTCAATTATGACCCAGAATAAAAGGGAGACTAGTTAATGTGGGGTTGCTTTCTTAATTGAAGGGTAAATTGATTTTGATTTTGATCCAGTCACAGCGCGCCGGCCCTCTCGTCCAATCCTAAATCGCTGCCGCCCGCTCCTTTCCCTCTTCTCCATTCCAAAACCACCGTCTCGCCTCTCCCTCTTCTGATCTTCTCCATTGCAAAACCACCTCCTCTCCTCTCCATCATCTCCATTCCAAAACCACCGTCTCGCCTCTCCCTCTTCTGATCTTCTCCATTGCAAAACCACCTCCTCATGCACGTGGCCCGGGGGCGCAGTTGTCGTCATTTTGATCTGAAGCGCCGGATTATAACATATAACACGAAAAAATGCCACATGACAAGAAATCATAACCTCACCACCCAAAGGAGACAACATGAATCCCGACAGCAAACTAGACGAGGAACAAAGCTCAAATTAAAGATAAACTCATAGAAAAGGGGTCCGTCGATAGATGTCCTAATTAACATAGCCGGCTTGACCTAGATGCCAGCCGAGTAGTCACTGTTCGTGCATGTGCCCCCAGTGACTAGCCCAACTCAGTTGTCGCTGTTTAACCCTCAGAGTGATCCGAAGCACATGACACCTAATTTTGCGAGACGACAAGAAACCTTTTTTTAGATTTCTCACCACAACTACAGCCATGTACAACACAGCCTGCATGATATGTAGACGATAGCCAATCCGGGCGTGTCTGCTAGAGTCTAGTCACATGCATGGACGAACTGATCTTCCGTGTCTTGCAGGGACCGTCCAGGCACCTACGTAGTACAACACTTCTCTAGTACTATCGCTCGTCTCCCTCTTCTATTAAGTCACCCGACTTGCGGGGCCGGGGAGTGTGCCTATGGTCGGTTCTCAATTGCCGTCCCACATGTGTGTGCAAACGCAATATGATGGGCGTTCCATTCGGAGAGCAGCGTGCCAAACCGACCGACCGTCTGGGGTGCGACGCGAACGCGACGGGCGTGCTGTATACTCCGTACATGTGTATCGCCGTTTTCTAGATGCTTTGCTCCATGGCGCAGGCGCAATCCATGGATACAAAATTAGTATATTGTATACTATTTAAAAGTCGAGGGCGGGGCTTTTCCTATGCGGTAGGCGGCGGGGCAGTTCCGCCTAGTCGGTTCGATAGAGATGCGAGAAGACAAGGGAGTAGGCTACTGCAAACGTAGGGCTGTGTGATTTGACAGCGAGTTACTGCTGGACAGGTGGGGCCCCATGATTTGACTTGCCATTATCATTTTAACTGTGGTGCTATGACCAGCGTGAGTCTCCCGATTCCTGACCACCTCCATTACGAAGAAAGAGATAGAGAGGAGTAAAAAAATACACTTATAGCCAACCTTATAGCCAACCTTGTTGTAGTATGAGTGACTAAGTGATGACTATATATGACATGCCAACATCAAATAGCCTAACGCACAGTGTTAAATCTCCAAGGGCGCGACCGCGTGAGCGATGCGACGGCCGTGGTAGGCGCGACCATGATACGGGCTGCTGGCAGCCCTTGGATCTGAGATCAAACAGTCGCATGCTAAGTTGCTGAAAATTTGCAGAATAACCCTCTAGGATAGGATATTCACCCATAGGTCTAGACTCACGCCATGCAACCGTTCGATCTCAGATACAAGGGCTCTCGGAAGCCCGTGTCATGGGAGAATGGAAAACCACTAACCTGCCGTTCGCACGCTGGCAGTTCGCTCCTACTCGTCCCCGCACGTCCTTCAATACTACGGCGGTTTGCTCCTAGTCGTCCCATCCATTCACATTACAGCAGTTCCACTAATCCTAACCCTCCTCCCAAATCCATGGCGTCCCAAATCTCCACGATCGGCGATGAGTACAAGGTTAGAACCATCACCGGCGATGAGTTCGACGTCATCTACACCCGTTCTTCTGCGACGGTGAAAGGATGCCTTTCTCGCTTCAGACGCATGTTCGAAAACTCAGATGATGAGTGGGTCGCTGTGATAGATGTTGAGTACACCACAGTCCTGGGACCAGAGAAGGATCTAAAGGACGAAGAGAGGAAGAAACCCGCCGTGATCCAGGTTTGCGTACATAACGTTTGCTTGGTCTACCACATATGCCATGCCGACGTTGAGTGCCAGGATTTTAAGAACTTCCTCAGGGATAAAACAGTGAAATTCGTTAGTGTAGACTTTAGGAACGACAGGGATGTCCTGCGTCGGATAGGTCTCGTTGTAGGCAACCCCTTCGACCTCCAGAAGAATCGGCTGGTGTCCTCTCGTCAACCTTCAATGCTGACCCTGGAAGGAGCCATGGTTCATCCTTCGTACGGTAAACTGGAGAAACCTCCATACACGTTTCATTGTCATGCATGGCAGCGGAATGTACTAGATATAGACCACGTCCACTACGCCAAGGGTTGGATGAAGAGCAACAACCAAGTGTGCGGTTCAAGCAAAGAAGTATCGGCCAAGAGGAAGAGGGACAAGGACGAAGTCAAGGACGTGGACGAGGACTCCGAGTAAGGTGGCAGTGTCGTTGCTCATGGTGGTTCTAATGCAGTGTCTACCGGAATAGTTGCAAAGTTTAATTTCAGGTGTGCTTAATTTAATTTGAGGGGTGTGTTGTGCTGAGCCCCCAACAGAACTATGTTATGTTTCTTCTCGTTACTTTAACTCTTCAGTACGTACATACTAGTATTTCTTACATTTCATCTTTTAGTTGGTATAGTACTACCACTCATTTCTTCACATTATATATGTACAATATATATGGCCAACATCATATAGCCAGCAGTTTAGTTGTCAAAGAATTTCAGGGTGCTTAGTTTTGTCAAAGAATTCCAGGATTCTTAGAGGGTGCTTGGATCCAAGGGACTTATTTTAGTTTGACTAAAAATAGTCTCATTAAGAGGCTAAAGTTCCAAGCACCCCTGACTAAAGAGGGGCTAAAACTAGTCTTGAGACTAATTTTTTTAGTCAGGGGTACCCCTACTAAAATGTGGATTAGTCCTCTCTCTACTCATTTAACTCCTCTCCTTTAGCATAGGCGAGTTCTGGATTGGAGGGTTTGGAGGATAATAAATGCTCATTAACTTGATTTTAGCCTTTTTAGTATTTGGATCCAAGCATGGGTGAGGCTAGCATGTTTTAGTCCCACTACTTTTAGTCATGGGACTAAAACGTATCCAAGCACCCTCTTAGTTTTATTTGAGGGGTGGGTTGTGCTGGACACCATTATTGTGACTAGCCTTTTTAATAGTACTACTAGCAAAAGAGCCCGTGCATTGCAACGGGAGAGAAAACATAACACGCGCTCTTAACTCAAGTACTCAACAACCATCACTCAAGAGCACAATAGGTCGATCTCCTTTATTTTTGCGAGGCATCATATTTGTTTGTCTGTTTATCCTCCTTCTCACCCTCGCCGGCGACGACCTCGGCGTTCACACAAAACAACAAAACACGTGTGTTGAATATGGTTAATCCTAAGGCCTCTCTCTCTCCCTCTCTCCTCCCTCTCCCTCTCTCTCTCTCACTTGCTTTCTCTCACTCTCGCGATGAGAAATCTGTTGTTTTCCCCTGTGATATTTTTCAGAGGTATGCATATGTAGTTATCGATATTTTCTTTTCCGTATATCGTTATAGTGGGGTGTTTATTTGCAATCCGGATCGCCGCCGGTATGAGAAAAACGAATCTTGCGCTATAAATTATAAGTTTGCTTCCACAACAATATTTTAAAAATATTTAACAGGTAAAATTGACAAGTTTTCTAATAAAATTTCATATATAACATGTTCAAATCGGAGTTACGGTTTAAAAGATATGGATGATTTTAAAAAGCATTTGTTTGACTTAAATATGATCCATGGATGAATTATCTAAAACATAAGGGGGGGTTTAAAAAAATGTAAAATAACGGTTCGGGTGTGACTTAAATCCAGACGGCGGGTTGATTTCAAGAAAAGACAGGGACTTTTGTGTAAAATACGAAAATAACGTAAAATAGGACAGCCGGTTGAATTCTCTAAAATAGAGGGACTTTTCTGAAAAATGCCATGACGGACGAAAAAAACCCAATTTGCTTTATTATTAGGTAAAGATATGCATAATTTGGCGACGAGCGCTCTCTATATGTACCACCTTTTTTTTAATTTCAAGTTTTGCTCCATGGCGCAATCCATCGATACTACTGATGTACAAAAGTATACATTTTTAAGAGGCTAGAGGGCGGGGCAGTCTAGCTTGGTCGGTTTCACGAGAGGCGAGGGCCTTTGTGATTTGACGGCTCATTACTGCTGGAAGGCGGGGCCTTGTGATTTGACTGCTCGTATAAATGCGCCGACGACCTGATCGAGGAGGAGCAAAGAACCGTGCGGTATACTCAAGTTTTCCACTGGAGTAGTACTGCGACGGAGGAGCACGAAACACGGCAGCCCAGTGCCATATGGCGATAAAAAATGATCTAATTTGCTATTCATCTCATTGTTAGCATTGTTCTATTCATTCCCTAAAAAAACCATTGTTCTATTCATGCCTCGCAGAGAACGTGACACGTGCGGCGAAACACCCGAAGCAAAATATGAAACACATGAGCAAAAGAAGAAGGAAGATTATCACCCCAAATGATCTAATTTGCCGCGGAGTCGTAACTGCTTCTTCATCGCCTCCACGACCTCCATCTCCTTGCGCGTCTCCTCCGCCATCTTCTTCATTCCGTCCATGACGCGGGATTTCTCGATGCGAGCCTTCATCATCTGTTCCACGGCCGCATTACGTACCTTGACAGCAGTCGGGTGCTCGATGCGGAGCTTCGCCAACTCCTCCTTCTGTTCCATGATGAGGGACTGCAACATCTTCATCGAGGAACTACTATTCTCATGCAGCTTCTTCCAGCCGGCGTTCTTCTCCTTCAATAGGTCGATCTCGTGGCAGAGCTTCGCCTTGTCCTCCTGAAGTCACAGGATTTCACCGGTCGCCTTCTTCTCTGAGGCAATGCTCTTCTTTAGCAGCATCACCAAGCCGGCGGTCAACTCCCCCTGCTGATTGAGCTCAGCGGGCATGTCATCAAGGCTCTCCTTCAGCAACTCCATCAAGCCTTGGATGAACTCCTTCTGCTTATTGAGGTTCTTATTGAGCTGATCGGGCATGCCGTCGAGGGATAACGACTCCAGCTTCGCTGGCTCGGCATGTTCGCCTCCGCGGCTAGGGCGCTCCTGGGAGCCATCGCCTGCCCGTGAGAGATCTTTCGAGGTCTCTGCGTGGCGGAGAGCCCTCTTTTTTTCCGCAGCCTTGGTTGCCGCTCCCTTGTAACGCGTAGTTCTCGATCTAGAGCTCTGCTCACCGGCCATGGCAACGACGGACGAAGAAGAAGCACTTATGAGGAGGAAAGGTAAAGTAATTTTCGGTTAGGTAGTTCCCCTTTTTATAACCTAAGTTTTAGGACTAGTACTAATACCTGCATAGTGGGAACACGTTCAGGTTTGGTACGTACTAGTAGGTGTGAGCGGGCTTCCAAATGTGATGGGAACAAGGTAAAGATTAATTGATGGTTTTGGTTTCGAGGCCCGAAACGGCTCCCGATGAGTTTAGCGGAACATAAATTTCAAGTACTAAACTGCTCAAATGCGTAAATATTATGTTACTGTCAAAAATTGGCACAAAATACGAAGGAGACCAATGGAAGTACTACTAGCAACCCACGATTTAACTACTCGCACGCGCGCAATGGAGTAATAATGTCTTTCTTCCGCCCTCACGTCCAATCAATTTGCATGCGCTATATTAATTGACCATCAATGAAGTAACCGACTTTCCACGCGTCAAATTATCACATGGGGTGGACCTTGATACAAAATTTCGTCCGCCCGTGTACCCGCGTGTGCGTGCGAGGGAATGAGTGTGTGCGTGGCGTGTGTGTACATCTTCGCTTCGTGCATGTACCGTCAGTATGGCTCAGGGAGGACGAGCACATTCTTCTGGAACCAGCAGCACATCACTGTGATCAATCCACGCAAGGAGGTCGCGACAACGCCTCCACATGTGCCATGTGGCTTCATGAACTGTAAGAGAGACACTGTGTAGCGTGCCATTGGTATTCTAATTTACGTGTTTTGCACATACTCGAAGTACTAGTAAGGTACACGTGCATTGCATGCATCAGATTTTGCAACCAAATTATGAATAAATACCACACTATAGCATGTAAGCTCTGAGTCATATATGCCTGATGTAGCCCTTCGTTTAATTCTTATAGTTCATCTCATTCAAAATCAATTAGCTTTTATAAAAAAGCTAAGAACGCGGGAATAGGAAAAACATGGGATTATAGTGGAATTTCGTCTTGAATCCTACATGATTGTACGAGTGTTTGATTGTGCATAGCAAAAGCGCAGAATTCTTTCAAAGAGGTTTGAGTGGATGGGATGTTTCCTATGAAATCTAGTGCAAATGAATCATATGGAAAAATTCCTATGGTTTACAATCCTACGAATCAAACAACCAAGATAGGAAAAATCCCTAATGATTAGAATCCTCCAAAATTCCTTTGAGAATCCTTTGAATCAAAGAAGCCCTTAATCTATTTTATGATTCATGGAATTGTGCGTTGTAAAGCATAAAGTAAAAAACAAATAATGGCAATTCAACTAGAAAAAAAGTTTGGGCAGTTATGATATGGAAGATTCTAGAACAAAAGAGAACCACTGTTGTTTTGAGGTTTGTGCATTATGCTTAAGTTCAACCATGGAGTTTGCTAGATTGTACATGTGGCAAAATCCGGTGGGGGGCTAGAAGATGGTACGAGGGGCCGAGTGGAGGGAGACTATGAAGGAATGCACAAGTGTGAGATCGATATTTATAGAGAGGGGGCGAACACGTGCGCTGTTGCGCAGTGGCGGAGCCATGAAAATAAATGACCTAGGGGGCCAAGCATTGCTAATCGTTCACGAGGAGGGTCAATTCATGAACTTAAAACATTTTTAGCAGCAATTGTCTAATGATCACATTCATATTAGCCTCGAGGGGCAGGGCCCTTACTGCCCCCTGTCTTCGCCATTGTGCACGCGTCTGAGAAATGAAGCGGAAGGCATGGATGATGAGAGGGGGACGTTGGATATATAATTAATGTGGGTGTATTAGCTATATATGTTAATCCTATATAGAGAGGTATAGATTGATCGATGTGGATGTGGGAAAGAGGGTGCGACCTCATTGGATATATTGATTGATCGGTTTGTGTGGAAAACTATGAAAGACCTAGCTATATACACACATACATAGAGGAGCATCGATCGTTGCGCATGCACGCGTGAGAGATAAAGAATGCCCGATATGATGGAGAGGGGGATGTGTGTGGGTGTGTGCCTTCATGGGAGACCGACTTGAAGAAAAAGATTGCATGCGTGCGATGGATAATGCCGACTGGTAGTGTGTGTGCATGCATGCACGAGAGAAAGTTAGTGGTACAATTATAAAGACAAGACTACTGTGTGGGTGTAAAAGAATAGGTGAGGTCATAATCAATGTAAAGTTGAATTCAAATATTTGAATAAGAGATCCTGATGTTTGAAACCCATGCATGCATGAATATAACGGGGATCTGCGCGGTGTGGTTTGGAAACGAGCATGTTGTGATGTATACACATTGAACAAGGTCAGACTGATTTGAATTTGAGATACCGATGGCAGACATCATTTGGCCACGTCGCATCCGTGCATGGACACACTATTCTAATTGGAGATGATGGCTTTCGCATCACATATCTATATCTATACCCCTATATATATACTATATTTTATATTTTTTATATTGTGTGCGGGTCACTTTAACTTTGAAAGATGGTCGTTGGATGAGGCGAATCCGATGGTCCAAAGATGGCAAATTTGAGCACTACTGGCCATTGGATATCATCTAGATTCCACCAGATTTTGCCACATGTATAATCTAGAAGACTCCATGGTTGAACTTAAGCATAATGCACAAACATCAAAACACAAGCACTTCTTATTTGTTCTAGAATCTTCCGTATCAGAATTGCCGAAATGTTTTTCTACATGATTTGCCATTATTTGTTTTTTACTTTATGTCTTACGACGCACAATTCCATGAATCTTAAAATAGATTAGCTTTCTTATAAAAACTAGATGAGTTTAAATGAAATGAACTATAAGAAGTAAACGAACATCAACATCATGCATATATGACTCAAAGCTTGCATGCTATAATGTGGTATTTATTCATAATTTGGTTGCCAAATCTCATGTGTGCAATGCACGTGTACCTTACTCTAGTCGAAATGGTGTTTGTGAGTGTGTTGTGCGTGTTGAGGTGCAAATTGTCTTTTTTTAGGTACACGTTAAGCTTGTTCTTCTGAAATTTCAAGCCGCGCCTTGTTATCCCGAAAATTAAAGCTAGCGTCTCTGTCTATCCACTAGTAGAAAACGAACCATTAGTACCGGTTTGTAAGGGCCTTTAGTGCCGGTTATGGAACCGGCACTAAAGTTTCGGCACTAAAGCCCCCCCCCTTTAGTACCGGTTCGGCACGAACCGGCGCTAAAGTGCCACCACGTGGCGTGAGCTCGCGCCTTGGTACGGGGGACCTTTAGTACCGGTTGGTGTTACCAACCGGTACTAAAGGTTTTTTTTTTGAATTTTTTTTGAAAATTTTGGAAAAAAATTTGATTTTTTTATTTTTAATTTTTTTGAATTATTTGATGATTTAGTCTCTAATCACCTCTCTTAACTGCTCAAGTGTGGATCACTCATTCCAAATCATCTAACTTCCCGACCGGTCACCCATCCCTCTCACTACTCCAGCCCGAGCACGCTTAACTTTCAGGTTCTATTCTCCTTCGTTTCCGAGTCTACACTTGTTGTTTTCCTAACAATAGTAAGATGTCAATCCTATTAACCCTCAGGAGTTTAGCTTGAGCATGAAGTCACACATTTCACCGTTTGAGTTTGAAACTATTATTCTAAAAAAACAGTAATTATTTAGTAACGCTAATATTTCTTGAATAAGTTTGACCATAGTTTGACCAGGTTTGACCAAAATTCAAAAAATTGAAATAATTATTTAGTAACACTAATATTCTTGAATAATTATGTAGTAACACTAATATTTCTTGAATAAGTAGTTTGACCATAATTTGACCACAGTTTGACCATAGTTTGACCAGATTTGAACAAAATTCAAAAAAACTGAGATACTTATTTAGTAACACTAATATTATTGCGTAATTATTTAGTAAGACTCTATATTTCTTGAATCAGTTGTTTGACCGGTTTGACAAGATTTAACCAAAATTCAAAAAAACATAAATTAGAGCATATCTTTTTTTCCTTTTACAATTTGTCATTTCAAAAATCTTCCTAAACCCTAAACCCGGGACTTAAAAAGTCGGAAACTCTATCCTAAACAGTAAAAACTAAGGGTTTAGACCATAAAACCTAACCCTAAACGCTGAAATCTAAACCCTAGCACTAAACGCTAAAAACGTCCAAAAAAACGTTTAAAACGCCCAAAAACTCTATTTTCCCTTTGGAATTTTGTGATTTTAAAAAATTGTCGAAACGGAAAACTGGTACTATATTATATGTATTTTCGGAATTAGGATGATTTAGTTATGATTTTTTCAAGTTTGAAAATTGCCCTATAGTCCCGGTTTGTGTCTCCAACCGGTACTATAGGTCAGACCCCTTTAGTACCGGTTCATGGCACGAACCGGTACTAAAGGTTAGACCTTTAGTACCGGTTCGTGCCACAAACCGGTACTAAAGGTGATCGTGGGGCCCCGGCCTGACGCCAGTCTGCCACCACCCCTTTAGTACTGGTTCGTGCCATGAACCGGTACTAAAGGTTCAACACGAACCGGCATTAATGCAAATCCATTCGAACCGGCACTAATGGTACCATTAGTACCGGCTCAAATACAAACCGGCACTAATGTGCTTCATGTTTGACCCTTTTTCTACTAGTGATCGTGCTGCGAAACTCCCGCCTCTTCAACCCGTGCCTTGTTAGCCCGAAATATTTAAGATATATCTTTGTCTCGTTGTTCTCCGACAACTTCCTCCATCTCAACCCGCGCCTTGCTATTCCGAAATTACAACGCGCGTGAAAACTCCCACCTCCTGTGAAATCCCGACACGCGAAATGCCCGTGGTACCCCTGAATTGAAAGAACCGCCTCAAATTGGTGGGCGTACTTTCATAACTTACCCCACATTTCGGACAAGCGCGTCTCTAAGCCATGGTTCCCCACTGCCATCCCATCCGCCCACCCATTCGTACACCGAGGCCGCGAAAACCCACGACGAAACCCCACACCCTGCTCCGTCAGCCACCCAGCCGGAGCCTCTTCCCCGACGATGTCGTCCACAGCAACACCTCGACGTCCTTCATCCACCGTACCGGATGAGGATCCTTCGTCGATCTCATCGTCTCGCCGGTTCAGCCACCCTGCCCCGACGTTCCCCTCATCTTTCGCGCCACCTCCATTCCCACACCGCCGTCTTCACCTGCACCACCGGAAGAGCATCATCATCACCGTTTCCTCGGATGAAGCTGTGGCCTAATCGGCGCCACCAAAGAGGTTGTACACTAATCGCCGCATTCTCTTCTTGATTCGATCTCACGGTGCTGCCGGCGCTCGGTCCCAAGCCGACACGGCGCGGGTCCATCCACGGTGGCGTCGCCGGCCACTTCCTCCACGTTGTCGCTCCCTCGGCGGCGACGTCCACATCAGTAGGAGCTGCTGTTGATTTAGCTCTCACTCGCGCTGCTGCTCTGCTCTTGCTCTCGGTCCCCTGCCTGGTCTGCTCTTGCTATTGCTCTTGCTCGCACTGCTGCTCTCGCTCTTGCTCTTGCTTGCGATGCTGCTCTGATTTAGCTACACTTCAGTCGACCGAATCGACTTTTGGGTGAGTCGATTTTCAGGGGGTGAGGGGGGGGGGGGCTCGCCGGGGTGAAGGAAGAACCAGCCGCAGCGGGGAGGGGGGCTCGTCGGAGAGGTACCCCACTATCTATCTTAGGGTTCAGGATGGGGGCGGTGGTCGCCGTCGGTGGCAGGGCGTTGGTGGGGGGGTGGCGTGGGGATCGCCGGAGAAAAAGCTCGGCAAGGGGGGGCTAGAGGGATGGCCGGGGCGGCGGCAGACCGGTGGTGGGGAGTGTTTTCGAGGCGGGCGGGGCAGTGCACCGCCGGCCGCAGGGGGCGGGGGGCTGCTGATTGGCCGGTGGTGGCTGGCGGCTCAGGGGGGTGGAGGTTGAAGATGAACCACATGCCCTTGATTTCGTATCCAACGGCTGCAAAATCGACTGACCAGAGATGAAAAAGTCAGTCGACCAACGTGTAGCCTCACCTTGCTAGTGTGTTCAGTTTCGACAGCAAAATTCATTTTCGACAGCAAAATTCAGTTTCGACAGTTAAGTTCAGTTTCGACAGTTAAGTTCAGTTTCGACAGTTAACTTCAGTTTCGACAGTTAAGTTCAGAGATGAGCGGCTGATACATTTTACATCTAGCACTTTGTGGTTATGTATTTTACGTCATGTATTGGAGATGCTATTAGAATTCCACTCAGGTTAACGTTGTTCGTTGTCTCTCTTGTCCTGCTTCACCCTCGGCCTCGTACAACTCACCGGAGCTGCTCCAACGACGAAACCCTCCATCACAGCGGAGCAGTACCTCAGGGTCCATCTCCAGACGCCTAAGATCTTCTTCCCTTGCTCCGACAGCCAAGTCAGCCAGAGCATCCTCACCGACCAAGCCAATCACGCTGAGATCGACATGGCTTCGCCAAAGAGGTTGTACACTTGTTGCATCTCTTTTTTACTCTACATGTTATATATATTGTCCACTGAGCACTCGTAGTAATGGGAAATACGATTATTTTATCCTACTATATGACAAGCAGTGAGGTACCGGGCAACTTAGCTATCCGTGATGGACTCTCTTGAATGCCTTCATTATTTATCTCTGCGCGTTTGAGCTGTGCATTTGTCGATGGGCCTGGGAGTTGAGCTAGTATGGCAGTGGCCTGGGTCCAAAGTAATAGAAGTAGCACAAAAACATTTTTTTAGTGTAGGATTTTCCTTGCTCAAGCCTGCCTACTAGAATCGCCAGTGCTTGAAAGGAAAAGTGAATGAAAAACGTCGGAATTGGAAAGTTTCCTATGGTACTACTTTTCATGAATTTGGTGCAAAGGAATGGAGCAAAGGAAAACTGTAGGATTTGTTCCTTTAGTGTCTCCTTGAAAGAAAAACCGTAGGAATTCTAATTTCCACTTCTCCTCCTTTTCATATTCCTATTCATCAAGCACAAGACTAAGAGATAGTGGCATAATAGCATTATAACCGTACATTTTCTTGTGGTTTGAAATAATCTCACCATGGTTTTTTGCATCCTGTGATCTTCCAATTGTTGTGAATCAAACACCCAGATTGGCAGAAATCCTATGTTTTTAAATTCTCTGTCACGTGCATTCCTATCATATTCCTATCTATTTCCTATCCCTGCATTGTTAGAATCCTCAAATTCAAACAATCCCTAACTCAATTACTTCTGTTACAGATATGTGTCAAAGAAAACCATGTGTGGTTTGTCCTGCTCCTACGGCGATGTGTTCCACCCCAGCTCAGCTGCTCCAACGACGGAAGGGTTCACCACAGCAGGGATCCGCTCTCCGGACTGTCTTTCGCCGCCTCAGATCTTCTTCCCCGCCGCCGGCAGCCACGGCAACTGCATTACCATCATCAACTGAGCAGATGACCTTGAGGACTACACGGGTCCGCAAGAGAGGTCGCACTCTTCCGTGTCTGCTTACGTTATGCGTCTCTTAATATGATGACATGCTACATTATCGTCGTGTTCATCTATTACACTCCGAGTCAGGTCCAAACTAATGCTGAAACTTGAGTTTTTAAATGGTTATGGGGTACATATTGGGGCAGCAATCAGTACTATTTGTCTACTATCTGGTTAATCTCCGGTGTCTACTATGAGTTTCATGTTGGGTGCAAACAAACATTAAAGGAGCCATTATCTGTATTTTTTAACTAAAGCTATTATCTGCCTGCTATCATTGGTTTTGGGTCTATCCACAGTTTCCTACCATCACTCTGGATTTGTGCATGCACTCCTTACATAATCTCACTATGTTTTATTCCTATGCATGCCAGTTATTGTACACAATGGAACTGATCACGTAGAGCAAATGAGACGAGCCTTGCGTGGCAATAAAATTTCATGCAGACGTCGTTCCATGGTGGGCGCAAAGGCAGCCCCCCTCCACCCATTTCGGATCGTAATCAAGAGGAAGATAACTGTTCTGAGGGGGATTCAGAAGGAGAAGACCACTCCTATTTACCCCATGAGGTCTTCGCTCTAACTTGGCATGCTGATGTTGGTAATATCATGCATATGGTGCCTTGCATTGCTTACTGTATACATTAAAGATGTCATCTTCTTAGTTTAGACATGCTTTGTGTCAATGCCATCCGTTTAGTTTCTTTATCGTATATGTGAATCATGCAATGCCATCTTGTCTAGCCAGGCATCATATATGTGAATTTTGCAATGCCACCCTGGTTAGCCAGTTATCTTGTATGTGAATTATATCATGCCATCATTTTTTTATTACATGTTAAATTTGTCAACAATTTTAGTACATTCAATTACTCTTCCTGTGCATCAGCCATTCGGCACGGTCATGGAAATATCTGGAGTGGAAACAAGGTCTTCAGAGCAGACAATGCTATCTGACGAAGCGCATGTCTTGCTGGTTACCGATAGCTCCTCAGAGGAGGATTCAGAGACAGATGACCAGTCATATTCCCCCCCCCCCGAGGTGTATGCCCTAACTTGGCAGGGTTATGTTGCTTATATCGTGCGTATGGTATCTTGCATTGCTATGTCATTTGCTTAGTTTAGACATGCTTTATGTGAATGCCACCTGTTTAGTGTCTAATTACCATATATGTGAATTATGCAATGCCATCTTGTTGCAAGACATTATATATCTGAATTATGCAATGTTATCTTGTTGCAAGGCATTATGTATGTGAATTATGCAATGCCATGTTGTTTAGGCAAGCGTCATATATGTGAATTATATCATGCCGTCCTTTTTTGTATTTCTCATTTCTTTTGTTGACAATGTTTGTATATTCAACTGCTCTTCTAGTGCATAAGCCATTTGAATTGGTGATGGAGAAATCTGGAGTAAAAACAAGGTCTTCAGAGCAGACAATGCTACCTGCTGAAGCAGATATCTTGCTGGTTACAGATAGCTCTTCAGAGGAGGATTCAGAGGCAGATGACCAGTCCTATTATCCCCTTGAGGTGTATGCTCAAACTTGGCAGGGTTATATTACTCATATAATGCATATGTTGTATTTCAATGCTTAGTTTTTACATCATATACACAATATTGAATGCCATCTCCTTAGTTGACACATCATATATGTGATTGCCCTCTGCTCACTTCCTTAGTATATAAATCATATATTTGAATTATGTCATGCCATGATGTTTACATAGATAGCATGTATCTAAATTATGGCATGCCAACCCATTTTCTAAAGACATAATATAGTTATATCATCTCATCCTGTTTACATAGTCATCATATTTTAAATTATGTCATTCTATCCGTGAATTATATCATGCCATCATGTTTCCATCGACGACATGTTTGTGATTTATGACATGCCAACCACTTTAATATACACATCGTATAGTTATATCATGTCATCCTGTTTACATAGTCATCATATTTTGAAGTATGTCATTCTATCCTGTTTAGTTAGCCATCATACATGTGAAATTGTGTAATGCTATCCTGTTTAATTAGCCATCATATATGTGAAATTATGTCCTGCTATTCTGTTTGCTTAGAAAACATAAATGTGAATTATTTCATGCCCTGTTTTCTTCCCTACTATCCATTGCCCCTGTCTATCATACAATATCTGTACATTCAATTACTTTTCTTGTTTATCAGCCATTTCAATTGGAGGGAGTGATGGTAGTATCTGTGGGAGTAAAAACACGGTCTTCAGAAAAGATCGTGCTACCTGTCGATGCAGATAGAAACACAGTTGTACTTGCCCAAGAACCAGCCCCACCACACATAACCCACACTCATGCAGATTGTACCCCTACCCAGTTGGACAGAGAACCAGCTACACCCCTTCTAACCCCAACCACAGCAGATAGACACCCAGTTCCCGTTGACACAGCACCGTCTCCACCACAGAGCACCCAAACACGAGCAGTTAGTAAGGCAACTCCAGTGCCCAAATCATGAGGACCACCACTCCGAACCCGAAGTCAACGCTTAAAGCAGAAGAAGAATTGTTCTCAGGTCAGGTTCCGTAGCTATGGTTCATACTACTTTGCTCTTGCATCACTGTATTTACTGATACCAACTAATTTCAAATTTGAAGGATGCAATTGAAACTCCAATGGCGCAACAGGTATGTTTTAAACCTGATTCTTCAACATGTTTGGCTATTTGCTGTTGTAACTTGCTCTATGTTAATTTCAGTTTCAATTGAATAAACAGTTATGTTCTCATGCCATGCACATTACAAGTGTTGTTATTGTTGTTTAGTTTCCCACACTTATATTCTGTCTATGCTGCTTTGTCTTAAATAGATATGATTCGAACTGTATCTATCTTGATTTGGCAACATAAACTAGAATGATATAGACCATACAATGACCATACTACATAGATATATGTTTGTTTGATGCTGTTATCCTGTCCACCTTACTACTGAACTGGTTTACCAAAATGAGTTTCATATACTACACTGTAAACCTGAGATGTATTTGTTTGTTTCCCTTTTAGAGCTCGGATAAAATATTGGAGAAGAGTACCCTGTTATGCAATGGTAAAGGAAGTAATGCAGATAAGGTTCAAGATAGTGAGACATCCCTGTTGGTCTCTAATAAAGCTGATAAAAGCTATATTGAAGACACTGAGACAACCCCAAAGTCCTGTCTTGATGTAGTGTTCGAGTTACTGGCTACCACTGCCGGCACTAGCTCTTCGAACTCGTTGCCTGAATCAGTTCGGCTTCTTGAGTCTCAACTTCAAATTGAAAGACATCGATCAGATGTTATGCGACAGGAAGCCGAAGGACTGAGGAAGTCCCTGCAGAATTCAGATGCATACTTTCTGGTGCAACAACAAGCGCTGGAGGACTTAAGCGCCAAACAAGAGAAAGTTAATAAGCTTGCTAAGCATCTTGCCAGCATTATGGGTACCCAGGATATTGTTTCTTGAGCTCTTCTCAAGTGGTTTCAGTTCTGGACTTGTTTTGCTGCGGCGTTTATATGCTGCTGTGTTCCCTATATTTGCACTGGTGGCGAACTTTGATGCCCAATGGATGTAATATGTGTAATAGCCGTGATAGCCTAGTGTAAGTTGCTTGCTTATTTATTTCCTTGTTGTCTTGTTCATTTGTTTTCTTGTAGTCAGTGCAGTTCTTTTTCTGCGGTCTGCTAGTGGCTGCAACAACCTATTTTTTAAAACTAGGCCACAATAACCATGGGCTAATATTTACTGTAGTGACACTGGGCCTCCTACGGGCCGTAGAAACAGTGGGCCTTCTATGGGCCGTATATCATCAATGGGCCTTATACGGGCCGTATGATCGATTGGCCAAACATGGGCCAAACAGACCGCATTCTGGCCGTAAATGGGCTAGAGTTGGAATCGCCCGTTCATGGGCCGACCATAACAGGCCATCGTTAATAGGCCGTATTTGATGACACTATGAAAACGCCCAACGTATTAATAGAGCATAAACGGGCTGACTGTAACCACGGGCTGAATTTGGCCCACAAGCAGAAAATGACAGTAACGGGCCGTAAGTAAACGAATGCTGGAAAATAGCCCAAGAATAAATGGGCTCTGAGAAGGCCGAAAGATAACATGGGCTGGAAACGGCCCAACGGAATAACGGGCCGTTAATGGGTATAAAGTGATACACTGTTCTTTACGGGCCAGTTTCACCACGGGCCATTAATGGGTGTAAAGTGATACACTGTTCATTACGGGCCAGTTTCACCACGGGCCGTTCATAGGGCCTCATATGGGCCGAAAGACGTCATGGGCCATACATGGGCCAGAAGTGAAAACGGGCTGGAATCATATTGGATGGCCCAGATGACGCTACTGGGCCTAATTCCAATAGGGCGTAACGGGCCTTGGGTTAGCGGGCTGTAAATGGGCTATATGCGAATAGGCCGTTAACAAGCTTTCCATGGGCCGGCCCGCCACCTTTTGACCAAGTCAAATGGGCCAGCCTTTTCACAGGAATGGGCCTTTGTTGGGCCGTGCCACGTGTCGACGTATCATAGGCGCCTTCTGTCCAATGAGTGGATGACATCTGTCCCAGCGATGAGCCGACACGTGTTTCCTCCAGCCAATGATGATTTTACACGTGGAAAATCCCCATTGGTCAGGACTGTTAATGGGTTATCGGATCCAAAACCCGACCCGATAGCTTAACGACGTTTCGTTACGGTGGATGCCACGTGTTGGTCACCCTTGACGAAAGCACGTCTGTGACGCGCAATTTATCGTCATGGAAGTGGACACTTCCGTGATGATAATTTTGGTAATGTCATGGAACACTTCTACGACAGCACAGGTATGACTATCTTGATTCTGTCATAAAATCGTCATGGATGTACATGCATGACAGAAAACGCGACCTACTGTGACAAACACGTATCATCACGGAAGTGTATTTTTTTGTAGTGCTCATCGTCATTGATGCCTGGTTCAGGGGCTACTGAGGGAGTCCCGGATTATGGGGTCCTCGGACAGCCGGACTATATACTTTGGCCGGACTGTTGGACTATGAAGATACAAGATTTAAGGCTTCGTCCCGTGTCCGGGTGGGACTCTCCTTTGCATGGAAGGAAAGCTTGGCGATTCAGATACGTAGATCTCCTTCTCTCTAACCGACTCTGTGTAACCCTAGCCCCCTCCGATGTCTATATAAACCGAAGGGTTTAGTCCGTAGGACAACAACAATCAGAATCGTAGGCTAGCTTCTAGGGTTTAGCCTCTATGATCTCGTGGTAGATATCATCAAGATCAATCAAGCAGGAAGTAGGGTATTACCTCCATCGAGAGGGCCCGAACCTGGGTAAACATTGTGTCCCCCGCCTCCTGTTACCATCAGCCTTAGACACACAGTTCGGGACCCCCTACCCAGGGGTTAATGGGCCTTGTTGGGCCCTAGTGGAGAGAGAGAGGGGTCGGCCAGGGCAGGCCGCGCGCCCCCTCCCCCTCTGGTCTGAATTGGACTAGGAAGGGGGGTGGGGGCGGCGCCCCCCTTTCCTTCTCCTTCTCCCCCTTGCTTTCCCCGTCCTAGTAGGAGTAGGAAAGAGGGGAGAACTACTCCTACTAGGAGGAGGACTCCTCCTCCTGGCGCGCCCTACAGGGCCGGCCGGCCTCCCCCCTTGCTCCTTTATATACGGGGACAGGGGGCACCCTAGAACATACAAGTTGATCATTGATCTCTCCCAGCCATGTGTGGTGCCCCCTCCACCATAATCCACCTTGGTCACACTGTAGCGGTGCTTAGACGAAGCCCTACGACGATAGCTTCATCAACATCATCACCACACCGCCGTGCTGACGAAACTCTCCTTCGAGCTCTACTGGATCGTGAGTTCGCGGGACGTACCGAGCTGAACATGTGCTGAACGCGGAGATGCCATACGTTCGGTACTGAGGATCGGTCGATCATGAAGATGTACGACTACATCAACCGCGTTTTCATAACGCTTCCGCTTAACGGTCTACGAGGGTACGTGGACGACACTCTCCCCTCTCGTTGCTATGCATTACCATGATCTTGCGTGTGCGTAGGAATTTTTTTGAAATTACTACGTTCCCCAATAGGTCATTGCACCACAACCGATCTTGATGAAGCATCCAGCCAACAATTTGGAGCTTTGCCAGTGCCCAAGTGTCCCAGATGATGCTCCTGAACTGGCTGGTCGAAGATCCCAGAAACTGCAGCGCATATGCCGAGCGGGCGCTGTATTTCCTAGAGCCTTCAAAATTCCATCAGACCTGGTCATGGACATCAGCCTGGGGCGTGATAAGCAGCTGTTAAATCTGTCGATGCAGGGAAACTGCATCGTGGAGTAGGGCACTGGTCTCGCCGTGCGCGAGGTTCGCTATCCATTGGCCAGAGGTAATGGTTTGGGCCACGGTTCTGTTTTTTCTACGTGAGTGCGCAAACATGGTTGGAAAGCTGAGCTTCTGGGGCGCTGAGCCCAGCCAGTTAGTGTGTTAGAACCTTGCCATTTTTCCATTGCCGATGGTCACCGTCGTGGCAGCTTTGAAGAGGGCATGATCCAAATCATCACAGGGCGTCTCCGATCCCACCCATGGTCAGGGTGGTTGCTGCCAGGATTGCCATAGCCCACGCAGGCGGAGCGCTCGAGTGAATTTTTGCAAGCTCAGAACTCCGAGCCCTCCCAGCTCGATCGGGGAGCAAACCCGATGCCAGTTCACCTTACAGCTTCCCCCAGAGAGTTCTTGATCCCTCCCCCAGAGGAAACAGTGCTTGCTTTTGTCGATTTCCTTCGGCAGCTTCCTTGGAAACTTGAGGGCAGTAAGGGCAAAGGTTGGTAGGGCAGTGAGCACACATCGGACCTGAACACGGTGGCCGGCAATAGTGAGCATCCGTCCTTCCCAACCAGCAAGCATGGCCCTGATGCGGTCCAGGATGAACTGGAGATGGACCAGACGAATCCGACTGATGACTAGGGGGAGCCCCAAGTATCTGATCAGAAAATGAGTTGTTGGCCCACCGAAGGATTGCAGTACCGAGGTCAGGTCAATACCATCGCTTGTGATCGGCATGGCCATTGATTTTTCCGTGTAATCCGAAGTCCAGTGGCATCACCAAACCCTTTTAGAATGCTCATCAAGTGGTCAATCTCCTCCTTGTCGGGGTTTGCGAAGATGATTGATGTATACTACACAACCTTCTTCTTGTAGACGTTGTTGGCCCTCCAAGTGCAGAGGTTTGTAGGAAAGTAGCAAATTTCCCTCAAGTGGATGACATAAGGTTTATCAATCTGTGGGAGGCGTAGGATGAATATGGTCTCTCTCAAGCAACCCTGCAACAAAATAACAAAGAGTCTCTTGTGTCCCCAACACACCCAATACAATGGTAATTGTATAGGTGCACTAGTTCGGCGAAGAGATGGTGATACAAGTGCAATATGGATAGTAGATATAGGTTTTTGTAATCTGAAAATATATAAACAGCAAGGTAACTAATGATAAAGTGAGCACAAACGGTATTACAATGCGTTGAAACAAGGCCTAGGGTTCATACTTTCACTAGTGCAAGTTCCCTCAACAATAATAACATAATTGGATCATATAACTATCCCTCAACATGCAACAAAGAGTCACTCCAAAGTTACTAATAGCGGAGAACAAACGAAGAGATTATGGTAGGGTACAAAACCACCTCAAAGTTATCCTTTCTGATCGATCTATTCAAGAGTCCGTAGTAAAATAACATGAGGCTATTCTTTCCGTTCAGTCTATCATAGAGTTCGTACTAGGATAACACCTTAATACACAAATCAACCAAAACCCTAATGTCACCTAGATACTCCAATGTCACCTCAAGTATCTGTGGGTATGATTATACGATATGCATCACACAATCT
This sequence comes from Triticum urartu, assembly GCF_056163025.1. Taxonomy (NCBI): domain Eukaryota; kingdom Viridiplantae; phylum Streptophyta; class Magnoliopsida; order Poales; family Poaceae; genus Triticum; species Triticum urartu. Next base: position 13,567,338 of record NC_141877.1, read on the forward strand.
CAGATTCATCTATTCAACCAACACAAAGAACTTCAAAGAGTGCCCCAAAGTTTCTACCGGAGAGTCAAGACAAAAACGTGTGCCAACCCCTATGCATAAGTACATGAGGTCGTGGAACTCGGATGTTGATCACCAAAACATACATCAAATGGATCACATGATATCCCATTGTCACGACAGATAAGCATGTGCAAGACATACATCAATTGTTCTCAAATCCTTAAAGACTCAATCCGATAAGACAACTTCAAAGGTAAAACTCAATTCATCACAAGAGAGTAGAGGGGGAGAAACATCATAAGATCCAACTATAATAGCAAAGCCCGTGATACATCAAGATCGTACCACCTCAAGAACACGAGAGAGAGAGAGAGAGAGAGAGAGATCAAACACATAGCAACTGGTACATACCCTTAGCCCCGAGGAAGAACTACTCCCTCCTCGTCGTGGAGAGCACCGTGATGATGAAGATGGCCACCAGAGAGGGATTCCCCCCTCCGGCAGGGTGCCGGAACGGGTCTAGATTGGTTTTCGGTGTGTACGGAGGCTTCTGGCGGCGGAACTCCCGATCTATTCCACTTTGCGATGTTTCTAGGGTATGTTGATATATATAGGCGAAAGAAGTCAGTCAGGGGGGCCACGAGGCAGGGGGGCGTGCCCAGGGGGGTAGGGCGCGCCCCCCACCCTCGTGGTGGCCTCGGGACTCTTCTGGCCCACCTCCGGTACTCCGTGGGCTTCTTCTGGTCCAAAAATGATCTCCGTGAAGTTTCAGGTCAATTGGACTCCGTTTGATTTTCCTTTTTTGCAATACTTTAAAACATGGAAAAAAACAGAAACTGGCACTGGGCTCTAGGTTAATAGGTTAGTCTCAAAATCATATAAAATAGCATATTAATGCATATAAAACATCCAAGGTTGATAATATAATAGCATGGAACAATAAAAAAATTATAGATACGTTGGAGACGTATCAGCATCCCCAAGCTTAATTCCTGCTCGTCCTCGAGTAGGTAAATGATAAAAACAGAATTTTTGATGTGAAATGATACCTAACATATTTCTCCATGTAGTTCTCTTTATTGTGGCAAGAATATTCAAATCCATAAGATTCAAGACAAAAGTTTAATATTGACATAAAAACAATAATACTTCAACCATACTAACAAAGCAATCATGTCTTCTCAAAATAACATGGCCAAAGAAAGGTATCCCTACAAAATCATATAGTCTGGCTATGCTCTATCTTCACCACACAAAATATTTAAATCATGCACAACCCCGATGACAGGCCAAGCAATTGTTTCATACTTTTGATGTTCTCAAACTTTTTCAATCTTCACGCAATATATGAGCGTGAGCCATGGATATAGCACTATATGTGGAATAGAAGGGTGGTTGTGGAGAAGACGAAAAAGGAGAAGATAGTCTCACATCAACTAGGCGTATCAACAGGCTATGGAGATGCCCATCAATAGATATCAATGTGAGTGGGTAGGGTTTGCCATGCAACGGATGCACTAGAGCTATAAGTGTATGAAAGCTCAACAAAAGAATTAAGTGGGTGTGCATCCAACTTGCTTGCTCATGAAGACCTAGGGCAATTTTGAGGAAGCCCATCATTGGAATATACAAGCCAAGTTCTATAATGTAAAATTCCCACTAGTATATGAAAGTGACAAAATAAGAGACTCTCTATCATGAAGATCATGGTGCTACTTTGAAGCACAAGTGTGGTAAAGGGATAGTAGCATTGCCCGTTCTCTCTTTCTCTCTTTCTCTCTCTCTCTCTCTCTCTCTCTCTCTGGGCTTCTCCCTTTTTATGACCTTTATTATTATTATTATTATTATTATTATTATTATTTTCGTCCGGAGTCTCATCCCGACTTGTGGGGGAATCATAGTCTCCATCATCCTTTCCTCACTGGGACAATGCTCTAATAATGATGAATTACAACTCAAGAATTACAACTCGATACTTAGAACAAAATATGACTCTATATGAATGCCTCCGGCGGTGTACCGGGATGTGCAATGACTCATGAGTGACATGTATGAAAGAATTATGAACGGTGGTTTGCCACAAATACGATGTCAACTACATGATCATGCATAGCAATATGACAATGATGAAGCGTGTCGTAATAACGAAACGGTGGAAAGTTGCATGGCAATATATCTCGGAATGGCTATGGAAACACCATAATAGGTAGGTATGGTGGCTGTATTGAGGAAGGTATATGGTGGGTTTAAGGTACCGGCAAAAATTGCGCGGTACTAGAGAGGCTAGCAATGGTGGAAGGGTGAGAGTGCGTATAATCCATGGACTCAACATTAGTCATAAAGAACTCACATACTTATTGCAAAAATCTATTAGTTATCAAAACAAAGTACTACGTGCATGCTCCTAGGGGGATAGATTGGTAGGAAAAGACCATCGCTCGTCCCCGACCGCCACTCATAAGGAAGGCAATCAATAAATAAATCATGCTCCGACTTCATGACATAATGGTTCACCATACGTGCATGCTACGGGAATCACAAACTTCAACCCAAGTATTTCTCAAATTCACAACTACTCAACTAGCAAGACTCTAATATCACCATCTCAATATCTCAAAACAATCATCAAGTATCAAACTTCTCTTAGTATTCAATGCACTTTATATGAAAGTTTTTATTATATCCCACTTGGATGCCCATCATATTAGGACTAAATTCATACCAAAGCAAACTACCATGCTGTTTAGAGACTCTCAAAATGATATAAGTGAAGCATGATAGTTCATCTATTTCTTCAAAATAAAACCACCATCGTGCTCTAAAAGGATATAAGTGAAGCACTAGGGCAAATGACAAACTACTCCGAAAGATATAAGTGAAGATCAATGAGTAGTCGAATAATTATGCAACTAGGTGAAGACTCTCTAACATTTAAGAATTTCAGATCTTGGTATTTTATTCAAACAGCAAGAAAATCCTAAGAAAATTAATAGACACTCCAAGCAAAACACATATCATGTGGTGAATAAAAATATAGCTCCAAGTAAAGTTACCGATGAACGAAAACGAAAGAGGGGATGCCTTCCGGGGCATCCCCAATCTTAGGCTTTTGGTTGTCCTTGAATATTACCTTGGGGTGCCTTGGTCATCCCCAAGATTAGGCTCTTTCCACTCCTTATTCCATAGTCCATCGAATCTTTACCCAAAACTTGAAAACTTCACAACACAAAACTTAACAGAAAACTCGTAAGCTCCGTTAGTATAAGAAAATAAATCACCACTTAAGTACTGTCGTGAACTCATTATAAATTCATATTGGTGTAATATCTACTGTGTTCCAACTCATGTATGGTTCATACCCTCCGATACTACTCATAGATTCATCAAAATAAGCAAACAACACATAGAGAACAGAATCTGTCAAAAACAGAACAGTCTGTAGTAATCTGTAGATTTTGAATTCTTCTGTAACTCCAAAAATCCTGATAAATTAGGAAGTCCTAGAATTTTTTTATTAATATACTTCAAGTGGAATTGGTATTTTATCGCTCTTTGGTAAAAAATGAAAATTATTCTTGTGAGCGCATACTTTCTATTTTTTATAGCAAGATTGAATAACAATCACCCAAGAAGATCCTAAAGGTTTTACTTGGCACAAATACTAATTAAAACATAAAAAACACAATCATAACATAGGATAGATGATTAATTTATTACTAAACAGGAGAAAAAAGCAAGGAACAAAAATTGGGTTGCCTCCCAACAAGCGCTATCATTTAACGCCCCTAGCTAGGCATGATGATTTCAATGATGGTCACATAATAGATAAGAATTGAAACATAAAGAGAGCATCATGAAGAATATCACTAGCACATTTAAGTCTAACCCACTTCCTATGCATAGGGATTTTGTGATCAAAAAATTTATGGGAACAATAATCAACTAGCATAGGAAGGCAAAACAAGCATAACTTCAAAACTTTAAGCACATAGAGAGGAAGCTTGATATTATTGCAATTCCTACAAGCATATGTTCCTCCCTCATACTAATTTTCAGTAGCTTCATGAATGAATTCAACAATATAACCATCACATAAAGCATTCTTTTCATGATCTACAAGCATAGAAAATTTACTATTCTCCACATAAGCAAAGTTCTTCTCATTCGGAATAGTGGGAGTATCATAAGAAACTCGAATACTATAAATTGTTTCCATATTAAAAGAGTAATGTTCAGAAAAGGGGTAATCATAATCATGACAAGTTTTATAAATATAATCATCACTACTTTTTATAGCATAATATCATCACAATAATCATCATAGGTAGCAACTTTGTTCTCATCATAATCGATTGAAACCTCTTCCAAGATAGTGGAATCATTACTAAATAAAGTCATGACCTCTCCAAATCCACTTTCATAATTATCACAAATAAGATTCAACATCCTCCAAAATAGTGGGATCATTACTTCCTAAGGATGACACTCTTCCAAACCCACTTTCATCAATATAATCATCATAAGTAGGAGGCATGCTATCATCATAATAAATTTGCATATCAAAACTTGGGAGACTACAAATATCATCTTCATTAAACATAGCATCCCTGATACGTCTCTGTTGTATCTATAATTTTTGATTGTTCCATGCCAATATTCTACAACTTTCATATACTTTTGGCAACTTTTTATACTATTTTCGGGACTAACATATTGATCCAGTGCTCAGTGCCAGTTCCTGTTTGTTGCATGTTTTTTGTTTCGCAGAATATCCATATCAAACGGACTCCAAACGGGATAAATACATACGGAGATTTTTTTTGGAATATATGTGATTTTTGGGAAGTGAAATCAACGCGAGACGATGCTTGAGGGGCCCACGAGGCAGGGGGCGTGCCCCAGGGGGGCAGGCGCGCCCCTGACCCTCGTGGCCACCCCGTAAGGCCGTTGATGCCGTTCTTTCGCCGCAAGAAGGCTAATATCCGGATAGATATCGTGTTAAAATTTTAGCCCAATCGGAGTTACAGATCTCCGGGAATATAAGAAACGGTGAAAGGGTAGAATCTGAGAACGCAGAAACAGAGAGAGACAGAGAGACAGATCCAATCTCAGAGGGGCTGTCACCCCTCCCATGCCATGGAGGCCAAGGACCAGAGGGGAAACCCTTCTCCCATCCAGGGAGGAGGTCACGGAAGAAGAAGAAGGAGGGGGGATCTCTCCCCCTCGCTTCCGGTGGCACCGGAGTGCCACCGGGGGCCATCATCATCACCGCAATCTTCACCAACAACTTCACCGCCATCATCACCAACTCTTCCCCCCTCTATGCAGTGGAGTAACCTCTCTCTTACCCGCTGTAATCTCTACTTAAACATGGTGCTCAACGCTATATATTATTTCCCAATGATGTATGGCTATCCTATGATGTTTGAGTAGATCTGTTTTGTCCTATGGGTTATTTGATGATCGTGATTGGTTTGAGTTGCATGTTTTATTATTGGTTCTGTCCTACGGTGCTCTCCGTGTCGCGCAAGCATGAGGTATCCCCGCTGTAGGGTGTTGCAATACGTTCATGATTCGCTTATAGTGGGTTGCGTGAGTGACTGAAACACAAACCCGAGTAAGGGGGTTGTTGCGTATGGGATAAAGAGGACTTGGTGCTTTAATGCTATGGTTGGGTTTTACCTTAATGATCTTTAGTAGTTGCGGATGCTTGCTAGAGTTCCAATCATAAGTGCATATGATCCAAGTAGAGAAAGTATGTTAGTTTATTCCTCTCCCTCATATAAAATTGCAATAATGATTATCGGTCTAGTTATCGATTGCCTAGGGACAAATAACTTTCTCGTAACAAAAAGCTCTTTACTAAAACTAACTTAGTTGTGTCTTTATCTAAACAGACCATACTTTTTATTTACTTGCTCTTTATTATCTTGCAAACCTATCCAAAAACACCTACAAAGTACTTCTAGTTTCATACTTGTTCTAGGTAAAGTGAACATCAAGCGTACGTAGAGTTGTATAGGTGGTCGATAGAACTTGAGGGAATATTTGTTCTGCCTTTAGCTCCTCGTTGGGTTCGACACTCTTACTTATCAAAAACTGTTGCGATCCCCTATACTTGTGGGTTATCAAGACCTTTTTCTGGCACAGTTGCTGGGGAGCAATAGCGTGGGGTGAATATTCTTGTGTGTGCTTGTTTGCTTTATCACTAAGTAATTTTTATCTATTGTTCTTAGTTGTTTTGTATCTTTAGTTATGGGTAGGAAACACAAAATACCAAAAAAATAGTTTTACCTACTAAACCAATGGTTGAAGAACCACTCAAAATCTATCACACTGCTGAAGCTTATTACTTGGATCATCTTCGATCCCTATGTGCTCGTGCTGAAACCCCAACTAGCTTAGTTGAGGGCAAATCTTTAGATGAGCATGCTTGTTATGTGCGACACAGAATATCTGAAAAAGGGAAAATTTTACTGGGTCAAATTCATCGTTTGCATTGCTATGCTTGGAATTTATGCGAAATATATGACATTACTTGTTGTTCTGAAAACCCTAAGAAACACCTTCCCTATCAATGTGAGTTTAGTGATAATGGAATCATATCTTTGTATGCTAAGGGTGTTTATAGTTACTATGATGTTCAACAAATTGAAGAATTTGTTGCTTTCAAGGGTGCTTATGAAATTGCTTCTTTGATTGAAACGTATGATGCTACTCTTTACAAATCTGGAAATTTTGACATACTTAAATATTGCTATGATAATTATGCTTCTAATGCCTATGTTGAACTATATATTGAGGACTACCCCGCTGTCCAAGAAGAGACTATTATTTTGCAGGAGTCTATGGAAGAAGTAATTGATGAAACTGTGAGCTCATTGGATGAAAAAGATGAGGAGGAGAGCGAAGAACAAAAGGATGAAGAGCGGATTAGCTACCCGTGCCCACCTTCTAATGAGAGTAACTCTTCAACTCATACATTGTTTAATTTCTCTTCGTGCTTACCGAAGGATGATTGCTATGATGATTGTTATGATCCCGTTGATTCTCTTGAAATATCCCTTTTTGATGATGCTTTCTATGCTTGTGGCCAAGATGCCAATATGAATTATGCCTATGGAGATGAACTTCCTATAGTTCCTTGTGTTAAGCATGAAATTTTTGCTATTGCACCCACACATGATAGTCCTATTATCCTTTTGAATTCTCCTGACTACACTACATCGGAGAAGTTTGCCCTTATTAAGGATTATATTGATGGGTTGCCTTTACCCATTGCACGTGATGATTTTGATGAATATAATATGTATGTGCTTGCTGCTCCTACTTGCAATTATTATGAGAGAGGAACTATATCTCCACCTCTCTATGTTTCCAATATGATAAAATTGCAAGAAGCTGCTTATGCTATGCATTGGCCTTTACTTTGTGTGCATGAATTGTTCTTTTATGACATGCCGATGCATAGGAAGAGAGTTAGAATTCGTCATTACATGATATATGTTGCTTTGTGCTCACTACTAAATTACAAATCATTGCTAATTAAAATTGGCTTTGATATACCTTGGGATCCAGGTGGATTCACTACTTGAGCACTATATGCCTAGCTTAATGGCTTTAAAGAAAGTGCTGCCAGGGAGACAACCCGGAAGTTTTAGAGAGTCATTTATTTCTGTTGAGTGCTTTCATATAGTTTAAAAACAACAAAAATAAAGAGGGGAACCCAAAACTTTTTCAAAACCTAAAGTGAAAGTGAGAAAGACAAGCATTGTTGAAGTGGGAGAGCTCCTTGAACTTTGTTCATGCTCACGGCAACTTTGTGAATCTTGATTACAGAAACTTTTCAAAAAAACAATTATCCCCTTGTACAATTCCATTGTATTATAAAAATAATGTGCCAAGTTTGCCTTTAGGATGTTTACATTTGCTCGATGGTTTGTACGGTGCAGGACAGAAACTTTGGCTGTAGTGCGCGAGTTTAAATTTTTAGCTGGAACGTAAAATGGTTCTGATTATTTTTGCACTATCTTTCTATAATTTTTTTTATTTTTCCTAATTTTGGTAGAATTTTTCAAGTATCATAAGTATGGTGAATGTTCAGATTATTACAGACTGTTCTGTTTTAGACAGATTCTGTTTTTGATGCATAGTTTGCTCGTTTTGATGAAACTATCAATTTATATCAGTGGATTAAGCCATGAAAAAGTTGTACTACAGTAGACACAATGCTAAAACAAAATATTAATCGGTTTGCAACAGTACTTAGAGTAGTGATTTGCTTTATTATACTAATGGATCTTACCGAGTTTTCTGTTGAAGTTTTGTGTGGATGAAGTGTTCGATGATCGAGAAGGTCTCGATGTGAGAAGAAGGAAGAGAGGCAAGAGCTCAAGCTTGGGGATGCCCAAGGCACCCCAAGTAAATATTAAATTAGACTCAAGCGTCTAAGCTTGGGGATGCCTCGGAAGGCATCCCATCTTTCTTCAACAAGTATCGGTATGTTTTCGGATTCGTTTCGTTCATGCGATATGTGCAATCTTGGAGCGTCTTTTTGCATTAGTTTTCACTTTTCTTTTATGCACCATGCTGGTATGATATAGTCCTTGGTTGATTTATAGAATGCTCTATGCACTTCACTTATATATTTTGAGTATGGCTTTATAGAATGCTTCATGTGCTTCACTTATATCATTTGAAGTTTGGATTGCCTGTTTCTCTTTACATAGAAAACCTCCATTTGTAGAATGCTCTTTTGCTTCACTTATATTTGTTAGAGCGTGGGAATATCTTTTGTAGAACGAATTAAACTCTCTTGCTTCACTTATATCTATTTAGAGAGATGACATGAATTGGTCATTCACATGGTTAATCATAAAATCCTACATAAAACTTGTAGATCACTGAATATGATATGTTTGATTCCTTGCAATAGTTTTACGATATAAAGATGGTGATATTAGATTCATGCTAGTGGGTAGTTGTGGATTAGTAGAAGTACTTGTGTTGAGGTTTGTGATTCCCATAGCATGCACGTATGGTGAACCGTTATGTAACGAAGTCGGAGCATGATTTATTTATTGATTGTCGTCCTTATGAGTGGCGGTCAGGGATGAGCGATGGTCTTTTCCTACCAATCTATCCCCCTAGGAGCATGCGCGTAGTACTTTGTTTCGATAGCTAATAGACTTTCGCAATAAGTATGTGAGTTCTTTATGACTAATGTTGAGTCCATGGATTATACGCACTCTCACCCTTCCACCATTGCTAGCCTCTCTAGTACCACACAACTTTCGCCGGTACCATAAACCCACCATATACCTTCCTCAAAACAGCCATCGTACCTACCTATCATGGCATTTCCATAGCCATTCCGAGATATACTGCCATGCAACTTCCATCATCATCATATACATGACTTGAGCATTCATTGTCATATTGCTTTGCATGATCGTAAGATAGCTAGCATGATGTTTTCATGGCTTGTCCGTTTTTTGATGTCATTGCTACGCTAGATCATTGCACATCCCGGTACACCACCGGAGGCATTCATATAGAGTCATATCTTTGTTCTAGATATCGAGTTGTAAGTAAATAAAAGTGTGATGATCATCATTATTTGAGCATTGTCCCAGTGAGGAAATGATGATGGAGACTATGATTCCCCCACAAATCGTGATGAGAATCCGGACTTTAAAAATAAATAAAAGAGGCCAAAGAAGCCCAAATAAAAAAAGAGGCCAAAGAAGCCCACCAAAAAAATAAAAATAAAAATAATAAATGAGAGAAAAAGAGAGAAGGGGCAATGTTACTATCCTTTTACAACACTTGTGCTTCAAAGTAGCACCATGTTCTTCATATAGAGAGTCTCTTGAGTTATCACTTTCATATACTAGTGGGAATTTTCATTATAGAACTTTCTTGTATATTCCGATGATGGGCTTCCTCAAACACCCGAGGTCTTCATGAGCAAGCAAGCTGGATGCACACCCACTTAGTTTCAGTTTGAGCTTTCATACACTTATAGCTCTTAGTGCATCCGTTGCATGGCAATCCCTACTCACTCACATTGATATCTATTGATGGGCATCTCCATAGCCCGTTGATACGCCTAGTTGATGTGAGACTATCTTCTCCTTTTTGTCTTCTCCACAACCACCATTCTATTCCACCTATAGTGCTATGTACATGTCTCACACTCATGTATTGCGTGAAAGTTGAAAAGGTTTGAGAACGTCAAAAGTATGAAACAATTGCTTGGCTTGTCATCGGGGTTGTGCATGATGTGAATATTTTGTGTGGTGAAGATGGAGCATAGCCAGACTATATGATTTTGTAGGGATAACTTTCTTTGGCCATGTTACTTTGAAAAGACATGATTGCTTTATTAGTAGGCTTGAAGTATTATTGTTTTTATGTCAAATGATGGACTATTGCTTTGAATAACTCGTATCTTAATATTCATTCCATGATTATATATGTGATCAAGAATATGCTAGGTAGCATTCCACATCAAAAATTATCTTTTTTGTCATTTACCTACTCGAGGACGAGCAGGAATTAAGCTTGGGGATGCTGGTACATCTCCGTCGTATCTATAATTTTTGATTGTTCCATGCCAATATTCTACAACTTTCATATACTTTTGGCAACTTTTTATACTATTTTTGGGACTAACATATTGATCCAGTGCCCTGTGCCAGTTCCTGTTTGTTGCATGTTTTTTGTTTCGCAGAATATCCATATCCAACGGAGTCCAAACGGGATAAAAACGGACGGAGGTTTTTTTGGAATATATGTGATTTTTGGGAAGTGAAATCAACGCGAGACGATGCTCGAGGGGCCCACGAGGCAGGGGGGCGCGCCCCTTACCCTCGTGGCCACCCCGTAAGGCGGTTGACGCCCTTGTTTCTCCGCAAGAAAGCTAATATCTGGATAGAGATCGTGTTAAAATTTCAGCCCAATCAGAGTTACAGATCTCTGGGAATATAAGAAATAGTGAAAGGGTAGAATCTGAGAACGCAGAAACAGAGAGAGACAGATAGACATATCCAATCTCGGAGGGGCTCTCGCCCCTCCCATGCCATGGAGGCCAAGGACCCACTACTAGGAAAAGGCCTACTAGTGGTGCACCTGTTTTGCCTACTAATGGCGCACTACAGGTGCGCCACTAGTATCACGCCATTAGTATTTTTTACTAATGGCGCACTAGTGGTGCGCCATTAGTAACTGGTATACTAATGGCGCACCATGCAGTGCGCCATTAGTATAGCCCACGGTGCGCCATTAGTATGCCTCCCAGGGGGCCATATTTACCCATGTGCTTTGGCATACTAATGGCGCACTGGTGGATGATGTGCCATTAGTGCGCTCTGGCTTACTAATGGTGCACTATGTGGTGGTGCGCCACTAGTATGAATATTAGGGATTTTTTTATTTTCTGATATTTTCACAGGCTACAAAATATATTATTGGACAGAATATAGCTAGCACCACACAGCAACAGCAGATTCATCGAATACAATAGAAGATTAGTCTCCGAATACAATTCATCATATTAGTCTCGGAATTTAAAATACCGAACAAAGTTAGAACATGACAAGTCTCGAAACCGCGAGTAGCGAGTTTGTCTTCACATTACAAGTCGATATCGATCATCTAAACTACCGTCACATAGAAGAGAGCTGTGGTCATCACGATGAGCATAATCGCGATGAAACTGGTCTTCATCCGGTTCCTCCAACGCTCCCTCCTCTCTCCCGCTAGATAGCGCGCGTATCTAACTTCCGCCTCCGCCTTAGTGGTGTACCCTTTGTAACTATTACCGCTGAAACGGTGAACCTGTCTCCGACACTCCTCCTAGACGACGTAGACTCCGAGAACCTTACCCTTGTACACGACATACGACGGCATCTCTATGCACTAGCCAAACAAAACGTTAGTAACAATTCAGAGACAATACATAAGCAATATATAAGTATGCAACAAAAGGATCGAAAGAGAAAAGCAACACATCAATAGCACGATTTATGGTCCTACTAATAAATAGCATCGATTACATATAAGTTGAACAACTGTCCAAACCAAAGAGACATACAAGTTCATTAAAGTTTAATTACAACATGAGCCAATCGATGTTTCAGAACTACACATAGCATCACTACTTTCGAGTCGACTCAGGGACCGGAGCATGGATGAAGCCGCCGTCTCTCGTGATGGTCATGAAATCGCGGGCGTTGTCAGCCTGCATTTGTAGCGTTGTGTCTATCTCACTGTTGGACGGTTGATATCTGATGTAGAACTGCCCCGAGGTACGAAGGACATCTTGATGGATAATTTCCACAAACTCCGACTGGATGCGAAAGAATTCTTGTCTGATGTCCGCGTCTAGGATTGCCGACAATCTTGCGGCCCAATCTTTGAGATTATTTGGTAGTAGAAGGTGATTATGGTCCCGTATGATCGCCCACATGTGATGGAGGGCGTAGTAGGCATCCTTATGACCGCCAGGCGGCTGCTTGACGCAGGGGAACATCATAGTGTGGGCGAACACGTGCTTGCCGTACCTACGAACTGGCCTGGTGAAGGTGCCTCCAGATCTGGCGTAGCCAGGGAGAACATCAACAAGAACTTTCTTGATATTTGTGTAGTCTTTCTTCGACTGACGGTCCGAGTCGAAATACGTGGCCATGGAATATTTCGGGCTTAAGAGGATGAGTGTGCAATGTGTGTCCCTGCATAAAACACGGAATGTTAGAAAAAAAAGAATGATCGAAATCTAAGAAATCATATGTTACGGGGTGGTGAGGGGATGACTTACTCGGGAAAGTAAGGCACGAGGAAGTTATCCTTATCTGGGTTTGCCAGAATGACGCCTTCGAGGTAAGAACTCGCGACCTGCCGGTCCCCAGCGCTGCCCAAGATCTTGGCACGCATGTAGAAGGGGTCGACTATCACGATGTCCGGGGTCTTGTCTCTAATGATCCGCATCTCCATACTCAGCGAAAATAGCCGAACGAAGGTGTAGTGCAGCGGATGAAGGTCAAACATAGCGAAGATGTCATCAAACCGCAGGACGATCGTACCCCCGATGGCGTTATCCACAAAGCCCTTGCCCTCTAGCACCTTGGCCACGAAAACCGGGTATGCCACATCATTCTCGGAGAGACGCCGCTTCTCCAAAGAAAGAACACTGTCATGCAGACTCCGCATAGCACCGGTTGCAGCATTGAGCAGATTAGTCGGTAGCATCGGCCTACCCGCCACATGCACCCTCCTAGAGATATCCTTAGGTGAAGGTGGACCGTCTTGAGCACGGATCGTTCTCGGTGCCGGCTGGTTGGCACCCTTGTTACTCTTTGTTTTCCGTCCCTTCTTATTCTGCTGTAATGGGATCAAGTTCTGCTCACAGACCGCCTTCTTGAGTGTGTTGGGGCTGATAATAGTTGGCACCTCTCTGAGGCTCGGTGAAGGCGGCAGCTGGAGGCGTCTCCTGAGAACTGAACGCTAGACGACGCGTGTTGCAATTTGGTTTCTCCGTGGTACCAGCATGATCGCGGTCGTCTTTTTTAGGGTTGGGTTCTTGAGAATGAGGCCGAAGAATTCATCACCGTACCCATGTTCGGCAAAGTACTTATCGATGTTGGTAAATGTACCATCATCGTTGTCGTCGTCGTCTGGATCCTGTGCCATATGCATGTTCGGATCCTGTGCCATAGCGATGTCCGGCAGCGTTGCGGCGGTCTTGCCATGGCTTGGCGCCTGCACGACTGGCGGTGTTGTCTTTGGGGTGGTGTCCCCCGCCCCCAAATGAATCTGGCTCTTCGGCAAAAGCAGGGGCCAGCTTAGGCAGGCGCTGAGGGTCATCACATCATCTTCGTCGGCCCCGGCGGGTCGAATTGGAGGTAACAACTCGTCGCAGCCTGGCAACACCCGAACCAGTTGAACCCTATACACGGTGGGTGGCATCGGATTACCGTGGAACACGGGGTTGCCCGGTTGAACGATGCTACCCTTGGCGACATCGACCAACTCGTCGTTCACGAAGTGCAGGAGAGTGCACGGAACGTCGGCGGCGCCCTGCGAAAACATGTAGGGCGTCAGGGATGCCCAGTCAAAGACAAGGAGATGAAGTCCTCGGCTGAGAGGCTTAATTAGTTACCATAATGATGGCATCGAGCTCGGCTAATGTCGAGGCACCGCCAACGACGGGCGTGGAACTGACGAAGGGGCTGCTTGCTGCCGAGGTGTCGGCTGACGTACACCCAGGTGCATTAAGCTCCAATGCTCGTGCCGGCGTCGGAGACACCAATACCGCCTCCTCCGGAGACACCAATGGCGCCGCCTGCGCGTTCTGCGAGTTGCTGGCAGTGAAGCTGGGAATCGGGGGCGGCCCCTGTTGGCCGCCCGCAATCCACGTCGTCAGCCCATGAATCAAGGTAGGCATAATGTTGATGAGCGTCGCTCCCAGTTGTTGTTGCACTTGCTCTTGGATAGTCTCCGGAATCCGCGCCACTTGTGCCTTGAGTTCTTGAACCTCGCGCGACTGGCTTTCCGAGCTGGTCTTTCTCTCCTTTCGCCCACCAGCGTTATAGTAGGATGACCATTTTGTGCACAAGCCTTTGCCGGCCACACGACCAGCTGACGACGGCTTACTGAGCTTATCCTTGTTTTTCATTCCGTTCAACGCCCTATTTAGAGTGCTGTCCCAAGGGGTGCTCTGAGACGACCCCGCGCTACTGCTTTCAGTCTCCTGCGGAAGGAATGTGAACCATTTAGAAATTTGGCTTCATTAATTAGAATGCAACCATATGGAGCTAATTACGCGGGGGTGTATTCCTTACCAGAACAAGCTCAAGCTCCCTGGTCTTCGGATCCGTGGTAAGCTCCTTTGTTACCGGGTCCTCCTTGTACCGGGCCCTGACATAGTTCCTGGTCTGCTTGTCACGGTATTTCTCGAAGCGGGGCGGTAGGCCTTGCTCGGCACGCTGCGCGTCCTCCTTGTCCCATATAGGCTCCGCCACTCTGTAACCGCCGGGACCGAGTTTGTGTTCCCCTAAGTTCAACTCCCGCATTTCTTTCCCCCACTGACTGGATTCGGAGGTTGCGCTACTCTCGCACTTGATCTTGAACTTCTTGTAGTCATCTTCGCTGATCGAAGGATTTTTTGCCTTGATCTTCTCATAACTATCACCTTTCTCAATCATTGTCTTCACCGCGCTTCTCCAAGTAGATAGGGCTGTGCTCATCCTTGTGAGGGCGACACTGTTCACATTATTCCCTGAGAGGCGTGTGTTTTCAAATTCAGCAGGGAACTTGTATCGTTCGTGTAGCTTCGTGAAGAGGAGGGTGCGCAAATTCCCTTGGTCCTTATGCCTTAGGTTCTCGGTGTTGATCGAGACGGTGCTCCGGAGAATGCACCCGAGCTGAAGCGAGTACCCCTTGATTGTTTCTTTGGGCGCCGTTGGATGCCCGTCGGAGTTCACTTCAGTAAATTCCTCCTTGACGGTGCGGAGCACGTTCGGGCGCCGGTCCTTCCGTTGCCTCTTCGGTTGGCTGCCATCTGTGCGTGCGCTGCCATCATCAGTGGTGGCATCCTCGGCGGCACCATCAGTGGTGGCATCCTCGGCGGCACCATCAGTGGTGTCATCCCCGACGCCACTAGGGGTTGTGTAGTTAGGATCGGTGTCTTCCGCAGTGTCCTCATAGCGGTGAGGTTCTTCCTACATCTCCTGGGATAGCTCCCAGAATTGCTTGCCGCCCAAACCGCCGGCCTCATCGTTGTGGGCCATGTTTCGCTCTAAATAGGAAACAGTTGGTTATTGTCAAGGAACAAGATCATGGTCTCATCATTTAGGTTTTGTCGACACCGAGGCATCCTAAAAGCTAAGCTTTTATCATTTAGGGTTTGTCGACGCCGAGGCACCCTAAAAGCCTAAGCTTTCATCATTTAGGTTTTTATCGACACCGAGGCACCCTAAAAGCCAAGGTTTTATAATTTAGGGTTTGTCGATGCTGAGGCCCATGCATAACACAAGAGGCAGTTGATCCTACTTAATTAAGTACTAAGATACCCTGGCCCATGCATTAGTACCAAGTACCCCATATCTCCGATTTTTAGCAAAGTCATGCTAAAATTCACGGAAAATTTCAGCATGACCTTTGCTGAAAATAGGACATATGGAGTACCCGAATTTGCCAGAACGGAAGTTAATCGACATTCCGGCAAACTCAAGGGCCTCTCGGGGTACCTGCAAAATCATCACGACACGATGGTTGGAGACAAAACCCAGCAAACTAGCACCACAATGTGCCTCTACATTCATATGGATGAAAAGGCCACAAACCATATGGTCCTCTGCTTTCATATGGACAAAACTCAGCTCAACTTATGTGAGCTTCCATTCCAAATCTAATAGGTCACCCAACAAAAAATCATCAATAGTTTTAGCAGAAAAAAATCATGGATTGCTGTTGACTGAAAATTAGTGAAAGAAACTGTTGCTGATCATGGATTACTGTTAATTAAAAATAGAGCATCTGGTTTGTCTTATCATGTTCACTAAGTCCACAAAAATGAATAGGTTCAGTAAACTTGAAGTACTCAACACTGAACATGGTTCAGAGCTCACTACACTACACTATATTGTGCAATGGTTCAGACCTCACTACACTAGAACAAGCTCACTACACTACACTACACTACACTACACTACACATGCTTAAACTCTGAACATAAACAAACACCAACAATGCCCTGATAAATGCAGTAAAACAGAAGGCAATGCAATATGTAAAATACCTCTGTTTCTAGGCAACAAGAGTTATCATCAGTTTAGTTTGGTTACACCTCAAAATTCAGTTTAAAATTTGTTCTTCCACTCAAATACAGAGCAGTTTTCTAAATATGAATTTACAGTGGAAGCAAATAAACTTCTAGCTGTTGGTTATGGTTGATGTTTAAAATATAGAGTACTTATGACAATCAGCAACATGTATATCCATGCTAGCATCTCTAAATGTTGGTCTTATACTTGTTTTTCACTCGTCTTGTCTTAAAAAAAAGAAAAGAAATTCCACTAGTCTGAACCTGGACATGGAGCCTGTCTAGCTTAATTTTCTGTGCCATAGTGTGGTTTTGGAAGAAGATGAAAACACTGTGATAATATAATGCTAAGCTTCTGGTGATAAAAAGAGTAGTGGAAAGCAGTAATATAGTGTGTTAAAAACAGGGTGAAGATAAGAATAAGACCAACATTATTGGGATGGCAGCAGAAGGGGGAAGGAGGAGTGGCTGCCACTGCACCACACACTGAAGCCACCATTGCTAAAATATCAGCTTCAGGGTCCACCATTACACACTTAAATTCAGTACCACTATCACTTTTGCTAATTGCTATTTTGGCTGCTTATTTCTCCTTGCATCTATATTTTCAAAGAAACTTTGCCTACTTTTGTGTACTATATATAATGCACTAAAATATAGGGTATTTTCTTTCCAACAACTTTTGAGTGCACAACAATAGCCCTCGATTAAGAATGTAATCTGCAGAAAATAGTGGTAGGTGCAACTTCCAAGCTAGAACACTAGAAAACCAAAAGATTGCTCACAACTAGCTAACTGCATCGTTAGGTTTTGTGGACGGTAGCACCTTTTTGTGCTATACAAAATTGAAGTTAGGTTTTGTGGATAGAGCTCGTTGAGACTGAACCTATTTGGGAGGAAGGAGGAAGGAGGAGAGGTACCTGGGCGGGCGCGACCGGTCGCCGGAGGGGTCGGGGTCGGGGTCGGGGTCGGCGGTGGCGGCAGCGTCGAAGGGATGGCTCGAGGGCATCCGAGCTCGTCCGGGTCCTCGTAGTCGAAGTGGAAGACGGCGGCGGTCCTCCTGGGCGCCTCGGTTGGTCGTGGGGAGGCCGGCGGCCACGTGCTTCGCGGGTCGGCGCCGGTCGTCGTCCTGCACCCCGTGCGGTCGTTGGCGGTGCAGCGAATGGAGTGGTGGGTGGCGCGGGGGCGGCGGCGCGGGGGAGCCGGAGCGCGTGTGGAGCGGGCACAGGGGCCGTCAGAGCGGGACGGGGTCGTCGGAGCGGGTGTGGCGAAGGAGGGAAAGGGGATCTGGCGAGGGAGAGGGAAGGGGGGATCGGGCGAAGGGGTATATCCAGCTAGCGGGGGGAATGTTAGTAATGGCGCACCATCTAGGGGTGCGCCATAAAAACACTCATAGCAATGGCGCACCACCCTCTGGTGCGCCATTAGTAACTTTTTTTTTCTGATAGCAATGGCGCACCCTCCTCTGGTGCGCTATTAGTAACTTCTTTTTTTCATTATTTCTTGTTGCATCTAATAATTTGCTTTTTATCAAATTTGTTATTTTCATGAGTACTAGAACAGAAGATATCATCAAATATCATCAAATTTGGTTTTTTGAAAATATCATCAAATTTGTTTTTTTATTTTTAATTGAAAATATCATCAAATTTGTTATTTGAAAATATCATCAAATTTGTTATTTGAAAATATCATCAAATTTGTTATTTAATAATATCATCAAAAAGCGGGGGAGGGTGCGGGGTGTCGGCGGCGGCGGCGGAGCGGGCCGGGGGAGGGTGCGGGGGGTCGGCGGCGGCGGGGGAGGGTGCGGTGGGTCGTCCTAAAAATATTCATGATATGAAAAAGTGCCCATGAAATACAATCGAGAAATGAAGACTACGATTTAAATACAATCGATCTTACCTAGCTATCTGTTCACAATCTTCTTGCCCTTCTTTTTCGCAAATGGAGTTCTTCTGTGGAACGGACGTCCTTTAGGTAGGGTGGTCCTGCTTCTTCTTGTGGTGTATGCTGCTACTTCATCGTCGTCATCATGTTCCATCTTCGGGTCGCCGTACTTGTCGAAGTCTTGCTCATTGGCGACTCCATCCATTCTGATGATCTTCCTTTTTCCTCTCCTCACGACAACACAACTGGGCTTTGACTGGTCGGTAATGAAGAAACATTGGTCCACTTGGGAAGCCAGTACCCATACCTCATTTTTCGCGGTGACGTTTGCGCCCGCGATCTTGGATTTGGCTTCGGGTATAACCATGGTGGTGAAATACCGGTCTTCTTTTAGGACGCTCTTGGCCCATCTAATACGGAACATCGGGACCTTCTCTCCAGCACAGCTCAGCTCCCAGATCTCCTCGATCCTTCTGTAGTATCTGTCATTGTCGTTACCGGTGTAGGATTCCATCGTTACCTCGGAGTTCTGATAACCATCGCTCTTCATGTCCTTGTCCTTGGTGTAGAATGTGTAGCCATTGATATCGTACGCCTCATAGGTCATCAGGTTGTGCTCGGCACCCTGTGACAAGGCGAATATGAGTTGTTCTTCCGCGGAAGAATCCTCAAGTAAAGGGTACGACAGAAGCTTCTGCTTGAACCAACGTGTGAAACATGAGTTGTTCTCTTTGATTATATCTCCGTCCGTCCTCTATTGGCCTCGGTCATTGTACGTCTTCTTAATAAAGGTTTTGTGCTCTACCACCCAAGGATTGACCACGTCTATGTGTTGTAGCGCGACTAGGTTTGCTCTTTCAAAGTCGGCGAGTTGACCCTCGAAGTCGACATGCATTTCACGGCGACCCTCACGGTGACCCCATCCAGCGAGCCTGCCGAGGTGCCTATTGACGGGCAGACCAACGGGGTTCTCGATGCCTAGATAATTCGTGCAGTAGGAGATGCACTCTTCGGTCAGAAAGCCCCTGGCTATGCTTTCCTCTGGACGTGACATGTTGCGAATGTATCCTTTGATGACACCATTCATCCTTTCGAACGGCATCATGATGTGCAGGAACGTCGGCCCGAGTTGGATGATATCCTCCACGATATGGACCAGCAGATGCACCATAACGTCGAAAAATGCGGGCGGGAAGTACATCTCAAGCTCGCATAGTATCACCACGATCTCTTCCTGTAGCCTTTTGAGTTGCCTCACGCCAACCGACTTCCTAGAGATGACGTCGAAAAAGTTGCATAGGCCAAATATCGTTTCACGGACGTGCGCGTCCATGATCCCACAGATTGCAATTGGAAGTATCTGCGTCATCAGCACGTGACAGTCGTGAGACTTCATCCCGCTGAACTTCTGCTTTGCTGGGTCTAGGTATCTGCTTATCTTCCCCGCGTAACCGTAAGGAAGTTTGACTCCTATGAGGCAGGTGAAAAACTGCTCGATCTCCTCCTGACTTAGAGTGAAGCACGCGGGAGGGTAGTCATTTCCTGTCTTCTTGGCCTTTTTGCCTTTGCGACGACTTTCTGTGTCCTGCTTTGCCTCATCATCATCATCATTAGCATGAAGCCCCTCCCTGATGCCCATTGATTTCAAGTCTGCCCTTGCTTTCGGCCCATCTTTGGTCCTCTCTGGCATGTTGAGCAGGGTACCAAGCAGACTCTCGCACACATTCCTCGTGATATGCATGACATCAAGGCTGTGAGGCACATGGTGGATCTTCCAGTACGGCAAGTCCCAGAAAACAGACCTCATTTTCCATACCTTCAGCAGCGGCTCTGGCGCCTTTCGCTTCTTTCCTGGCAGTGGGCAATCTTTCCAATTTTTCAATAGCTCGTCTATTTCCTCGCCGCTCCTCGTACGCGGGCGTCTTCGGGGTTCAGTTTCACCATCGAACTGATCCTTGCGTTTTCTCCACGGGTCATCGTCGCGAAGCCACCTTCGATGTCCCATGAACACGGTTTTCGAAGACCCGAGATCTCTATCTAGCTGGCGATACGTTGTGTCATCCATGCACCTGAAGCATCTAGAAAATCCGTGGACCACCTGCCCCGCGAGATATCCGTAACCGAGATAGTCGTGCACCGTCGTGAGCAGTGCGGCTCTCATAGGGAAATATTCTTTCACTGCGGCGTCCCACGTATTGGCTGGCATTTTCCACAGCGTGTCTAGATCCTCTTTCAGCAGCCCCAGATACAGATTGATGTCGTTCCCTGGTTGTTTCGGCCCTTCAATTAGCATAATCATGTGAATGTACTTGCTCTTCATGCACAACCAGGGGGGAAGGTTGTACATCCACACAAACACAGACCAGGTGCTATGTGTGCTTCTCTGGCTGCCAAACGGATTGACTCCATCGGTGCTCGCGCCCAGCACGATGTTCCTTGGATCGTTCCCAAATTCTGGGTCTTCGAAATTCAACGCTTGCCACTAGCTCGCATCCTTAGGGTGACTCAGCATCTTGTCTTTTTTATTTATCTCCGGCTCATTTCCGTCATCTTCTCGCTTCTTCTCCTCCCTATCCGCGTGCCAACGCAGGAGCTTTGCTACCTTAGGGTCCGTGAAATACCGTTGCAGATGAGGAGTGATCGGAAAGTACCACACCACTTTTCGAGGAGCTTTCTTTCTCTTCTTGTATCGAGTGACGCCGCACACCGGACATATGGTAGACTCCGCATGCTCGTCCCTATAAATGATGCAATTGTTCATGCACACATGGTATTTCACGTGCGGTAAATCCAGAGGACACATGATTTTCTTTGCCTCCTCGAAACTGGTCAGGCACTTGTTCCCCTTGGGAAGACGTTCGTGCCAGAATGACATGTTCTCGTCGAAGCATGCGTCGGTCATTTTGTGTTTACCTTCATCTCCAGAGCCATGAGCGTTACTTTCAGGCGGGTATCCTCGGACCTGCATCCTTCATACAATGGAGTAACCGCGTCTATCTCCAGTTGATCCAGCTTGGCTTTCTCTTGGGCGGCAGCTCTTGCGTTATCTGTTTGCTTGAGAAGCAGCTCTTGAATATGAGGGTCCTGCACCCAGCCTCCATCGTCGTCTGCTCTGGCATCTTCATCTTCATGATCATGCCCTTTGTCTTGATCTTCCTCATCATCATGTCCGGCATCTTCTACATGATGACTGTGTATAGCATGACCGTTGTGATCATGTCCTGGAGATTCTTCGTCTTCTCGCCCGCCCTCGCCGCAGTGGTGGTTCTCTTGTTGCCCTTCCTCATTTCTTGCCTGGCCCCCATGGACGACTTCATAGTCATCTTCATCACCTTGCCACCGATAGCCATCCATGAAACCACGCAAGAGCAGGTGGTCCCGCACCTGCCCGGAATCCGGGTCCGCAATAAGGCTCTTCAGCTTGCATCTTCGACACGGACATCTTATCTCCGTATCGTTCTTTTGAAGCATCTCGGCCTTCGCAGAGCTCAAAAACCTATTCACGATGCCTTCGGTCATCGTGCGGACCATGGTCGCCTGCGGGGTAGAGCAAAACGATATTTTAGAACCAAGAAAAAATTTGGCACGACTTTCCCTAAAAATAGGACCAAAAAGAATGCATAGTGCCAAAATTCTTGCCGAAACGGAAATGAATCAACATTCCGGCAAAATATTGGCAACTATCGCATTTCAAATACCGGTACCTGCAAACACAAACATATATGCAACACCACAAACATACATAGATCTAGCAAGGCCATAAAAAGT
Source organism: Triticum urartu (assembly GCF_056163025.1). Classification (NCBI taxonomy): domain Eukaryota; kingdom Viridiplantae; phylum Streptophyta; class Magnoliopsida; order Poales; family Poaceae; genus Triticum; species Triticum urartu. The sequence goes on from NC_141877.1 coordinate 13,589,821, forward strand.
GCATGTGCACGTTGTTGGAGCGAGGGAGAAAAAAAGTAGATCTACAACATAAAGATAGCGTTCCCCTTACTTACCTATCAAAAAAAGGTAATTTAACCACTTAATTTTGATGAATCTATGGTGCAAATGAGGTGAGGAGGAGGAGGCAGCCGACACAAGCTTGGAGGAGGAGGTGGAGAGAATGAAGTGGGGAAAGTGAGTGTGTAGGTGCGGCTGTCCAAAATATCTAGCTGGTCCCAGGTTACTAATGGCGCACCACCCACAAATGCGCCATTAGTAACCCTGGTTACTAATCGCGCACCATCTTGAGGTGCGCCATTAGTAGTTTTGCAAAAAAAATAGTAGTGGCGCACTGTGTTGGAGGTGCGCCATTACTAGTTAAACTAGTAATGGCGCACTCTTCCCTGGTGCGCCATTAGTATTTTTGCAAAAAATTTGTTACTAATGGCGCACTGTGGGTCTGGTGCGCCATTAGTGTCTACCACATTAATGGTGCACCAACTCATGGTGCGCCATTACTATATAGTAGTGGCGCACCACATGTCTAGTGCGCCATTAGTGGCCATATCATCTATAGCCCTTTTCCTAGTAGTGACCAGAGGGGAAACCCTTCTCCCATCTAGGGAGGGGGTCAATGAAGAATAAGAAGGAGGGGGGCTCTCTCCCCCTCGCTTCCGGTGGCACCGAAGTTCCACCTGGGGCCATCATCATCACCGCAATTTTCACCAACAACTTCACCTCCATCATCACCAACTCTTCCCCCCTCTATGCAGCGGTGTAACCTCTCTCTTACCCGCTGTAATCTCTACTTAAACATGGTGCTCAACACTATATATTATTTCCGAATGATGTATGGCTATCCTATGATGTTTGAGTAGATCCGTTTTGTCCTATGGGTTATTTGATGATCGTGATTGGTTTGAGTTGCATGTTTTATTATTGGTGCTGTCCTACGGTGCTCTCCGTGTCGTGCAAGCGTGAGGGAACCCTGCTGTAGGGTGTTGCAATACGTTCATGATTCGCTTATAGTGGGTTGCGTGAGTGACTGAAACACAAACCCGAGTAAGGGGGTTGTTGCGTATGGGATAAAGAGGACTTGGTGCTTTAATGCTATGGTTGGGTTTTACCTTAATGATCTTTAGTAGTTGCGGATGCTTGCTAGAGTTCCAATCATAAGTGCATATGATCCAAGTAGATAAAGTATGTTAGCTTATGCCTCTCCCTCATATAAAATTGCAATAATCATTACCGGTCTAGTTATCGATTGCCTAGGGACAAATAACTTTCTCGTAACAAAAAGCTCTTTACTAAAACTAACTTAGTTGTGTCTTTATCTAAACAGCCCCTACTTTTTATTTACTTGCTTTTTATTATCTTGCAAACCTATCCAAAAACACCTACAAAGTACTTCTAGTTTCATACTTGTTCTAGGTAAAGCGAACATCAAGCGTACGTAGAGTTGTATCGGTGGTCGATAGAACTTGAGGGAATATTTGTTCTGCCTTTAGCTCCTCTTTGGGTTCGGGACTCTTACTTATCGAAAGCTGTTGCGCAACAACTATACTTGTGGGTTATCAATCCCCAAGCTTGAGACAAACATTAAATGCAGCAAATATATTCTCAAAAACATCATCTTCATCAAACATAGCATCCCCAAGCTTGGGCCTTTTCATATCATAAGCATAATCACTCTCATCATTAATAGTATGGATAGCACCAATAGTATAGCAATTATCATCATCACAATGAGAAATATGAGCAACATCATTTGGGAGAGATACCTTTCTACCTTTACTTCTCCGTCTTTTCTTTTTCTTCTTCACATCATGTGTGGGTTCAATCCTCTTTTTGGGGCTCCTTATTAATGAGATTGGTTGAATAGAAGGCTCCTCCTCATTACCAGATTCATCATCAGAAATAATAGGAGAATATTTGGAAGTCTCTTCCCTTTCGTTAGTATTCTCTTCATCTTCTATTTGTTTTATTTTCTTTATGTAATTGGCAATATAAGGATTTTCAATGCAATTCACCGCACAATACATATAAATTTCTTCTAGATCAATATCGAGGAATTTCTTGAGTTTATATTCTGGAATAATCTTAATTTGACGTTTCATTTCTTCATAACCCAAAATCAAACTAAGTTCATTATGATGTGCAAGGGAAATCAAGTCATCACAATTTTTGGACACGATTCGATCATGAAACAATTTGCATTTGATATTTAAATGACCATGTTCATTGCAAACTTCACAAGTATGGCTAAGATATTTTAAATTTTCAGCACTAACATTTAGCCTTTCTTGCAACCATTTAGTTTCCAAATACTTATGCCTCTTGCAAAATCTATTTTCCCTATTTGGTATGTACTTGCAAACTCTATGCACTCCACAAAAATTGACATGCTTATAAGAGATATTTTCATCATGACTAGTGCAATCATCATTAGTACTATGGATATTCAAAGAGTTTATACTAATAACATTGCAATCATGCTCATCATTCAAAGATTTAGTGCCAAACAGTTTATAGATTTCTTCTCCTAACACTTGAGCACAATTTTCCTTTCCATCATTCTCACAAAAGATATTAAAAAGATGAAGCGTATGAGACAAACTCAATTCCATTTTTTTGTAGTTTTCCTTTGTAAACTAAACTAGTGCTAAAACAAGAAACAAAAAGATTCGATTGCAAGATCTAAAGATATACCTTCAAGCACTCACCTCCCCGGCAACAGCGCTAGAAAAGGGTTGGATGTCTACTACACAACCTTCTTCTTGTAGAAGTTGTTGGGCCTCCAAGTGCAGAGGTTTGTAGGACAGTAGCAAATTTCCCTCAAGTGGATGACCTAAGGTTTACCAATCCGTGGGAGGCATAGGATGAAGATGGTCTCTCTCAAGCAACCCTGCAACCAAATAACAAAGAGTCTCTTGTGTCCCCAACACACCCAATACAATGGTAAATTGTATAGGTGCACTAGTTCGGCGAAGAGATGGTGATACAAGTGCAATATGGGTAGTAGATATAGGTTTTTGTAATCTGAAAATAAGCAAGGTAACTAATGATAAAAGTGAGCACAAACGGTATTGCAATGCATTGAAACAAGGCCTAGGGTTCATACTTTCACTAGTGCAAGTTCCCTCAACAATAATAACATAATTGGATCATATAACTATCCCTCAACATGCAACAAAGAGTCACTCCAAAGTTACTAATAGCGGAGAACAAACGAAGAGATTATTGTAGGGTACGAAACCACCTCAAAGTTATCCTTTATGATCGATCTATTCAAGAGTCCGTAGTAAAATAACACGAGGCTATTCTTTCCGTTCAATCTATCATAGAGTTCGTACTAAGATAACACCTTAAGACACAAATCAACCAAAACCCTAATGTCACCTAGATACTCCAATGTCACCTCAAGTATCCGTGGGTATGATTATACGATATGCATCACACAATCTCAGATTCATCTATTCAACCAACACAAAGACCTTCAAAGAGTGACCCAAAGTTTCTAACGGAGAGTCAAGACGAAAACGTGTGCCAACCCCTATGCATAAGTTCACGAGGTCGCGGAACTCGCAAGTTGATCACCAAAACATACATCAAATGGATCACATGATATCGCATTGTCACCACAGATAAGCACATGCAAGACATACATCAAGTGTTCTCAAATCCTTAAAGACTCAATCCGATAAGACAACTTCAAAGGGAAAACTCAATTCATCACAAGAGAGTAGAGGGGGAGAAACATCATAAGATCCAACTATAATAGCAAAGCTCGCGATACATCAAGATCGTACCACCTCAAGAACACGAGAGAGAGAGAGAAGAAAGACATGGCTACTGGTACATACCCTCAGCCCCGAGGGAGAACTACTCCCTCCTCATCATGGAGAGCACCGGGATGATGAAGATGGCCACCGGAGAGGGATTCCCCCCTCCGGCATGGTGCCGGAACGGGTCTAGATTGGTTTTCGGTGGCTACGGAGGCTTCTGGCGGCGGAACTCCCGATCTATTCTGTTGTGCGATGTTTCTAGGGTATGTTGATATATATAGGCAAAAGAAGTCAGTCAGGGGGGGCACAAGGCGGCCACGAGGCAGGGGGCGGGTCCAGGGGGGTAGGGTGCGCCCCCACCCTCGTGGTGGCCTCAGGACTCTTCTGGCCCACCTGCGGTACTCCGTGGGCTTCTTCTAGTCCAAAAATGATCTCCGTGAAGTTTCAGGTCAATTGGACTCCGTTTGATTTTCCTTTTCTGCAATACTAAAAACAAGGAAAATCAGAAACTGGCACTCGGCTCTAGGTTAATAGGGTTAGTCCCAAAAATCATATAAAATAGCATATTAATGCATATAAAACATCCAAGGTTGATAATATAATAGCATGGAACAATCAAAAATTATAGATACGTTGGGGACGTATCAATGATCGCGTCATCGGCGCACAGGCTGACTCTGAGTTTGATTTCTCTTTCCGGAACTGGGGTGATGTCGAGTGCCTCTTCAGCAGCTTGGAGTAGGCGGTGGATGGGGTCGATGGCGATGATGAACTATAGTGGGGACAGAGGGTCGCCCTGCCAAAGTCCCCTCGTATGCTTAATTTTCTTGCCTGCGAATCAGCGCTTCTGCGGCCTTCTTCGTCATGTGTTCCTTGGGTCCGAACAGGCCCATGCCTTGGACCAGGCGGAGCGTGCCGCGCTGCGCCACTGGCACTTGGCAGTTCTGAGCAGCCTGGCGTGCATTCTGGCGGGATGGTGGGACGAAGGTGGCGCGCGTCTTGGGCGGGGCCGACTTGTGCTTGGTCAGCAGCGGGCCGAGCAGCGGGGCTAGCTTGTCATAGAAGAAGCGTCTTGGTGCCACATCGAGTGTTGCTTGAATCTCCAAGTGCTGAACTTGCCCAGTCACCGCACCAAGTTGGACGGCGATGGTGGCTGCTTGCGTCAGCGTCTGGCAACTGAAGTGCTCTGGAGAGTGGTGCAGCCCTGACAGCGTAGGGCCGAACACGTCAGGGATGTCCACCGCTCGCTTGCCCTTCTCAGAGTCATCGCCATGGAATTCGAGCGGCGTTGCCGTCATGGCCGCGACCATCGCCTCCAGGTGAGCGGCGTCGATGATGCCCTGGGCCAGGGGGAGGGCCAGGGCGTGCTCGGTCGAGGCGAAGAACTCTGTGACCGCATCCGGCGCAGTATTGCTGTTGGTCGAGGTCTGTGCAGGTGTGCGCATGACAGGGGGCGGCATGGGCACGTGGACTTGGCTTGCTAGCCACGACTTGTCCTTCTTCTTCTTGTCGGGTGATACGTCTCTGTTGTATCTACTTTTCCAAACACTTTCGCCCTTGTTTTGGACTCTAACTTGCATGATTTGAATGACACTAACCTGGACTGACGTTGTTTTCAGCAGAATTGCCATGGTGTTATTTTTGTGCAGAAATAAAAGTTCTCGGAATGAGCTGAAAATCAACGGAGAATTATTTTGGAATATATAATGAATATTGGAAGGAAGATCCACGTCAGGGGGTGCCGCACCTGTCCACGAGGGTGGGGGCACACCTGCCCCCCTGGGCGCGCCACCCTGCCTCGTGGGCCCCCGGACGCTCCACCGACCTCAACCTGGACTCCGTATATTCACTTTCGGGGAGAAAAAACCGAAGGAGAAGGATTCATCACGTTTTACGATACGGAGCCGCCGCCAATCCCTGAACTCTCTCGGGAGGGCTGATCTGGAGTCCGTTCGGGGCTCCGGAGAGGGGAATCCGTTGCCATCGTCATCATCAACCTTCCTCCATCACCAATTTCATGATGCTCACTGCCGTGAGTGAGTAATTGCATCGTAGGCTTGCTGGACGGTGATGGGTTGGATGAGATTTATCATATAATCGAGTTAGTTTTGTTAGAGTTTCATCCCTAGTATCCACTATGTTGTGAGATTGATGTTGCTATGACTTTGCTATGCTTAATGCTTATCACTAGGGCCCGAGTGCCATGATTTCAGATCTGAACCTATTATGTTTTCATCAATATATGGGAGTTCTTAATCCTATCTTGCAAGTCTATAGTCACCTATTATGTGTTATGATCCGTTAACCCCGAAGTGACAATAATCGGGATAGTTACCAGTGATGACCGTGGTTTGAGGAGTTCATGTATTCACTATGCGTTAATGCTTTGTTTTGGTATTCTATTAAAAGGAGGCCTTAATATCCCTTAGTTTCCAATAGGACCCCGCTGCCACGGGAGGGTAGGACAAAAGATGTCATGCAAGTTCTTTTCCATAAGCACGTATGACTATATTCGGAATACATGCCTACATTACATTGATGAAGTGGAGCTAGTTCTAAGTCACCCTAGGTTATGACTGTTACATGATGAACTGCATCCGGCATAATTCTCCATCACCGATCCATTTCCTGTGAGCTTTCCATATATTGTTCTTCGCTTATTTACTTTTCCGTTGCTATTGTTATCATCACTCCAAAATACCAAAAACATTACTTTTGCTACCGTTACTTTTGCTATCGTTACCACTACTATCATATTACTTTGCTTCTAAACACTTTGCTACAGATATTAAGTTTCCAGATGTGGTTGAATTGACAACTCAGCTACTAATACTTGAGAATATTCTTTGGCTCCCCTTGTGTCGAATCAATAAATTTGGGTTGAATACTTTAACCTCGAAAACTGTTGCGATCCCCTATACTTGTGGGTTATCAAGACTATTTTCTGGCGCCGTTGCCAGGGAGCTTAGCTCTATTCTTTGAGTCACTTGGGATTTATATCTGCTTATCATTATGAAGAACTTGAAAGACGCTAAAACAAAAATTTATCCCTCAACTACGAGGGGAGGTAAGGAACTGCCATCTAGCTCTGCACTTGATTCACCTTCTGTTTTGATTAAGCTTGCGACACCTATAGCTGCTTCTGCTATTAATTCTGATATGTCGCATATTATTGATGATGCCACTTCTGATATGCATGATACTTATGATGAAACTACTTCTATGCTTGATACTACTGTGCCACTTGGTGTATTTCTTGATGAACACCTTGCTAGGGCTAGAGAGAATGAAATTATTAAAACTGATAATATTGATGAAAGTAATGATGAAGACTCTCGCCCTAGATATGAATTGCCTATTGTGCCAGAGGGCTATGTTATGGATGAAGAATCTGCTAGAGATTTTCTTGCTTGCAATGATATGAGTGATCTTAAGAAATTATTAGCTAAGCTGAAACAAAAAACTTTGAATGCTAGAATGAAATATGATCCTGCTTATGTTACTTCACCTATCTTTGTTCCTAATAAGGATTATGATTTCTCTATTGATCCTGTGATAATTAATTTAGTTGAATCTGATCCTTTCTATGGCTATGAATCTAAAACTGTTGTGGCACATCTTACTAAATTAAATGATATAGCCACCCTGTTCACTAATGATGAGAAAACTTGCTATTATTATATCCTTCAGTTATTTCCATTCTCATTAAAGGGTGATGCTAAGATATGGTTTATTTCTCTTGATCCTGGTTGTGTGCATAGTCCCCAAGATATGATCTATTACTTCTCTGCTAAATATTTCCCCGCTCATAAGAAACAAGCTGCTTTAAGGGAAATATATAATTTTGTGCAAATTGAAGAAGAGAGTCTCCCACAAGCTTGGGGGAGGCTTCTCCAATTACTTAATGCTTCGCCTGATCATCCTCTTAAGAAAAATGAAATACTTGATATCTTTTATAATGGACTAACCGATGCTTCCGGAGACGACCTGGATAGTTGTGCTGGTTGTGTTTTCAGGGAAAGAACACCAGATGAAGCTGAAATTCTATTGAATAATATGTTGACTAATGAAAATAATTGGACACTTCCTGATCCAATTCCTGATCCAATTCCTAAACCAACTCCTAAGCCAACTCCGAAGAAGAGGGGTATTCTATTTCTCAGTCCTGAAGATATGCAAGAGGCAAAGAAATCTATGAAGGAAAAAGGTATTAAAGCTGAAGATGTTAAGAATTTACCTCCTATTGAAGAAATACATGGTCTTAATTTACCGCCTGTTGAAGAAATACATGGTTTTAATCCATCACCTATTGAAGAAATACATGGTCTTGATAACCTGACACATGTAGTAAAGGTAAATTCTCTCTATATATATGATAAAGCTAAAATCCCATTTACTAAGTTTGCTAGCCCATGCTTGGATGAGTTTGATGACTTTATGGTTAAACAAGAAAACTTCAATGCTAATTTTGGTAGAGAATTAAAACGCAATGCTGATATGCTTGAACACTTAGGTGATTATATGGCTAATGTTAAAGGTGAACTTAAACTTATTAATAAACATGCTTCTATGGTTACCACTCAAGTAGAACAAGTACTTAAAGTTCAGAATGATTTGCTCAATGAATTAAATAGTAAGAAAAATGATAATGTTGTTAGAGTTATGACTAGAGGTGGTAAAATGACTCAGGAACCTTTGTATCCTAAGGGCCATCCTAAGAGAATTGAGCAAGATTCTCAGAGAAATATTATTGATGCACCTAGTCCTTCTAAAAGGAAGAAAAAGAAAAATGATAGGACTTTGCATGCTTCTAGTGAACCTGTTGTAGACACACCTGAGAATCCCAATGATATTTCTATTTCTGATGTTGAAACACAATCTGGTAATGAACATGAACCTAGTGATAATGTTAATGATGATGTTCATGTTGATGCTCAATGTAGCAATGACAATGAAGTAGAGATTGAACCTGCTGTTGATCTTGATAACCCACAATCAAAGAATCAACGTTATGATAAGAGAAACTTTGTTGCCAGGAAGCATGGTAAGGAAAGAGAACCATGGGTTCAGAAACCCATGCCTTTTCCTCCTAAACCATCCAAGAAAAAGGATGATGAGGATTTTGAGCGCTTTGCTGAAATGATTAGACCTATCTTCTTGCGTATGCGTTTGACTGATATGCTCAAAATGAATCCTTATGCTAAGTATATGGAAAAAATTGTTACTAATAAAAGAAAGATACCGGAAGCTGAAATTTCCATCATGCTTGCTAATTATACTTTTAAAGGTGGAATACCTAAGAAACTGGGAGATCCCGGAGTACCAACTATACCATGCTCCATTAAAAGAAACTATGTTAAAACTGCTTTATGTGATCTTGGAGCCGGTGTTAATGTTATGCCTCTCTCCTTATATCATAGACTTGATTTGAAGAAGTTGACACCTACTGAAATATCTTTGCAAGTGGCTGATAAATCAACTGCTATACCTGTCAGTATTTGTGAAGATGTGCCTGTTGTGGTTGCAAACGTTACTATTTTAACGGACTTTGTTATTCTTGATATTCCCGAGGACGATAGTATGTCTATTATTCTTGGAAGACCCTTTTTGAATACTACAGGGGCTGTTATTGATTGCACCAAAGGCAATGTCACTTTTCATGTTAATGGCAATGAGCATACGGTACACTTTCCGAGGAAACAACCTCAAGTTCATAGTATAAACTCTATTGGAAAAATTCCATCGATTATTTTTGGAGGTTTTCCCCTTCGTAGTGTCAAGAAGAAATATGATATTCTTATTGTTGGGGATGTGCATATCCCCGTTGAGGTAACCTAGTGTTATTCGAAAATTCTCCGGTTCCATGTTATTCGGAATGAGTTTGTTAACAAGACCTGATCAACCTTGTTAGTGGATTCCTTTTGATGAGCATGAGAGGGATGAATTTAGAAAACACAACTCTCTGTACCCTCTTTTTTACTTTTTGTTATTTATATTAAATAAAGCAAAATTAGTAATTTCTGTCTGTTTTCTGAATTATCCATGCAATACAAAATAACCCGAAAATAAAAGTTCTCCTAATGCCCTGAAATTTAAATATGATTTTTTTCTAGAATATTTGAGAATATCTAGCACTGAGAACACAGCAGGGGGAGCAAGCACCTGGCCACGAGGGTGGAGGGCGCTCCCTACCCCCTGCCTCGTGGGCCCATGGTGCCTCCCCTCCACTCATTCCAGCTACCACACACTCCTTCTTCCTCCCACAAACACCACTAACCAGCTCAAACCTGAGTCCAAGCTCATTTTGCTGCCATTTTCGATCTCCTTGCTCAAAGCACCTCTCACAAAACTGCTTTGGGGGATTGTTCCTTGGTATGTGACTCTTCCAATGGTCCAATTAGTTTTTGTTCTAGTGCTTTATTCATTGCATATTTTTGATGCTTAGGTGACCCTATTCTTGAGCTTGCATGTCAAATTTATTTGGTCAAAAGTAGTTTTGATGCATGACATTGCCTCTAGGCACTTGTAGGAGTAGTTGCTATCAATATTGTTGAGTTTGGTTCACTTTTATTTTGAAGTTACTAAAAAGTTCAGAAATTTTCAGAAAAAGATGAAGAGATTTTTGAGGGGCTCATCGAGCCGAAGCTCGAAGGATAAGCAAAGTGAGGAGGATAAGAGGCCCAAATATAATCTCCCTCGCACCGCGGAAGTTCGGCCGTGTGAATGGCCTTGTGATAATTTCTTGAAAGCAGCCGGGATTTATGATGATTTCTATGAATTGGCTGAGAATGCAGGCCTCACCGCCTTCCTCCACGACCAACGCGAACAGTACCTCTTACTCACCAATATCTTTGTGCAAAAATTTCATTTCCATGCTAGGAGCTCATCACCTACGGTGGAATTTTATTTATATGATGAGCATAAGGAGATGTCACTTCATGATTTTTGTTGGGTTTGTTTGATCCCTTTCGAGGGTAGCGTAGAGGAACCACACCGTGACGATGTGGATGGGTTTATTGATACCATTACTGTAGGGGAAACGTGGAAGGTTTTTGATGCATGAATTACTAGCATACACTTTCCTGTTCTATGTTACTTTGCTATATTTGCTAGTAGACGCTTAATTGGGCGCGGAAACTGTGGAAACCTGAGTGCCCCTAATATTGTTATTTTGTGTCATGCCTTATTTCGTGATGACACATTCAGCATGGGCGCTATTATTGCAAAGAGGTTAAATCTTAACCGTACTAAGGGCCCCGTCCTTGGAGGCATCTTCGCCTCGCGCCTCGCTGCACATTTTAACATACCTATTAGGCATTATGAGAAAGATGAAAAATTGCTGCCTCCTGTTTATTTAGATTATAAGAGTATGGTAGCACATGATTTTATTGTTCAGAATAGGGAAAAGGAGCTTAAGTACAAATTAATATTTGGTAAAAATCATCCTGAGACTATCACCTTGACTGCTCCTTCCTTGTTTGATTTATCTGCAGGCAAGTACCTTGTTCCGTTAGAGGCCATTCATGCCTACCGGAACCCTACAGCAGCTACAGAGCCGGAGCCGGAACCACAATTTGATCCTCCACGACAGTCTGATTATCAGTGGGATTCAGAGGTGATTGCCAACCAGTGGCAATCCAAGGATTCTTCACAGTACGACCACAACTATTACTTTGGATATCCGCCAGGCCAGCCGTGGCCATAGACCAACTTAGGCCAAAATCCTAAGCTTGGGCGAGTACGTATTTTTCACCGACATTACATTCACGTTCACACACTCATTGCTAGTTGTCGGTGCTCATACTTTTTCATTGTATCATCCATGCTAGTTTATTTTTTTATGCTTTCTTCTTGTGTGTTTAATAAACCTTAAGGAAAACAAAACAATTAGTTGTAGCTTTTACTTAGTTTACTTTCCATGCTTGTAGTAGTAATTAAAAAGAAAACCCAAAAATATATCTCATTCTTCTTTTGCTTGTTTGGAGATTTCCCGTGTAAATAGTTTTATTTCTTTTCTTTCCTTTGGGGGTCGAGAGCAGAAGACCATGATTAAAATGTTAAAGTGGCTCTTATATGCATTATCATTGATCTGACAAAGAGCCCATATTACCTTGTCTTCTCTCTTGAATTGAATGCTTGTAGATTCCATCTTAGTCCAATGCACGTGCACTATTATTATTATCCACACTATTCGGTCGTGCAAGTGAAAGGCAATAATGATGATTATATGATGAACTTATTGAGATGAGAAAAGCTGGTATGAACTCGACCTCTCTTGTTTTTGTAAATATGATTAGTTCATCGTTCCTGATTCAGCCTATTATGAATAAACATGTTTGCAATGAAAATTAGAGATTATAGTTGCTTATGCCATGCTTAATTAGCTAGGAGCTTATAATGGTTTACCTTGCGTGCCAACATGCTATTAAAATGGTTGTGATGTGGTATGATAGGGTGGTATCCTCTTTTGAACGATTCGAGTGGCTTGACTTGGCACATGTTCACGCATGTAGTTGAAACAAAATCAACATAGCCTCTATGATATTTATGTTCATGGTGCATTATATCCTACTCATTCCTGCATTTAGTGTTGATTAATTTTAATGCATGTTCACGACTATTGTCGCTCTCTAGCTGGTCGCTTCCCAATCTTTTGCTAGCCTTCACCTGTACTAAGCGGGAATACTACTTGTGCATCCAATTCCATAAACCCCAAAGTTATTCCATATGAGTCCACCATACCTACCTATATATGGTATCTACCTGCCGTTCCAAGTAAATTTGTATGTGCCAAACTCTAAACTTCAAATAAACATTATGTTTTGTATGCTCGAATAGCTCATGTATTAACTAGGGCTGTTTGTATCTTCCATGTTAGGCGGGTTATTCTCAAGAGGAGTGGACTCCGCTCCTCACTCACGAGAAAATGGCTGGTCACCGGGATGCCCAGTCCCATGCTTTATGCAAATCAAATCAAAATAACTGCAAACAAAACTCCCCCGGGACTCTTGTTAGTTGGAGGCACTCATTGTTTCGAGCAAGCCATGGATTGGTGCTTGTTGGTGGAGGGGGGGTATAAACTTTACCATTCTGTTTGGGAACCGCCTATAATGTGTGTAGCATGGAAGATATCGCCATCTCTTGGTTGTTATGTTGACAATGAAAGTATGCCGCTCAAAATATTATTCATCTCTATTTCAAAACCGAGCTCTGGCACCTCTACAAATCCCTGCTTCCCTCTGCGAAGGGCCTATCTATTTACGTTTATGTTGAGTCATCATCCTCTCATTAAAAAGCACCAGTTGGAGAGCACCGCTGTCATTTGCATCCATTACTGTTAGTTTACATTGAGTATGACTTGACTGGATCTCTTTTACCATGAATTACAATGTCTAGTCAGTCCTTGATCTTTAAAGCTGCTCTGCATTTATGTTTTGCGGTCTCAGAAAGGGCTAGTGAGATACCATCTTGTTATATCATATCATGATTGTTTTGAGAAAGTGTTGTCATCCGAGATTTATTATTATCGCTCGCTAGTTGATTATGCCATTGATATGAGTAAACATGAGACCTAAATGTTATTGTGAATATGGTTAGTTCATAATCTTTGCTGAAAACTTGAATGCTGGCTTTACATATTTACAACAAGAAGAGCAAACAGAGTTTGTAAAAGTTTTTCTTTATCACTTTCAGTTTATCAACTGAATTGCTCGAGGACAAGCAAAGGTTTAAGCTTGGGGGAGTTCATACGTCTCCGTCGTATCTACTTTTCTAAACACTTTTGCCCTTGTTTTGGGCTCTAACTTGCATGATTTGAATGGAACTAACCCGGACTGACGCTGTTTTCCACAGAATTGCCATGGTGTTATTTTTGTGCGGAAATAAAAGTTCTCGGAATGACCTGAAAATCAATGGAGAATTATTTTGGAATATATAATGAATATTGGAAGGAAGATCCACGTTAGGGGGTGCCCCACCTGTCCATGAGGGTGGGGGCGCCTGCCCCCTAGGCGCGCCCCCTGCCTCGTGGGCCCCCTGACGCTCCACCGACCTCAACCTGGACTCCATATATCCACTTTCGGGGAGAAAAAAACCGAAGGAGAAGGATTCATCGCGTTGTACGATACGGAGCCGCCGCCAAGCCCTAGAATCTCTCGGGAGGGCTGATCTGGAGTCCGTTCGGGGCTCCGGAGAGGGGAATCCATCGCCATCGTCATCATCAACCTTCCTCCATCACCAATTTCATGATGCTCACCGCCGTGCGTGAGTAATTCCATCATAGGCTTGCTCGACGGTGATGGGTTGGATGAGATTTATCATGTAATCGAGTTAGTTTTGTTAGGGTTTGATCCCTAGTATCCACTATGTTCTGAGATTGATGTTGCTATGACTTTGCTATGCTTAATGCTTGTCACTAGGGCCCGAGTGCCATGATTTCAGATCTGAACCTATTATGTTTTCATCAACATATGAGATTCTTGATCCTATCTTGCAAGTCTATAGTCACCTATTATGTGTTATGATCCGTTAATCCCGAAGTGACAATAATCGGGATACTTACCGGTGATGACCGTGGTTTGAGGAGTTCATGTATTCACTATGCGTTAATGCTTTGTTCTGGTACTCTATTAAAAGGAGGCCTTAATATCCCTTAGTTTCCAATAGGACCCCGCTGCTACGGGAGGGTAGGACAAAAGATGTCATGCAAGTTCTTTTCCATAAGCACATATGACTATTTTCGGAATACATGCCTACATTACATTGATGAACTGAAGCTAGTTCTGAGTCACCCTAGGTTATGACTGTTACATGATGAACCGGATCTGGCATAATTCTCCATCACCAATCCATTGCCTACGAGCTTTCCATATATTGTTCTTCGCTTATTTACTTTTCCGTTGCTATTGTTATCATCACTCCAAAATACCAAAAACATTGCTTTTGCTACCTTTACTTTCGCTATCGTTACCACTATTATCATATTACTTTGCTACTAAACACTTTGCTGTAGATGTTAAGTTTCTAGTTGTGGTTGAATTGACAACTCAGCTGCTAATACTTGAGAATATTCTTTGGCTCCCCTTGTGTCGAATCAATAAATTTGGGTTGAATACTCTACCCTCGAAAACTGTTGCGATCCCCTATACTTGTGGTTTATCATCGGGGTAGGCCGGTGCAGCGGAGCGGCCGCCATTCCGTCTGCTACCCTAGGAGCAGGCTGAGCGGCAGGGCGGGGGGAGCGGCTGCGTTGGCGCGCCTTGCTTGTTGCTCCGTCATCGCCCGCCTTGGAGGTGCTGCCGCGCCCCTAACCCAGGAGGGTGTCCTTCCAGGAGTGTCGACCGCCACCGCCCTGGTCGTCGTGGTCACGGCAAGGGCCGCCCCTTGGGAGGCCCCCGCAACCCGTTTCCACCACAGGCGCCCGCCGCAGCCTACGGTGGTGCTCTTCCAGCTGGCTGTCCTCCACGTGCATCGTCCAAGTGCTAGGGAACGTGCACGGCAGGTCGTCATTGTGGTCGGATGCGGAGGATGGCAAGCCGCTCTGGCCCGAGTGCGAGGACCGCGACGATCTGGGCAACTAGTCCTCCAACCAATCCACATGGATGAGCAGGTCGTAGCGTTCGGTGCCAGGCGGCGAGGCCACGTGGCGGTCCAGCGGTGAAAAGCCCTCCATCTCCTCAACCCGGTCGGCGCCCTGGGGCAGCTTCCAATAGGTGTGACGGGTTGGGATGAATGCCATCTCCCAGACCCACACCCAGCATGCGAAGGTTTTGGTGTGGTCGCGCTCCAGGGTGCGGCTGTCCAGCCGATCGACGCGCGCCTTATCGCCGAAGACCTCCTCGACGCCCTCCAACGTCCAGTACTATTGGGGAAGATGCTCAATGATGCAACTGATGTGGAGGTTGAAGGTGCCGTAGCCCGTGTGATCGTTCTCCTTCCAGGGGGCGATGGCGAAGGCGGCGCCGTCGACGCACAGCGTGTCGTGGTGGGCAGGCTACGTGAAGACGACGAAGAAATCCTCCGGGTTGTGTGCAGTCACCCGCAGCTGATGCGGGGGGACGCACAGCTGTGCCTCCAGGGCGCGGCCCACCGCCATTGGTGAGGTAGCGCAGACTCCGTCGATGATGCGCAAGGTGATGGTGTGGCGGAGGAGGAAGAAGATGCTCTGCTCTACGACTGGAGAGGACACGCCCACTTTGTGGCTGGAGCGGGGGCGGTGTGTCGGATCGACCAGGCTGAGCTCCGCCATGGCCTCGGCAGGGGGCGGGCACGGAGGGGGAGCAGGAGGGGTGGGGAAGCACAGGAGGGGGCCTAGCCGACGGGGAGCAGGGCCGCCACCAACATTGCGGGGGTTCTGGGGACACTCATGGCTGTAATGCCCGAAGAGCTCACAAATGACACAGTACAACAGGTCGCGGCAGTCTTTCCGGCGGTGGTGCTTGCTAAGGCAGCGAAAGCAGCGGCCGCGGAAGCGTCTTAAGAAAGCCTCGCGGCCATCTGCCGCATTGAAGCCGGGGCGCCAGTCCGAGCGATGAACTACACAATCTGCCCCAGAGACCGCCGGATCCAGAGCAGGCTTGGGGTTTTTCCGGGAGCTGACCTCGGTCCAGCCACTGTCCATGCCGGAAGAGGAAAGGCTGACCGCGGGAGACGGGGCGATGATGATGGATTAAAGGCGTCGAGGAGCAGGCGAGCTAGGATCCGCCGGATCTACAGAGGCACCTACCGCAGAGCATTCACCCCTCAGCAGGAGTCGCGGCGGGGACGCGAGGGCTGGGGGCAGGGCCGGACCCGAGGCAGTGTCGCGTGGGGGCACAAAGGTGCCTAGCAGTCCGGAGCCAGAGCCCGCGAGCAGAGAGGGGCGGCATGCCCATGCTGGGCGGTGGGAGGTGGCCGCCGCGGCTAGAGCGGCCCGCGGCGCGAGGTGGTTCGAGGGGGGATGCACAGAAATCTCGTTGTGTTCTACAGGACAAGTGGGATAATAAATCTTCCCTTTTCTTAACTTTTTTTACTTGGGCGATGTGCCATTTCAGTAGTCCTAGCAAAGAAACTAAAAACGACCTCCCCCCCAAAAAAATTAGAAATTAAAATAAAATCAAACTGTTTGATCAGAAATACATGTACATCTATGCAAAGAAGTTTTAGTGGCATGACATAAAAATGGTAATGAAAGAATAACTACCCATGCCTCGAGATTCAGACAACCAATTGTAACAAGGTCTTCATTTGACAAGTCTTACAAAAAATAAAGTAATGGTAAGCCACACTGCCTATTACAAAACCACCAGGTCTGCATCAGACATTTTTTAGTGGAAATGTACATACTTTTTCAAGCCAAATTTACCGAATGTTGTTTAGTAAAAAAGGAAACAAAAGTTGTGGCTTCAAAATGTTGAAGTGACTTGGATTTTGTTTTGTGACTTGGATTATGTTGTCTTACAAACTCCCATTCCAGTTTCGTGTTATTCGACATTCTATTATTTTCTATATGAAGATTTTTACCCAACTTTTGTTTTTGTCTTATGTTTAGTGGGCATCCAAGTAGACTGTTGTGACGCCCTCGATTCAATCATACACTAATCATACACGCAAATGTGTACGATCAAGATCAAGGAATCACGGGAAGATATCACAACACAACTCTAGACACAAATTAAAATAGTACAAGCTTTATATTACAAGCCAGGGGCCTCGAGGGCTCGAATACACAAGCTCGAAAACAAACGAGTCAGCGGAAGCAGCAATATCTGAGTACAGACATAAGTTAAACAAGTCTGCCTTAAGAAGGCTAGCACAAAACCAACAACGATCGAACAGGCAAGGCCTCCTGCCTGGGAGCCTCCTAACTACTCCAAGTCGTCAGCGGCCGTCACGTTGTAGTAGGCACCCTCAGGGTAGTAGTAGTCATCAGTGGTGTCATATGGCTCCGGGGATCCGTCATTTGGTCACAACAATCGGGTATGGGGGAAAAGAGGTAGCAAAGCAACTGTGAGTACTCATCCAAAGTACTCGCAAGACTTACATTAGATCTACACTAAGTATGCATCTGTATCAAACGAATGGGTTGTATCTATGGGCTAAACTGCAGAATGCCAGAAGAGAAAGGGGAAATCCTAGCCTATCGAAGACTAGCATCTTCAAGCAGCTCCAAGCATCTTGCAGCATCAGAAGAGATAAGAGTAGCATAAGGTAAAGTAGTAGAGTTATCAACCTCGGCCAGAGATCCTTTCTTGACTCCCTACGAGAAAGCAATCCCAGAGCCATACTATCCATTTCTCATAACCATTTCTCATCTCAAGTATCCAGTTCTAGTTGTATCGATCGGGATACAACTCCAAGTGTCCGTTACCGTAGGACAGGCTATCAATAGATGTTTTGTTCCCTGCAGGGGTGCAGCAACTTACCCACCACGCTCGATTAACTCCGGCCGGACACACTTTCCTGGGTCATGCCCGGCCTCGGCCAAACAATACGCCGCAACCGGACCTAGGCTTAATAGAGAGGTCAAGCACGCCGGACTAAACCTATACCCCCAGGGGTCTTGGGCCATCGCCCCAGGAACTCCTGCACGTTGCGTGGGCGGTCGGTGAGCAGACCTAGCTGCCTCCTTAAAAAGGCAGGTGCTTACTAGTCCAACTCGGCGCGCGCCTCTCAATCGCATGACGTCTATTAAGCTTCGGCTGATGCATACGACGCAGAACACCCATACAATGCCCACGTGATGGTTAGTGCTATCAGGACAGAGGCCCCTCGGATCAAATATCCAAACCGCTAGTGCGTTGGCAGTGTGGTCACGAGCAGAGACTCACGAAAGATGTGACCCCGTCGCCCCGTCTCGAGTACTTGCGGCAAGGGCTAAGAATGCCCGGCCACGCCTCGTAAGTATCTCGCGGGCACCTTCCAGGTCAACCCGACTCCACATCACTTGCTATTAAGCTCGTGCGGGTACCCCTCAGGGCCGACCCGTCTTTAGTAACATGGTTCATTGTAAAGTCATAGTAACCATAGTAACTGTGTGTCTAACACCAAGGGGAAAACCTAAGGAATCACCCCCGGTGAATTCCACTCGATGTTATCATCAAGGTGAACGTAAGAGGATCCACCCTCGACGTTCACACTTGAGGGGTTGCACGACAGAGCCGTAACGGAAGTGGTTAAGGAGGAAATCACCCTCGATGACCTCGACCGTATAGCTACACTATGGAGATCTCATCAGGAGTGATGTAAGAGGTTCCACCCTCCGCACTCGATGGTAACTCTACAGAGTCGTACAACTAGGGGGCGATGTGTGGTGTCCGGGCCTAGACGTCGATCATGTCGATCAAGTCATCGAACATATATAAAGCGAGGCAACTGGGACAAGGTGGGGCCACTGATGGATCTCTAACCAGCCTATACTAAGCAGTTTAGGATAAGCAGGTAAGGTATGAAAGCAGGTAACAAAAATAGGCTATGCATCAGAGTAGGATCATACAGAAAGCAGTAGCAGTTCTAATGCAAGCATGAGAGGGAAAGAAATGGGCGATGTCGGAATGCTCAAGGAGGGTTTGCTTGCCTGGAAGCTCTGCTGAAAAAGAAGAAGTGTCGTCGACGTAGTCGATAACAGGGGCGGCATTGGTCTCGGGGTCTATCAAAGAGAAGAGGGGGAAGAAACAGTAAATACAGAGCAAACAGATGCATCACTAAGCATTACATGACGATAGGCAGAGCTAGGGTTGTCCTAACGTAGTACTACATGTTGCAGACGGAGGGGATAAACATCCGAGGATGAATTCCTGGCGTTAGACGAATTCCGGACAGATGGAAGAGAGGGGACATTTCCATGTTTAGCATGCTAGGGGCATGTGACAGGTGAATGGACCACGCATTCGAATTCGTGGGATTTTTCTGAGCAACTTTCGTATAGATAACATTTTCATCGGAGTTACGATTTATTTTCTATGAATTTTGAAAGTTTTATAGTATTTTCTCGAATTAATTAAATTAACAAAAAAGAAAATGTGACGTCAGCATGATGTGCTAATGACGTCAGCAGTCAACAGACTTGCTGACCAGGTCAAACCTGACCTGTGGATCCAGTGGGACCCACATGTCAGCCTCTGTTAGCTTAACAGTGGATTAAACTAATCTAACAGGCTAATTAGAGGGGTGGGCCCCTGGTGTCAGTGACTAACTAATGATTAAAACTAATTAACATATTTATTTATTTATAAATTGTTTTAAACAAGTGGGGCCCACATGTCAGTGGCTGGGGCTGCCCAGTCAGCATGTTGACTAAGTCAACCCAGTCAACGGGGCCCCAGGACCCACTGGTCAGCGACCCAGGGGTGGGGCCCATCGATACACGTCGGCGTCAGTGCCGAAGAGAGCTCCGACGACCAAATCCATGGTGGCGCGTCACCAGAGTCGTTCGGAAAATCGCCACATGGGGTCATTACGCGCGCGGCTACTCGCGTTCGAACGGGCGCACGCTTGCGCGTCGAACTGTGGGGGGGGCTTGGCCGGAAATGGCCGAAGACGGCGGTGGCGAGCGGCGGAGCGGACGCCGGAGTTTGGGCGTCGACGGAGTCATCAATAGGGGGCACGAACGGAGGCACGGGTGGGCTCTTTCGAACGCCAGGTCGACGCCGCACCCAGTGGTGGTAACTGGCGACGCTGGGGGGCAGAGCTGGCCGGAGCAACGACTGGGAGCGGCGGTGGCGCTCAGGCCCCGTTCGAATCGTGTCGGGAACGGCCTAGGGGAGCGGTTGGGGCTGCAGCTCGGTGTTGTGCATGCCCCGGAGGGCGCCAGTGGCTCGCACGGGGGGGTGCGGGAGCACGCATGGCGCGCGGACGGCGGCCACGGCGGGCGACGGAGGTCGGCAACGCGATGGAGCGGCTACGACTAGGCAGAGGGACATGGGAGAGCGGGGAGAGGAGGCTGAGCTCACAGTGGAGCCGTAGGCAGTGGCAGCGAGCTAGGGGACGGTGCGAGGTAGCCGGAATCGAAGACGATGGCGGCGGTGCCCGAGGAAGAAGATGAAGACGGGACGACGATGTAGTGGCTCCCGTCCCCAATGGCTTGCTGTAGAGGACGTATTCGATGACAGAGGTGCTCGGGAACACGTTGGTGAGGCGCGGCGTGGATGGTGGCCACGTGGTCAACGGAGAACGGCGGCGAGCTCTCGGGCAAGGTGGGGAAAAGTGAGAGGCGAGGCGCATGGGGCAAGTGGGGGCAGGGGAGAATGGACGAGGACGGCAGGGGGAGTGGGGGTGAGTGGTGGCGGGGATCGAGGAGGCGGGGAGGCGCGGGGCCTTATCGCCTCCCTCATTGTCGACGGCGAGGCGGTTTGGCGGGGACGCGCGGGAGGAGCCCCGGTCGGCTGAACAGGGGAGGAAGAGAGCGACCGGGGGAGGTGGGCCGCCTAGGATGGGTCGGCTGGTCTGGATGGCCCAAGGCCCAGGGAGGCAAGGGCTTCCTCTTCTTCTTTTCTCCTTGCTTTTCCTTTTTCTTTTTCTTGTTAAAGCTTTTCTGTTTTAGCTATTTTAGGCCAATTAGGCATTTTGCAAAAAATGTTGGTTCACCACCAATATTACCAGAAGAATATGTTCCACATGATGAACATTTTAGTTTTCATGTCTGAGCAATTTTTGAATTTCACACATAAATTCAAATTGAATTCAACTAGAATTTGAAACGGAATATTGATCAAAGTGACCAAGCACTGTTATAGCAAAAAGATTAGCTTGATCTCAGGGATTACTGTAGCATCATTACACCGGGATGTTACAACTCTCCTCCTCTAAAAGAAATTATCGTCCCGAGAATTAAGAGGTAGAAGGGAACAGGTCGAGGTATTCAACTCGGAGGTTATCTTCGCGTTCCCAAGTGGCTTCATCTTTAGTATGATTCGACCATTGCACCTTGAGGAACTTGGTAACCTTCTGGCCGGTTCAACGTTCAGCTTCTTCAAGAATGCGGATAGGATGCTCTTTGTATGTGAGATCATCTTGAACTTCAATCAATTCCGGATCCACTTCACGTTCTGGATCCTTGAAGCATCGACGAAGTTGCGACATGTGGAAGATGTCATGGACGTGAGAGAACTGAGGTGGCAACTCCAATTGATAAGCCACGAGTCCACGACAGGAGAGAATGCAGAAAGGGCCAATGTAGCGTGGAGCTAGCTTTCCCTTGACTCCGAACCGATGAGTGCCTCTCAAAGGAGTGACACGCAGATAAGCTTGTTCACCAGGTTGATAAGTTGAACCCTAGTGTTTCCGGTCATAGTTGCTCTTCTGGTGGGACTGGGCCGCCTTGATATTACCCCGGACAATGCGAACCTGCTCTTCGGCTTGTTGAATAATGTCTGGACCAATGAGCGTCTGTTCCCCAGTTTCTGGCTAATTCAGAGGGGTTCGGCACTTACATCCATAAAGCACTTCAAAGGGTGCCATCTTCAAGCTGGCTTGATAGCTGTTGTTATAAGAGAACTCCGCATAAGGGAGAGATTCTTCCCACTTCTTGCCGAAAGAGATAACACAAGCCCAAAGCATGTCTTCAAGAATTTGATTAACTCGCTCAACTTGGCCATGGGATTGAGGATGATAAGCAGTGCTCCAGGTAATATGAGTTCTAATTGCCTCTTGAAAACTATCCTAGAACTTTGAAGTGAATATACTGCCATGGTCTGAACTGATCTCCTTCGGAATGCCATGGAGTGACACAATTCGGGAGATATACACGTTTGCTAATTGACTAGCAGTGATAGTCTCCTTGACTGGCAGAAAGTGAGCAACCTTCAAGAATTGGTCGATGACGACAAGGATAGCATTGTTACCTTTCTGTGACTTGGGAAGGCCAGTGACAAAGTCCATCTGAATCTTATCCCACTTCCATTCAGGAATCGGAAGTGCTTGTAGAAGTCCAGCCGGTTTCTGATGTTCTTCTTTGACGTGACGACAAATGTCACATTCTTCAATATATCGAGCAATGTCTTGCTTCATCTTAGACCACCAATACTTCTGACGAATGTTCAAGTACATCTTGGTACTTCCCGGATGAATAGAGAGAGGGGTGTCATGCGCTTCTTTCATCACCTTCTGTGTCATAAGCTCGAATAGGGGTACCACAATGCGATCTCTGGAGTATAAGGTTCCATCTTCACCAAGTAAAAAATCTCTGGATTTCTCTAAGGCAAGATCCTTTTTCATCAGATCAACATGAGCATCTTTGGCTTGAGCAGACTTAAATGCTTTGAGAAGAGTTGGTTCCAGGACAAGGTTATTCAGAGAACCCTGTGGAACTAGTTGAAGGTTCAGCTTGCAAAGTTCTTCATAAAGGCGGGGTTGAGCTTTGAAGACCATGTTATTGTTGCAATAAGACTTGTGGCTCAGGGCATCAGCCATTACATTAGCCTTACCAGGGGTATAGGATAGACCGTAGTTGTAGTCAGCAATAGCTTCCATCCATCGCTGCTGACGGAGGTTCATATCTGGCTGAGCAAACAAATACTTTAGACTCTGATGATCAGTGAAGATCTCGCAACGATTACCGAGAAGGTACTGTCGCCATAGCTTCAGTGCATAGATAACCGCAGCAAGCTCAAGGTCATGAACTGGGTAGTTCTCTTCGTGAGGACGCACTTGACGAGAGGCATAAGCAATCATTCTGCGCTCTTGCATTAGGACACAGCCTAATCCTTGACGTGAAGCGTCTCAATAGATGACGAAGTCCTTGCGAGAATCAGGGGGAGCAAGCACTGGGGCAGATGTCACCTTGTCTTTGAGTGCCTGGAAACTTTCCTGACATTTGCCTGTCCAATCGAACTTGACGCCTTTGTGTAGCAGATTAGTGAGTGGCTTGGCGATCTTGGAGAAGTTCTCGACAAAGAGGCGATAATAGCTGGCAAGTCCGAGAAAGCTTCTGACTTGCTTGACAGTCTTTGGAGGGGTCCAGTCAAGAATAGCCTGCACTCGCTCTGGGTTGATGGCAATACCATCCTTGGAGATGACATGCCCAAGGTAGGTTACTTCGGGAAGCCAGAATTCGCACTTGGAATACTTGGCATAAAGTTGATGCTCTCGAAGCTTCTCTAGAACAAGTCGAAGATGTTCAGCATGTTCTTCTTTGTTCTTCAAATATACCAGGATATCATCCAGATAGATCACGACGAACTTGTCGAGGTAATCCATGAATATGTAGTTCATCAGATGGGAGAATGTGGTTGGAGCATTGGTCAAGCCAAAAGACATGACAGTGTACTCTTAAGAACCATAACGAGTGACGAAAGCGGTATTTAGAATATCCTCTTCACGAACACGGATCTGGTGGTAACCCAACCTCAAGTCGAGTTTAGAGAATATCAATGCACCAGCCAGTTGATCATAGAGATCATTGATCCGAGGAAGGGGATATTTGTTCTGAATCGGTTGATAGGACGATAGTCTTGGACCAAATGATTCATTCCATCATTCTTCTTCACAAAGAGAGAAGGTGCTCCCCAAGCTGAGGAACTTGGACGAATGAATCCACTGCGAAGGGATTTGTCGATTTCCTCCTTGAGTTCAAGGAGTTCATGAGGCGGCATCTTGTAGGGTCGTTTGGCGATAGGAACGTTGCATGGTTTCAAGTCGATGACGAACTCGACAGCCCGGGCAGGGGGTATTCCTGGAAGTTCTTCTGGAAATACATCTAGGAAGTCGCAAACAACTGGCATCTTTTCAATTCTCTCAAGAGGTGCTGCGTTCAACGCATTCAAAGCATAAAGTCGCGCTTTAGCATTTTGAACAATCTGAGCATGGTAGCTTACTATCTCATCGGAAGGATGTAGGAGATGAACAACTTTGGTGGCACAAACGATAGAGGCGGTATGTGCTTTCAACCATTCCATTCCTAGAATGAGGTCAATGTTGGAAGACTCCAGAATAATGGGAGAAACATGAAATTCCAACCCTTCAATTTCAACGGGGACATCGCGACCAATCATGGTAGTTCGACACTGACCCGCAGGGGTGCGTACCATCGGAGTGTTCATGGGCTCGCATCGAATGTCGTGTGCATATGCAAAAAAAATTGACATGAATGAATGTGATGCTCCTGAATCGAATAAAATAGAAGCCGATACTAAATTTACGAGTACCCATCACAGTGGCGGGCTGGTCTTGAGCTTTGTTCAGATCAACATGATTAGCCTGACCACGACCATAAGGTCTGGCATTGTTGTTATGGGGCAGATTGTTATGGCCAGTTGAGGGCAAAGCCAACTGGTTCCTTTTCTGATTGCACTCTTTGGAAAGGTGACCTGGACGGCCACATCTGAAGCACAAACCATCATTGGGATTGGTAGCAGGAGCTTGGGGTGGTCCAGCTCGAAGAGGTTGCCTCTGCGGTGGAGGTGGCAGATGAGGTGCAGCATAGAACTGTCTTGGTGCAGGTGCAGCTAGACAATACATACTGTGGGGAATCCATATCCAACGCTTCTGTGCTCACGGGCTCGAAGATGAGCCAGCGTCACGGCTACGCCTAAGGGATCCCTGGTGTTCCTGAAGACCAGTCTCAACCTGAATAGCCTTGTTCACCAAAGTGGCAAAGTTGGGAAAGTCATGAATGAGCAGTGCTAGCTTGATATCAGGGTGAAGTCCATCACGAAACTTCTCTTCCTTACGAGAATCAGTTGAAATGTCTTCTTCAACATAACGTGACAAGTCCAGAAATTCCCGCTGATAAGCATTTACAGTCTTGTTGCCTTGGGTGAGGTTGCGGAAATCTCGCTTCTTCTTGTCCATGATTCCTTGAGGAATGAAGCGGGCACGGAAAGCAGCTTGGAAATCCGGCCAAGTGATGACCGTTTCAGTAGGCAAGGTACGCCTGTGGTTGTCCCACCATTGAGCAGTGGCACCGTTCAGAAAGAAAGATGCAAAGGTGACATAACTAGCAGGGGCCACACTAGCAGACTTCATTTCATACGTGATGTCGCGGAGCCAGTCATCAGCATCAAGGGCTTGAGTTGAGCTGCAGTAAATAGTTGGGTTGAGACGCATGAAGTCCTGTAGAGTTACTAGGGTTGGCTGTTGATTCATGTTCGGACGAGGAAACTGAGCCATCATTCCTTCCATGAACTAGCGGTTCAGCTCAAATTGTTGCATCATTCCAGCAAAGAATTCGGGCGGTGGTGGATCGTTGGCACCACAGCCACGACCAGCGGGTCTAACCATCCTGCTAACATGTAACAAGGGGTAGTTCAGCATGGAGCATTCGCAAAAACGAGGATCATTCATGATGAAACATGCATAATGAAAGAGGTACATTGGATACCACTTCATAGTCAACACGATAGTGTGTGTACTATTCAGAATACTATTCTAAGGAATAACTATGGCTTATCCAACTTTGGAGTGAATGTGGTCACGGGATCCTAATGTTAGAGTTAGTAAATTCGTCTAACCCGAATGGAAGAGAGATCAGAGTCCCAGAGTATAGACGACGTATAAAAGATCCTAATACCACCCAATGGCGACGTGGGCCCATAAGACACACAACCAATGTTAGTATAAGTTTTTCAGTGACTAGACTCAACCTCGGCCAAGGAGTTGGAAAGGAGGCTACATACAGGCAGTCGGCTCTGATACGAACTTGTGACGCCCTCGATTCAATTGTACACTAATCATACACGCAAATGTGTACGATCAAGATCAAAGACTCACGGGAAGATATCACAACACAACTCTAGACACAAATTAAAATAATACAAGCTTTATATAACAAGCCCGGGGCCTCCAGGGCTCGAATACATAAGCTCGAAAACAAACGAGTCAGCGGAAGCAGCAATATCTGAGTATAGACATAAGTTAAACAAGTCTACCTTAAGAAGGCTAGCACAAAAGCAACAACGATCGAACAAGCAAGGCCTCCTGCCTGGGAGCCTCCTAACTACTCCAAGTCGTCAGCGGCCGTCAAGTTGTAGTATGCACCCTCGGGGTAGTAGTAGTCATTAGTGGTGTCATCTGGCTCTTGGGATCCGTCATCTGGTCGCAACAATCGGGTATGGGGGAAAAGAGGTAGCAAAGAAACCGTGAGTACTCATCCAAAGTACTCGCAAGACTTACATCAGATCTACACTAAGTATGCATCTGTATCAAATGAATGGGTTGTATTTGTGGGCTAAACTGCAGAATGCCAGAAGAGAAAGGGGAAAGCCTAGCCTATCGAAGACTAGCATCTTCAAGCAGCTCCAAGCATCTTGTAGCATCAGAAGAGATAAGAGTAGCATAAAGTAAAGTAGTAGAGTTATCAACCTCGGCCAGAGATCCTTTCTCGATTCCCTACGAGAAAGCAATCCTAGAGCCATACTATCCATTTCTCATCTCAAGTATCTAGTTCTAGTTGTATCAATCGGGATACAACTCCAAGTGCCCGTTACCATAGGACAGGCTATCGATAGAAGTTTTCTTCCCTACAGGGATGCACCAACTTACCCACCACGCTCGATTAACTCTGGACGGACACACTTTCCTGGGTCATGCCCGGCCTTGGGCAAACAATACGCCGCAACCCGACCTAGGCTTAATAGAGAGGTCAAGCATGCCGGACTAAACCTATGCCCCCAGGGGTCTTGGGCCATCACCCCGGGAACTCCTGCACGTTGCGTGGGCGGCCGATGAGTAGACCTAGCTACCTCCTTAAAAAAGCAGGTGCTTACCAATCCAACCCGGCACGCGCCGCTCAATAGCATGACGTCTATTAAGCTTTGACTGATGCATACGATGCAGAACGCCCATACAATGCCCACGTGATGGTTAGTGCTATCAAGACAGAGGCCCCTCGGATCAAATATCAAAACCGTTAGTGCGTTGGTAGTGCGGTCACGAGCAGAGACTCACGAAAGATGTGACCTCGCCGCCCCGTCTCGAGTACTTGCGGCAAGGGCTAAGAATGCCCGGCCACGCCTCGTAAGTATCTCACGGGCACCTTCCACGTCAACCCGACTCCACATCACTTTCTATTAGGCTCGCGCGGGTACCCCTCAGGGCCGACCCGTCTTTATTGACATGGTTCAGTGTAAAGTCATAGTAACCATAGTAATTGTGTGTCTAACACCATGGGGAAAAACCGAGGAATCACCCCCGGTGAATTCCACTCGATGTTATCATCAAGGTGAACGTAAGAGGATCCACCCTTGAGGTTCACAATCGAGGGGTTGCACGAAAGAGCCCTAACGGAAGTGGTTAAGGAGGAAATCACCCTCGATGACCTCGACCGTATAGCTACACTACAGAGATCTCATCGGGAGTGATGTAAGAGGTTCCACCCTCCGCACTCGATGGTAACTCTACAGAGTCGTACAACTAGGGGGGTGATGTGTGGTGTCGGGGCCTGGACGTCGATCACGTTGATCGAGTCATCGAACATAAAGCAAGGCAACTGGGACAAGGTGGGGTCACTGATGGATCTCTAACCAGCCTATACTAAGCAGTTTAGGATAAGAAGGTAAGGTATGAAAGCAGGTAACAAAAACAGGCGATGCATCAGAGTAGATCATACAGAAAGCAGTAGCAGTTCTAATGCAAGCATGAGAGGTAAAGAAATGGGCGATATCGGAATGCTCAAGGAGGGTTTGCTTGCCTGGAAGCTCTGCTGAAAAAGAAGAAGTGTCGTCGACGTAGTCGATCACAGGGGTGGCATCGATCTCGGGGTCTATTAGAGAGAAGAGGGGGAAGAAACAGTAAATACATAGCAAACAGATGCATCACTAAGCATTACATGACGATAGGCAGAGCTAGGGTTGTCCTAACGTAGTACTACACGTTGCAGATGGAGGGGATAAACATCCGAGGATGAATTCCCGACGTTAGACCAATTCTGGACAGATGGAAGAGAGGGGACGGTTCCATGTTCAGCATGCTAGGGGCATGTGACAGGTGAATGGACCGCGCATTCGGATTCGTGGGATTTTTCTGAGCAACTTTCATATAGAAAACATTTCATCAGAGTTACGGTTTATTTTCTATGAATTTTCAAAGTCTTATAGTATTTTCTGGAATTAATTAAATTAACAGAGAAGAAAATATGACGTCAGCATGACGTGCTGATGACGTCAACATTCAACAGACTTACTGACCAGGTCAAACCTGACCTGTGGGTCCAGTGGGACCCACATGCCAGCCTCTGTTAGCTTAACAGTGGATTAAACTAATCTAACATGCTAATTAGAGGGGTGGGCCCCTGGTGTCAGTGACTAACTAATGATTAAAACTAATTAACAGATTTATTTATTTGTAAAACATTTTAAACAAGTGGGGCCCACATGCCAGTGTCTGGGGCTGCCCAGTCAGCACGTTGACTGAGTCAACCTAGTCAACGGGGCCCCCAGGACCCACTGGTCAACGACCCAGGGGCGGGGCCCATCGATACACGTCGGTGTCGGCGCCGGAGAGAGCTCCGGCGACCAAATCCGCAGCGGCGCGTCGCCGGAGTCGTTCGGAAAATCGCCACAAGGGGTCGTTTCACGCGCGGCTACTCGCGTTCGAACGGGCGCACGCTTGCGCGTCGCACTGTGGGGGGGGGGGGCTTGGCCCGAAACGGCCGAAGACGGCGGTGGCGAGCGGCGGAGCGGATGCTGGAGTTCGGGCGTCGACGGAGTCAGCGACAGGGGGCACGAACGGAGGCACGGGTGTGCTCTTTCGAACGCCGGGTCGAGGCCGCGCCCAATGGTGGTAACTGGCGACGCTAGGGGGGTGGAGCTGGCCGGAGCAATGACAGGGAGCGGCGGTGGCGCTCGGGCCCCGTTCAAATCGGGTCGGGAGCGGCCTAGGGGAGCGGTTGGGGCTACAGCTCGGTGTTGTGCGCGCCCTGGAGGGCGCCAGTGGCTCACGCGGGGGGGGGGGGGGAGCACGCACGGCGCGCGGACGGCGGCCATGGCGGGCGGTGGAGGTCGGCAACGCGATGGAGCGGCTACGGCTAGGCAGAGGGACATGGGAGAGCGGGGAGAGGAGGGGAGCTCACAGTGGAGCCGTAGGGAGTGGCAGCGAGCTCGGGGATGGCGTGAGGTAGCCGGAATCGAAGACGATGGCGGCGGTGTCCGGGGAAGAAGAAGAAGAAGACGGGGCGGCGATGTAGTGGCTCCCGTCCCCAACGGCTTGCTGTAGAGGACGTAGTTGACGACGGAGGTGCTCGGGAACGCGCTGGCAAGGCGTGGCGTGGACGGTGGCCACGTGGTCGACGGAGAACAGCGGAGAGCTCTCGGACAAGGTGGGGAAAAGAGAGAGGCGAGGCACGTGGGGCAAGTGGGGGCAGGGGAGAACGGACGAGGACGCCATGGGGAGTGGAGGTGAGTGGAGGTGAGTGGAGGCGGGGATCGAGGAGGTGGGGAGGCGCGGGGCCTTATCGCCTCCCTCGTCGTCGACGGCGAGGCGGTTTGGCGGGGACGCGCGGGAGGAGCCCCGGTCGGCTGAACAGGGGAGGAAGAGAGCGACCGGGGGAGGTGGGCCGCCTAGGATGGGCCGGCTGGTCCGGATGGCCCAAGGCCCAGGGAGGCAGGGGCTTCCTCTTCTTCTTTTTCTCCTTGCTTTTCCTTTTTCTTTGTCTTTTTAAAGCTTCTCTGTTTTAGCTATTTTAGACCACTTAGGCATTTTGCAAAAACATTGGTTCACCACCAATATTACCAGAAGAATATGTTCCACATGATGAACATTTTAGTTTTCATGTCTGAACAATTTTTAAATTTCACACATAAATTCAAATTGAATTCAACTGGAATTTGAAATGGAGTATTGATCAAAGTGAGCAAGCACTGTTACAGCAAAAAGATTAGCTTGATCTCAGGGATTACTATAGCATCATTACACCGGGTGTTACAATTGTGATAAAAGACTTCCATTTTTTAAGAAAGAAGAGAAACAAACAGGTTAATGGACATGCAATTTTAGCTGGCTTGCGTCTACAAATATATCTGTTACCAAGCAATACAAATGATTAATTAATTATTTTTGCAAAATACCAAAGGCCACATATATTTAAGCCAACAGGCCCTTCGTTAAAAAATTAATCACACGTCTTCATGAGAAATTTGATGTCGCCTTCCTTCTGCACTTGTTGGCAAAAGCTCAATGCCATGTTGGAGCTCCAAATCAACACTAGAGAAACTTTATTGATGCAATGTTTGGGGTGGCGCCGATGAATCATGGCTGTGATCTGAGAAACAGATAGCTGCCCCGAGAAGAAGGTAACGAGGTTGGGAGACCGCCCTTGATTCGGGAAGACGTAAACCTCACTAGATCCTTAGGGAACAGAGGATGAAAACTTCGCCTATCAAAGAAGCATCAGGAGGACCAAAACACGAAGTGCCGTCATCCACTCATCGAGAGGACGCCTTCAAAGACCATGCGCAAAACGGAGACACAACTAGATCCATTTCTCCATAAGAGTAGCGACCAAATGTGCCCCCCCCCCCTCGGCGCCTCTCGGCCCTCCTCTTTGGTGCCAACGAGAATGCCTCCGAATGAGGTTTCTTTGTTCATTTGCATGGATAAATGAGGATTTAAGTGAAAAATGCAACAAACCACCTCTTCTCAATTTGTTCCCTACCTATCCATTCCATCATGGCATCACTCTCAGCAAAACAAAAATGGCACAAGAAAAAAGAAGAACAAAAGGTGACCATGGATCCAAAAAGAAAGGAACAATTAAAAGTCTGAATGCACTAGTACTTTTTGTTGCATCCATCCATTTATATGTATATGATACATATAGCATATGCATGGTTGCTGTTGAATGGTGATAGATTTATACAGGTCCATCCATCCACTCACTGAGGTATCAGATTCTGCTTAAACACCAAGCAGCCTTGCACAGTATAGTATATCTCAGCGATCCATGAGGAAAAGGACACCTAAATAAAAGCTAGCTTTGTGTGTGTGTGTGTGTGTGTGTGTGTGTGAATAAATTTAAGCTAGCTAGCTATAAAATTGCAATGGAGCTGACTTGCTGTGTTTATCTATCTGAGTGTAGCTAGATTTCAGTGGAGTGAGACAACCAAACCTCAATCGAGTAACATAACATGTAAAAAAGCAAACAAAAAAAACTAAAAAGGAAAATTCGCACACTTACAATCGAATATGGCATCGACTATCGACTGAGACTTTAAGTATCAGTCGACAGTGGACTGAGATTTAGCAACACCACATCTATATATACACATACCACTCAATCTAGTGCAAGATCCAACAATCTTTCCAACTTAATTAAATTGCATCAATCCATCCTCAAAATTACCTTTCGTATCTCTCTATAAAAACTTAGTTGCACCACTAGTTCTAATCATCTTCTTAATTAGTAATACTAGTAGTGCTATTATAATTGTAGTTACCCTAATAATAACTTAATTGGATCAGTGATGATCGCTTGATTCACTCTTAGTTATACTACTAGTTACTCGGTGGTTAATTGATCACTTGAGTTGCACGGCTCACTTGGCCTCAGCTGGTTTGGGTTTCTGGCCGGGGTAGTCTTTGGCGGAGCGGCTGCCGGGGGGCGGGCCGGACTCGGCGAGCATCTGGACGACGTCGGCCATGGTGGGGCGGAGGCCGGGGATGCTGCAGGTGCACCGGACGGCCACGCGCAGCGCCTGCACCATCTCGTCCTTGAAGGGGCTCCACGCGAGGCGCTTGTCCAGCGCCTCCGCCTCCGCCGCGGCCGCCACCTTGCCGGTCACCCACTGCACGATGTCCCTCGTCTCCCCGAACTCCGGCTCGATCGGCTTCTTCCCCGTGGCCAGCTCCATGAGCACCACCCCGAAGCTGTACACGTCGCACTTGGTCGTCGCCTTGGACGAGTAGGCGTACTCCGGGGCCAGGTACCCGTACGTGCCGGCGATGGTGGTGGTGGACGAGGTGTCGCCGCCGACGCCGCCGCCGCGGGTGGCCTGGAGCACCTTGGCGATGCCGAAGTCGGCCACCTTGGGCTCGAAGTCGGCGTCGAGCAGGATGTTGGACGACTTGACGTCGCGGTGGACGATGGTGAACAGGAGGTCGTGGTGGAGGTACGCCAGGCCCTGGGCCACGCCGATGGCCACGCGGCGGCGCGTCGGCCAGTCGAGGAACCCGAAGCCGCCCCACCCACCGCCGGCGCCGCCGTGCAGCGCGTCCCACAGGTTGCCGTTGGGCATGTACTCGTACACCAGCAGGTTGCAGTCGGCGCCCGAGTAGCAGCAGTACAGCTTCACGATGTTCTTGTGCCGGATGCTGCCCAGCGTCTCCACCTCCGTCCGCAGCTCGCGGCTGTCGTCCTCCTCGCCGCCGCTGTAGCCTCGGCCGTGCCCATACCCATGCCCATGCCCATGGCCGCGATGCTGATGCTGCTTCTGCCGCTGCTGCTTGGTCTTGGAGGAGGACACCCACAGCTTCTTCACCGCCACCAGCTCGCCGCTGCTCAGCTCGATCTTGTACACCGTGCCGGAGCCGCCGTGCCCGACGATGTTCTTGTCGATCAGCGCCTCCACGATCTCGTGCTGGTCGAAGTTTAGCTTGTGGAAGCTCGTCACGTCGTACGACGACAGCCCGCCGCCCCTCGACCCCGGCGACGACGTCCCGTCCTGCTCGCCGTCCTTCAACTCCCGCCGCCGCGTCACCCACCGGCGCGCCAGCGCCAGCATTGCCACCACGCACACCACGCAGCACACCCCGACGATCCACGAGCTCCCGGCGAATCCCCGCTTCTCCCCGCCCTTCTGGCACAGCGGCAGCGCCGTGTCGCTCAGGTTGAGCCGGAACGCCACGCACAGCCCCGGGTTGCCGGCCACGCTCTCCAGCAGCCCTTCCTTGATCATCGCCGGCGGCACCGGCCCCGACAGGTTGTTGCCGGCGAAGTCCAGCGAGTTGGGCAGCAGCGCGCACAGCGCCTCCGGTATCTGCCCCGACAGCGCGTTCTCCGACAGGTTCAGCACGTTGAGGCTCCTCAGGTCGGCGAGCGTCTCCGGGATGGGGCCGTTCAGGCGGTTGCCCTGCAGGGACAGCTGGTTCAGCCGGACCAGCCTCCCCATCGCCGCCGGGATCGGGCCGGCGATGAGGTTGTTGCTCAGGTCGATCTTCACGAGGCCCCAGACGTCGGCGATCTCCGGCGGGAGCATGCCGGACAGCCGGTTGGCGGACGCGAACAGCGAGGTGAGGTTCTTGGCGCCGGCGATGGACGGGGGCACCGAGCCGGTGAAATGGTTGTAGGAGAGGTCCACGATGGAGGCATGCGGCAGCGCGAAGATGCCCGGCGGCACGTCGCCCTCCAGGTGGTTGCTGCTCACGCGGAACCGGAGGAGCGGCAGGCAGTCGGCGTAGGCCGCCGGGATGGTGCCGGTGAGCAGGTTGCTGAGGACAAGGATGTACTGGAGCTTACCGTTGGCGCAGGCGTACGGCGGCAGCGGGCCCGTGAGCTGGTTCTCGGAGACCTCCAGCACGTCGAAGTCGGAGTAGCGGCCGAGGTCGGCGGGGAGCTCGCCGGTGAGCTGGTTCTTGTACACGGAGAGGATCTCGAGCTGCGTGGAGTTGCCCAGCACGGCCGGGATGGGCCCGGCGAGGAAGTTGGTGTAGAGCTGCAGCACGCGGAGGCGCGGCAGCGCGCAGAGCGAGTCCGGTATGGCGCCGTCGAGGTGGTTCTCGGATAAGTCGACGTCGGCGAGGCGCGTGAGGTTGCCGAGCTCGTCGGGGATGGCGCCCTCCAGGTCGTTGTAGTAGAGCTCGAGGAACTCGAGGTTGGCGAGGCGGCCGAGCGACGCCGGGATGCGGCCGGTGAGGGAGTTGCCGCTGAGCTCCAGGAAGGTGAGGGACGTCATGTTGCCGAGCCACGCCGGCACGCCGCCGCGCATGGACGTGGTGGACAGGATGAGCACGCGGAGGCGCCGCAGCCGCGTGAGCGCCTCCGGCGGGCGCCAGACGTCGAAGCCGGGGTTCTCGTTGAAGTTGATCACCTCCAGCGAGGTCATGTTGGCGATGGACGCCGCCGGGAACGCGCCGGAGAAGAGGTTGTCGGAGAGGTCGAGCGCCCGCAGCGCCCGCATCGGGGACAGGTCCGGCAGCGCGCCCGACACGCTGGCGAAGCTGAGGTTGAGCGTCTCGAGGGAGGAGCAGTTGAGGAGGCCCGCCGGGAAGCCGCCGCGGATTTCGTTGTAGGCGAGCAGCAGGTCCCGGAGCGCCGGCAGCGCGGCGCAGATGCCGGGCGGGAGCCTGCCGGTGAGCCGCCACGACGTGAGGTCGATGCCCGTGACGTTGCTGCCGCCACAAACCACGCCCTGGAACCGGCAGTAGTCGACCGGCGTGGCCGACGAGAAGTCCCAGCGCGCCATGGCCGGGCCGGCGAGCTCCTGCTTCAGCCGGGACAGGTACGCGGCCTGGGCGTCCAATGCCGCCACACCATCGCCTGTCGCCGACAGGAGAGCGACGACAACGAGCAGCAAGGCCACCGAGCAAAGCGTGGTCACCATGGCTGTGTCCAGCACGTACGCGCCTAGCTAGCTAGCCACTACCCAGTGCTTGATGTTGCTGTCGGAGCAAAAAAATTGGTTGGGAAATGCGTGTGGTGGTGAGAATTGAGAAATGGAGGGAGAGCGTGTATATAAGTGGAGCGAGAATCTGCCAAAGAAATCGGTGACGGCGATGTCATGTGGATGATGATATAAAGGGAGATGCCAAGGAGATGTGCATGGATGATTCCGGATACATATGAACCCACTTTAAAAAACATATTTTGTAATGTTAATTTTTTTTAAAAGGTGCGTGGACATCTTCATATTCTATGTGTGTGCAGAAAGTTTCACAGAAAAAACAACTTTTTTTTAGCTTGTGCAAAAAAGACAAAATTTTGTGTCCTGAAACGCTATTTAAAAGCAGTAAAATTTGTTTTTTATTGAGACAAAACAAAAATATTTTTTTACACAAAACGTTGTGCTATGGACATACCTTTGCCAACATGTATGCATAATTTTTTTTTAGAATTTTTGAACATTACAAAACGCGTAAAAAGTAATTTTTTAAAAAATGGATGCAGATGCCCCCGTATGCAGATCGTCCACTCTCGATGCCCATGCTTCTTCTCCTCTCCAGCTTCTTCTTTTCTCAGTGCAGTGGAATGCAGCTGTGTCAGTCAAACAAGGGAGGACCTGGACTGTGACATCTGTTCATCAAGTGGTGGTGCAAGGTAGAAGTCCACTTTGGCCCATTCAACTTGCCACCCAACTTTAATGTGCTCCAAATTACCCTGTCTTCTTCCACTTCAGCTATATGTAAGTTGTTTCTTAAAAATTTGGGTAAGTCGATTTTCTGACTGTTGATTCTTTTGTCAAGATTCGTGTTTCTTTTTCACCTTGTGTTGTTTCATGGCTTCTTGGGCTAAATTTTTTATTTGCCCATGTCTTGGGGTCAATCGATTTTTTTCTCGAGCTTGAAGCCCGATACAGCCTGCCTATTTTTCTCTTTTTTTTGCGTATTTGCTATTTTTTATTCCTTTTTTGTAGTTAGTTTTTCTTTTTTCTATATGGTATTTTTAGGATGTTGGGCAAGAGTAAATGTATACACTCAAGTACTATACAATAGGTGTGTAAATTATATATAGAGTGTAAAAATGACACACTTATATGCTTATTTTTTGCATATTACAAAAGGTGCAATTTCAGCGCAAGGTTGTATGCATTTGTGATTATTTTTCTTCTTCTTAAAGGGTAATATCAATACCGCTAATTCGTTCTTCCTAAAAATACTATTTTTATATTGTTTTAGATTTATTTTTATTTCCTTATTTATGTTTTTTGCAAACATTCCACTATTATATGCTTATTCTTGCATATTATAGAAAAACATGATTTATGTGCAAATTGTGTGCACTTATTATTATTTTGTTTTATTTTTTTCTTAAAAGGTAATATCAGTGCCACTAATTCATTCTTCCTTAGAAAAAATAATTATATTTTTTCATTTATTTTAAAAAAAATCCTATGTCTTGCCAGGTATTGGGCCAATTTCTGTTATGGTTGCAAATGGTCGAGTTCTCGTATAAAAATATCTAACGAGAATTTTTTTGGTGCAAGTTTATTTTGATTCTTCCGCATGTTTGTTCGTCACAAAATCGACTTGCATGGAATCAAAATTGAGGCGACTTACACTCATCTAAAACATTTGACGGGGGTGTAGTTTTCTTCTCCCTCCTTGTCAAATCCAAGAAATAAGTCGAGGCGGACTTTGAGGATATGATACGTCTTCAATGTTTTTCTCTTGTTTTGGTCTCTAAGTTGCATGATTTGAATGAAACTAACCTGGACTAACTTTGTTTTCAGCAAAACGGCGTAACTTGGTGTTACTTTGCTTGGAATCAGACAGGGACTTTTGAAGATTTATTTCAGAATATTTAAGGAATTATGGAGCGAAAATGGACCAGAGGGGAGTCACCTGCCCGTCACACGACCAGGCGGCGCGCCGTGGGGGCGTGGGGGCCTACCTGATACCGCCTTACGACGACTCCACCGCCATAAAATCTCATATATACCGGAAAAATCACGAATGGTTTTCGTAATACGGAGACGTCGCCACCTCTTGTTCTTCCTCTAGAGATCTGATCTGGAGTCTATTTCTTGCTCTGGAAAGAGGAATTCGGCGCCATCATCAACAATTCTATGATGCTTCCATCCATGTGTGAGTAATTTCCCTGTAGGCACATGGAGGTACATGAGAGTTGGATGAGATTTCTTATGTAATCGA
The DNA here is from genome assembly GCF_056163025.1 of Triticum urartu. Lineage (NCBI taxonomy): Eukaryota > Viridiplantae > Streptophyta > Magnoliopsida > Poales > Poaceae > Triticum > Triticum urartu. Next base: position 13,627,317 of record NC_141877.1, read on the forward strand.
TGTCAGATTTGTAAGGGCTTGATGCCTACTCTCCACTATGTTCCGAAAATGTTGTTGCTATTTGCTATGCTTAATGCTTTTCACTGTCATGGTTTCAGATCTGAACTCTGTTATGTTTTCATGACTATAATTGTGTTCTTAATCATAGCTGTTGTATGCACCTGTTTGGACTCCAAAGTGACAATAATTAAGATATCAACGGGGACGACGTTACCTTGAGAATTACATGTGTCACAATGTGTTAATGCTTTGTTCTAGTTCTCTATTCAAAGGAGCGTCTTAATTACCCTTAGTTTCCATTAGGACCCCACTTCCATGGGAGGGGAGGACAAAAGATGTTGTGCAAGTTCTTATCACAAGCACGTACAACTATATATAGAATCTATGCCTACATATGATTGATGAATTGGAGCTAGTTTGTTGTCACTATAGGTTATGACCGTTGCATATTGAATCTCATCTAAACAAAACCAATCACCTGCTCCATGCCTACACTTTCTAGTGTTGTTATTTCCGTTACAATTCTATTATTGCATTATGTTGTTACAGTACAATCATGTTACCATTTCTGCTACTATTACTTATCGCTATTATTATCATATTACTGTGCTACTAGTAAATTTCCGCCCGCAAGTTATCTCTTCAGGTGTGGTTGAATTGACAATTCAACTATTAAGACTTATAGATATTGTTTGCCTCTCTTTGTGTCGAATCAATAAATTTGGGTTGAAATACTTCCCTCGAAGACTGTTGAAATACCCTATACTTGTGGGTCATCAGGATACAACGATAAGAACACAGTGGTTGTTGTGCAAACAGTTAAAATAGACCAATTATTCTCAACCCTTGGTACGTTCCATAAAGCATAATGGAAATCTACGAAAGCATATAGTGCGGCCAAGAGCCTGAAACTATGCAACACCTTCTAGACGACTGCTCCTTCTGATCCGTTCAGGTATGGTATGAAGTCCTCGCTTGGTGTCGCGCCACCACCAGCCTGTCGAACCAAGGGTGCAAGTTTCGGGACTAGTTCTCCTCATCCTTCCGTGACGCACCAACTACTCTTCATCGAGGCCTGGCCATCATCATCATCCTGACTGCCTGGCTAATTTGGAATCACCGCAATAGCTGCGTATTCAACGGTGATAGGCCTTTGGTGTCGCTTCTAAATAATAACATCAAGGAAGAAGCTCGAGCCTGTTCTCTTGCCGGAGCCAAGGGGCTAGGAACCCTAATCAACGCGGCCTAGTGTTAGCTAGATGGGGTTGCACATCCCCTTTCCATGTGTTTTTGCTATTGTCACTCACGTCGACTTCCGCGTTCGTGCTTGTGATAATCTGTCTGTAACTGCTTCACCCTTTCTTCTACTATCAATGCAATGATACACAGGACGTATTCACAAAAAAAAAAAACAATTAAATCAGATCTTCCATGTGTTTTTGCTATTGTCACTCACGTCGACTTCCGCGTTCGTGCTTGTGATAATCTGTCTGTAACTGCTTCACCATTTCTTCTACTATCAATGCAATGATACACAGGACGTATTCACAAAAAAAAAACAATTAAATCAGATCTTCGCTAGAATCGCCCCCCCCCCCCCCCCCCTCCTCCCAAACAATATTCAGACTCTATACTCATTAGCGACTGTTGATCTGCTAATGCTCCATAGAGTATAGACTATAGTCTCCACGGCTCTACTGCACTGGCTGCAATCTCCATGGGGAACAAAAGCATCCCATTTGTTTGGTGCCCATCCCAGTCACTGCCAACACTTTAGGAGAAGGAGCTGACAAATATATTGATCAGAAAGCAGTAGCAACTATGCAAGCAGTATTGGAAGAAGTGACGTACGCGTGGTTCACTAACTTTTAATTATTAACAATGTGTGCATGCATATGCCAATCTGCACCTTTTCCCTGTTGAGTGAGTGCATGTATATGTACTTGCTCGAAAATAATTTAAATAAATTAATCGTCCACTTTAATTTGCCATATTTTATTCATCAAATGCAAATGGAGAGGTAAAGCCTAAAAGCATGCACAACTTTTGGGGGAAATCTTGCTGCTGGAAGATATGGGAATTCCCCCCTACAGTCAGATAATTAGTCAACATTCTCTGTATTTGTTTGGGTTTTGTGAAAGTTGATTTCGGCGCTTCGCCATTAGTGATGGAGCATTTCAGGACGTTGGCACATATTCTGTACTGGTATTAAAATGTCACTAGAACAAATGTAGACATAAAAACATGTGTGCTACAATATGCTCTTGTTACATAGTAAGGATATTGGCATTCGGATAACACCGAATAAAAGTGACAACCCTCATTTTCAGTCCATCTGCTCATTTCTAACTACACATGTTTTGTTATCAACTCTTGTGAAAATTGTAAGGCCCGCGTGCATGGCAGTTTCTCTTAGTTGTCATTTTTTTTTGTTTTTTTTCTCAGCAGTTATTCAGTAAAGTACTTGCTCTTATACATCATAGTTGGTTTGTGAGAAGCTACTCTAGGTTTTAACGTGAGTTTTATTTGGCTGCATTTGCTATTGCCATGTGCTACGATGTTCATGTTTGTCTAGCCATCTTTAACCTATTTTTGGCTAACTATATATTTTCTATTTTCATGCCTTTTCTCTCTCAATAGTTTACACAATAAGCTCAACAATGTTCAGTAATCACAACAATATCATGGGTGGCCAAAATACAATATAAAAAATGACTGGGAGGAAGAAATAACGACATGTGTAGAAGCCATAAACAATTTTCTATAATTTTCAAAAGGTGAACAAGAACAAATCTTTTTGGTGCAATGGCTCCACTCCGAAGAATACTTAGTGGATAAGGAGGTGTCCTCTCATAGGCAAGGTGGTGGAATTGGTATGATTAGTTTTGTCATATTGTTTTGTAAACATCTCGTATTCTTATAATCATTTAAAGAAGCATACAAAATTAATGACCAAAGTTGCATACCAGATACTGTATCTGTGCAAGTCAAAAAAAAATTGAAATAGTGGAAACACTACCTTATCAAAAAGACCACTTTGCCAAGGTAGGCACACGGATACAAGTCATGATCATCCCCTTTCTTTAGGAGAAAGTATTTCAGGGAACTTACCAAACATTTAGTTTTTGTTCCAAAGTTTATTTGCTTACTAATTCAATGTAATATCAGGTAAAACCAATGTAGCTGGCGGACAAATTTTAATTGCATGTATTGACCTAATTAAATATAAAAATTGATCTACCAGAACTTAAAATCCCCGGTTCGTTGGAGTGCCACTCTTTGTATTTATATCTAATATGACGTCAAAAATTCAGATATATCATCTATAAATGGTCAACACACTCACGAATTGAATTTTATTTCTGCACGTTCCTACAAAATATGAAGTGTCGGCTCTATACTACCTACTTCTAGATGCAATGAATTCGATATGATGTACATGCTGCTATATATGAAAGCATAGCATGGATCATGTGTGTGGTACATTTGCGTAATTGATAATCCAATGTGCCATATATATCTTGCACTATGAAATCCTAACTACATATACTTAAATGCAAGTTATGTTACTACAAATCTTGCTAAAGATGTTCTCTACATAGTAAAGACGTTTCCATTAGTACTCTATATAATAAGGCAAACACGAGGGGCAAATAGCGACACGTGTATAAGCCAAACAAAATTTTCTGCAATTTGCTAAAGGCGCATAAGAACAAATCTTTTTATGGTGGTGGGTCCATCGGGAGGAATCCATAGTGGATAAGGAGGTGTCTTCTCCCTGGCAAGGTGGTGAATACATACCCAACACAAAGATGCTCACTCAAAAGGGAGCACTAGTGATTAGTTAAAACTTAGCATGGTGGCCGGAAAAGTGCAAAAGGAAAGACCTTGACATGCCAAAAGATAAAAATAAATCCTTGGTCTGCACACACTGCACGAACATGGTACATCCATGTGTTCTTTGATTGGTGAAAGGCATTAGGTCCAGCAGCACACATCAGCTGATGATGATCATCTGATTTGGAAAAGTTTCAGGACGAATCGCCACATATGGAGGAAGAGGGAAGGGCCCACTCTTTAACTACTAGCTAATTGATAATTGGCCCATCGGGGGATCGGATTAAGAAAAGATTATGCACGTGTCGCGGGGCTAATTGCCCGAGCTGTTTGATTGGTAATGAGAAGTGCTTTTCTGTAGTTTTTTCTTGAGCAGTAATTTCTGGTGCTGGACAGTGCTAGAACACAGCAATCAATCCTACTGTGAAAAGGAAACAGCATAATGCAGATAAATAGAACACAGCAATCAATCCTACTGTGAAAAGGAAACAGCATAATGCGGATAAATTAATGGAAGAGTTAGGTATATGGTAAAACTTTTACACAGATTATTAGAATGTAAAAAACGCTCCCACAAATTCATCGGTGGTGAGAATTCGAAAAGAGAGGAATGATTACGCGGCCATTAACAGGTCAGGTGAACAACACCGTCATATAGCACATTAGCTTATAGTGGATGGAGAATGAAGCACTTCTCCTTTTTGGAACAATGAAATATATGGAGCTGTACTGTGAGTAGGCAGTGCCTACCTTGCCTAGCCGCAGCTGGATTGAGCATCTAATTCTTCTCTAATTAATCTAGGTATATAGTGGCAGATGTGTCTATCTATCTAATCTATTGGCAAAGTAGTTAAGGGCGTTGTTAGTTTAACAAGAGATTAATTATTATTCTCAAGCTCTCATCCTTGTGCGTATATTTCCCTGACCTGCCTTGAGAGTTGACCCCTGGCTCCAATACAGTCCAGCTTGAGTGACTGCGTAAGAGCTCGGCAAATCTCAACGGTAAAGAGCCCAAGAAGACAAGACGGCGTAGCCCAGCGAGCCCCATCGTGACGTGAGCCCGGGCCCAACTGAGCCCGTCGTGTTTCACATTTTCGTGTTACCAGTGGTTAACTAATGATGATAACCCAGAAGAACATATAATGCAGCTACCATTTTGGATCAAGATTAATGGAGACGACTGTACTGCTAATGCTCCATAGGCTTCACAGCACTACTTGCACTTGCTGCAATCTCCAGGGGGGGACATAACCATCCGAATTGCTTGGTGACCATCCCAGCCACTGCCAACACCTTGGGAGGAGAAGGAGCTGACAAATGTAAAGAATGACCTTTTCTTCTTATAAACAATCTGTATGTCTATCTCAATCACACAAATTGAGGATGAAGTAGCAGCAACTAAGCAAGTATTGGCCTGACGAATGATGTGTTGTTCACTCACACTTAACAATGTGTGCGTCAGTGCGTGCATGCATATGCATATTATGTGAGTGTGTGCTCACAAATTAATCCTGACATTTAGTTTTCTAGCAAAGCAGGAAAGCATGCGGAACTTTTGGGAGGAATCTTGCTGCCAAGATATGGTAATTTTGCTCAGGGTCAATTAGTCAACATTCTCTAAATTTGCTTGGATTCTATATAAAAGTTTTAGGTACTAATGCACTATTATTAAATAGTCATCAATTAGAACAAACACAACATAAGAGCCATGTGCGCGCCAATCTCTTTCTCTTTAGGTATAGGTTATTATTGGCATTTGGTTCACCGAATAAAATGACAATCATCATCACAGTATATGTTACATGATCTCTTCATTTTAAACTAGCTAAGCCTATTTTGTTTGCAGTTCTTGTCAAAAACTATAATTTGCTCGTGCATGCAGGGTAAATGACATTTGCTCACTTCTTCTCTTTCTGAAGCCATTGCTCGCGGCTAATTCCATAAACCATTCACTCTAGAGTTCCTAACCTGAGGAGGTACTCTATTCATTGTCTTTGGCGATTTTCTCAACATTAAAGCTTTCTTAGGTTGTGGTTGCCATTGGCTGGGTTCTGATAACCATGTTTGTGCCCCTTACCATACTTTTGCCCCATTGTACCATTTGGCTAATCTATTATTTATGCAATTTTCATGACTATTTTGTGGCAGAAACATGCACAATCAATGAACAACATAAAAAAATGTACAGCAAAACGACGACGCCTATAAGAATTCAAACAATTTTTTCTTTAAGTTACAAAACATGAATAGGAAAAAATGTTATGGTGTTGGGTCCATTGGGGGGAATCCAAAGTGGATGAGGAAGTGTCCTCTCCTTATGTGCATCACGGAAAAGTGGTGAATACACAACACATAGATGATCAATAAAAAAGGAGCACTTGTGATTAGATAAAACTCTCCAGGGTGGTCGGGGATCGCGAGGCTATGTGTTGCTTACGTGAGACCTGCCCTCATCTCACCTCTGGCACTCCACTAACGAGACGGCTCAATATTGTAGCTTTATGAAACGGTTTTAGGAAGCTTTTATCGATTGGTTCAGATCTGTTTTAGAAGCTTTCCTGTGATTTTTCTTCTTCTTTTATTTCTATGTATATTTATCGGGGGTTTTTTGTTTTCATTTCATTATTTTATTCCTATCTTCTTTATATATTCAATTTTTGTGTTGCTTCATTTTTCAAATGCATGCAAACTTTTTTCAAATACACATTGAACATATTTCATATACAGGTCAAACATGTTTTGGTACACATTGAACATTTGTCAAATGCACATTGAATATTTTTTGACTACACGACGAACAATGTTTCAACATACTTTGAACATATTTCATAAATACCATGAAAATATTTAGATATGCAACATTTGTTAAGTGGTAGAAGATTTTTAAAATGTCACAATTTTTTTGAGTTATATTAATATATTTTAAAATTACATGAACATTATTTGACATTGTATAATTAATTTTGAAATGTTAAGAACATACTCCCTCCGTCCGAAATACTTGTCATCAAAATAGATAAAATGAGATGTATATAGATGTATTTTAGTTCTAGATACATCACTTTTTATCAATTTTGATGACAGGTATTTCCGGACGGAGGGAGTATTTTTTAAGCACGTGAATATTTTCTAAAAATTTCACAAACATCTTGCAAATGGTAAGAAGCATTTTTCTCAAGTTATGTGAACTTTTTTTTACATTCTATAAATATTTTTATATGCCACAAACATTTTAAAAAATGCATGATCAGTTTTTAAATGTCAAAAACCTTTATTTCTATGAATGTTTTTTAAAATTGTGCGGATAATTTTTACATTGGATGATTTTTTAAAATGAGTGATGGACGCTTGTGAAATTTAAGTAAATATATTTTACATTTCAGAAATATAAATAAAAGTAAGAGAAAAAAAACCAACGAACGAAAGAAACTAACACATAACTATTGGGTCGACCCACTAACTGTTGTGCTTGACACGAGGAAAAGCCCAGATTATAAGGATGCGTTTTCGGGTTTTAGATGCTTTGGGGTTTTTTTGTTTTTGCATGGTTTTCTTAGGTTTTGGAAATAAAACCGCAAATTATTATTTTTTGCGCAAAAAAAATTGTGCTTCCACGATAAGCACAAAATTTCTTTTTGTGGGGGCACAGATTGAAGCAAATCTGAGTTCGTAGTAAAAAATGATAAACTTTGTGAAAAATGGAAAGACAATGTAGATAATGATCTACACGAGGGTCACACGTAATGATGAAGTTTAGTATGAGGCTTGAGATTTTAATTTAAATCTCGTGTTTCATACACCTCGCAAGTTAAACCAACAACATGAAGTGTCATGCTTATGGTTCGTAGGAAAAGTAAAATTTTGCCAACTTAACCATAGCAGCCACGGTAATTAGCAAAGCAATTAGAGGCGTCTAACTCGTTTTGGCAGAAGGTTTGCATGTGATGTGGTATAAGCTTTTGTTTATTCAATCTGTTGTAATAATTTTATCTTGTTCTACGTCATGGTACGACATGATTGCTGGAGCCATATAGTTGTCTTTTCTTTTAATCGTTGATGTGCGTGTCAACCTCCATGACTGTAAAAAAGACAATATTTACTCATCCTGCACAATACTACATGCATGATTAGTTCCGAACAGGAGTGTTCATAACTGTAAGAAATGTATTGAGGAGAACCGGAAAACACATGCACATTCTTTGATATCCCATGAGGTGTAGTGGAGGGATGGATCCATTCCATGCAACGGTAGCTAGGGTGCATGAACTTGATAGAAAATCAACTCTCGAGGCTGGCCGGACGGCGCGCGCTCATGCATGGGAGTTGGCGTGGAGGTAGACAAATACGTCCAACTCGATGACGGCCTTCTCGTGCATCTCCCAGCTCACCGTCCTCCACAGCACGTACCCCGTCGCCATCCTGAACCTCCCCGTGCCGCCCACCACCGACAGCTCCCGCAGCGGCTCCACCATGTTGTCACGGCCGGCGACGGTGAAGGTGCTCCCGGAGTGCGGCCCCTCCATAAGCACCACGTTCATGGAGAAGAGTAGCACCGGCTCGTGCAAGGACGAGAACACGTAAAAACCCCTGCGTGCGCCCCACGGGCCTCGATGCCGGGCTCGGCCCCCTCCGTCAGCGCGTCGTCCATCACCACCACCTGCCGGAACCGCACCGGCGGTTCGCCCCTGAGGCCGAGCAGCACCACCGCCCTGTGCCGTTGACGACCCCCATCATCGTGGCACCTGGGCCGGTGCGCACCACGTGCATGAACAGGTGCATGCGGACGGCCTGGCTCAAGCCTCCCGGGAGAGAATGTCATGACGCAGAGTGTAAGATTTGATAGGAAGCGTTGGACCCTTTGTCTCGGGCCGCATGTATATTTATAGGAGGGTTGCCGTGGCTTAAGGTTTTGGAATATCGCTAGGATGCTTCCAGATTACATCGGGAGAGATACAACTTGGAGGAGAAGAACAGAACAGAAGAAGAGATAGAAACGGTTTAAACATATCTATCCTGCTACCTCTACGTATCCTATTCTAACATCCTCCCTCAATCCATACCTATGGAATTTTCTCCAGGTTTAGATTATACTTGAACTCATTTATTCTCCTCGTGGTAAGTGGTTTAGTGAAGGCATCAGCAAGCCGATCTCCTGTAGGAATAAACTTGATGTCAAGTAGTTTTCATGCTACTCTTTCTCTTACAAAATGAAAATCAACCTCTATGTGTTTTGTACGTGCATGAAACACAGGATTTGCAGAAAGATAGGTAGCACCAATATTGTCACAACATAACTTTGTAGCTTATGGAGCCTTGATCCCCAACTCATATAGAAGAGTCTGAATCCACATAATTTCAGCAGTTGCATTAGCAAGAGCCTTGTATTCTGCTTCAGTGCTCGATCTTGACATAGTAGCATGTTTCCTTGCACTTCATGACACAAGGTTTGATCCCAGAAACACAACAAAACCACCTGTGGACCTTCTATCATCAGGACACCCTGCCCAGTCAGAATCTGAGTATGCACTAACTAGCATGGATGGTGACTTAACAATCTTGATTCCAAGTCCCACTGTAAACTTTAGATACCTCAGAATTCTCTTTACTGCAGTCCAATGAACTGTACTTGGTGCATGTAAAAACTGACATACTTTGTTGACAGAATATGAAATACCAAGTCTAGTCAATGTTAAGTATTGTAGAGCACCAACAACACTCCTATAGTTTGTTGCATCATTTGTTCCAAGTAATTCACCTTCTTCAACTATAAGTTTCTCAGAAGTGGAGAGTGGCGTACTTACTAGTTTGCAATGTTCCAGTCCAACCCTTCTTAGAATGTCTGTGGTGTATTTCTCTTGTGTAAGAAGTATTCCATCATTGATCTATTTCACCTCTATACCAAGAAAATAATGAAGATCACACAAATCCTTGAGTGCAAATTCCACATTAATATCACGAAGCAGAGACGTAGTGGCTTATGAGCTGGAACTAGCAACAATTATATCATCAACATAAATAAGAACAAACATAGAAATGTTGCCTTTGTTATAAAAGAATAGTGAGGTATCTGCCTTGCTTGGAATAAAATGTAGCGACCAGACCTCAAACAGTCTGATCTCTGTGCTTCAGTGTCATCCCTGGATCAGTAATGCTGACACGCACAGTACTTGAAGGATTTATAGCAGAGTAGCAATCACACACTTAGTACATCGAATGTCTCAAAAGTGAACTTATTACAATAAATATGGCTTAACGCCATCTAATAACGATAACAGCGGAAGGTTTGGAAGATAAGTGAGTCCATCAACTCCAACGGCATCACTGAGTATAGAACCACGACCTAAAAGCACCTTACTCATCGTCTGAAAAGTCTGCAACATGAATGTTGCAGCCCGAAACGGGTCAGCACATGGAATATGCTGGCAAGGTAACACATAGAGTAATGGAAGAATAAGGCTATACTACATGCATATTTGGCTGGTGAAAAGCTCTATGGTTACAGTTTTGCATAAAGCCAATTTTTCCCTACTGCAAAGGAATAATTTTTATTTAACTATCATGGTAGTTGTTCAACATTGAGAGTGTAGACACCCTCTCAATCCCAATTAAGCATCATATATATAAAACCCAACAATATTAATTAGAGTAACATGATGAGATTCACATGATAATCCAAGTACTAGATACTCAAGATGTCCATAACCGGAGACACGGCTAACCATGATTAGTTTATAGACTCTGTAGAGGTTTGCGCACTTTCCCCACAAGACTCGATCTCCTCTGTTAGGGTTCTCGCACTACATGATGTTTGAGAAATGGATGACCGAGACATAGTCTTTCAGAAGCGCTAGCACCTTATGAACGGGTAGACCGTTACACCTACTTTCCCCTACATCTGCTAGTCTACCACTGTAAGAGTTCGCACGACTTAATCAACTATGCTAGAGCCCGTAGTAGCTTGTGGCTGCACACGGAAGTTTCTAGTATGAATGATCTCAGGATCCCTTTGAGCCTGGGTGGCGGTCCATAAAGAAAAACAGGCAATCGCTGGATTACCTAGGTGCCTCAATCTACCCAAATGTGTGTTTAAGTTGCCACCTTAAATAAACTATTAATTTAACAATCTCACATCTGTCATGGATACACTCACCCAATCCACATCTACTAGCATAGCATGGCAATATAAGCAACGTAGAAGTAACTCCCAAGGGTTTGATAATAAAACAGGTAATAGGTACTACCTCATCTACTTCCCAACCCACAATTTAATTTAGATCCTAATAATGCAATGTTTGAGGATTGATCTAATGCAATAAAAACTGGGTAGTAGGAGGTATGATCAAAGTGTTACTTGCATTGCTGATGATCCGTGAAACCTAGCGATTCGAAGTAGCAAGCGGCGCACTCCGGGTACTCTATCGCAACAAACAAGCATACAATAAGTACTCATCTAATGCACGGGTAAAACTCAAATAAGAGATCTAACCAGAAAGTTCAACTTAAGAACTCCGGTTTGCAAAAAGAATCAAATCGAACGAAGCAACGAAAGTCAAATGGCGAAAGAAACAAGCTTCGTTTACTAATCTGGATCTAAGTCAAATTTTAGAGAGGAAAAACTTGTTTGAGTTGGTTAAACAGAAAGAGGGTTTCGAGACGAAACTACAGGCGCTTGAATCGCCTGATTCCGATAAACGAGCGAAAAGTTATACTAGAACGAAAATCGGATCTGAAATCGCGATCAGAAATAATCGCGGGAAATCTGAGAAAAAGAAAAACGACAAACAGATTAATGAACGGACGTTCGTTTTCTGTAACTAAACGTTGAACGCGTCCGTTAAAATGAACGAACAAGCAAACGCTCGCTAAATAAACTAAACCGAAAAAAACCGATCTATCTAAAAAACGGATCTAAAAAAATCGATCGAAAACCGGCGAAAACCGAACGGTTTTCTAGGAAAAACCAGCGGCGGCGGCGGGGCTCCGGAGGCGGCGTGGGCGGCGGCGGCGGCGCGGGGCGTGGGGTGGCGCGGGGCGTGGGGCGGCGCGGGGCAGTGGTGCGGCGGGGCGGTGGTGCGGCAAGGCGGCGGGGCGGCGGCGGCCTAGGGTTAGGGTTCCAGTGCGGGGCGGCGGCTTGGGCTAATGGGCTCGGGGTCGACGCTATATAAAGGCCCGGCCAGAAGAGTCCGGGCCGAAACCGGCTCTAAGTCGGTTGCGTTTTTTTAAATAATTACGCGCAGAAAAACAAATAAAAGAAATACTAAACGCACTTCAAAAATCCCGAAATAAATTTTCCCCGGCTTCTAAAATCAAGCCGAACAGGATGAACATTTATTTGGGGCCTAAATGTAATTTTGAAAAACGCGCATTTTTCCTAAATTCAAATAAAATAGCAAATAACTCCAAAATAAAATCTTATTTGATTTTGTTATTAAATCCTCAATATTTCTTTATTTTGGGAAAGTCATTTTATTCCCTCTCTCATATTTTTGTAATAGAAATAATTGAAGATAAAATAAATAAAGTCACATGATGCTGTTTTCAAAATTTGAGAAAACTCAAATATGAAAATCATGAAATCCCCAACTCTCTCCGAGGGTCCTTGAGTTGCGTAGAATTTCTAGGATCAAGCCAGAAGCAAATAAAAATATGATATGCATTGATGATCTAATGTATAACATTCTAAATTGAAAATTTGGAATGTTACAAACCTACCCCCCTTAAGATGAATCTCGCCCTCGAGATTCGGGTTGGCTAGAAAATATGTGAGGGTGGTCCTTCAGGAAATCTTCCTGTCGTTCCCAGGTGGCTTCATCCTTGGTGTGGTGGCTCCACTGAACTTTGCAAAACTTGATAACCTTGCTGCGGGTGACTCGGCTGGCATACTCAAGAATCTTGACTGATTTCTCCTCATAGGTCAAATCACTATCCAACTGAATCGCTTCCAGCGGCACTGTATCTCTCAGCGGTATATCAGCCATCTCTGTGTGGCACTTCTTCAACTGGGAAACATGGAATACATCATGAACTCCTGACAATCCTTCGGGAAATTCGAACTTGTAGGCTACCTCTCCCATACGCTCCAAAACCTTGTATGGTCCTACAAAACGTGGCGCTAACTTCCCTTTAACTCCAAAGCGCTTAACTCCTCGAAGTGGAGATACTCGAAGATAAACCCGGTATCCGACTTCGTAAACTGTCTCCTTGCGTTTAGAATCCGCGAAGCTCTTCTGCCTGGACTGGGCTACCTTGAGCCTATCGCGAATCAATTTCACCTTCTGTTCAGACTCCTTAATTAAATCTGGTCCAAACAACTGGCGGTCTCCAACTTCATCCCACGACAACAGGGTCCTGCACCTCCTTCCGTACAAGGCTTCGAAAGGGGCCATCTTCAAACTAGATTGATAACTGTTGTTGTAGGAGAACTCTGCATATGGCAAATTCTCGTCCCAACTAGATCCGTAATCTAGCGCGCAAGCTCTCAGCATATCCTCCAAAATCTGATTGACTCTCTCAGTCTGTCCATCTTTCTGTGGATGAAAAGCTGTGCTGAACTCTAGCCTGGTACCCAAGGTTTCGTGCAACTGATTCTAGAACTTTGAGGTAAACTGGGTTCCTCTATCTGATACAATACTCCTTGGAACTCCATGCAGACATACGATCCTGGTCATGTGTATCTTTGCCAACTTAGCATTGGTGTAGGTAGTCTTCACTAGGATGAAATGAGCTACCTTTGTCAAATGATCGACTACAACCCAAATCGAGTCATAGCCTGAACGAGTTCTGGGCAATCCCATAATAAAATCCATGCCTAGCTTATCCCACTTCCATTCGGGTATCGACAATGGCTGTAACAACCCTGCTGGCTTCTGATGCTCTGCCTTTACTCTCTGACATACGTCACAAATTTCTACATACTCCGCAATATCCTTCTTCATTCCGGTCCACCAGAAAGTATCTTTCAAATCCAAATACATCTTGGTATTTCCTGGGTGAAATGAATATGGTGAATCATGGGCCTCCTGCAGAAATAACTTCCTGATCTCCGGGTCGTTGGGCACATAAACACGGTCTTTAAACCATACGATATCGTGCTCATCCTCACGAAATCCTTTAACTTTTCCTTTGCCCATATTCTCCTTTATAGAGGCAATCTCCTTGTCAGTCTTCTGAGCTTCTCTGATCTTATCCATCAAAGTAGACTGAATCTCCAATGTTGCTACATATCCTCTCGGAACTATCTCCAAACATAGCTCAAGAAGGTCCTCAGCTAACTCCTTCGGTAAATCTCCCGTCATTAGTGTGTTGACATGGCTCTTACGGCTCAATGCATCAGCTACTACGTTAGGCTTTCCGGGATGATAATGCAATCTCATATCATAATCCTTGATGAGCTCCAACCATCTCCTTTGCTTGAGATTCAGCTCCTTCTGCGTGAAAATGTACTTCAAACTCTTGTGATCCGTGTACACTTCACAATGGTTTCCAATGAGAAAATGTCTCCAAGTCTTTAATGCATGCACTACGGCTGCTAACTCCAAATCATGCGTGGCATAATTCAACTCATGAGGCTTAAGCTGTCGTGGGGCATATGAAACAACTCTTCCCTCCCGCATAAGCACCGCTCCAAGTCCTCGACGTGAAGCGTTGCAATACACCTCATAATCCTTGTTCTAATTCGGCAAAATCAACACTGGTGATGTAACCAAACGTTTCTTCAACTCCTGGAAACTGGCCTCACATTCCTCAGTCCATATGAACTTGGTATCCTTTTTCAACAACTCCGTCATAGGCTTCGCAATCTTCGAGAAATTTTCAATGAATCTCCGGTAGTATCCTGCGAGTCCCAGAAAACTCCGGATCTCTCCAACTGTTGTTGGGGCTTCCCAATTTGTCACAGTGTCAACCTTGGTGGGATCTACTACTATACCTTCTCCGGATATAACGTGTCTGAGGAATCCAACTTCCTTCAACCAAAACTCACATTTGCTAAACTTGGCATATAACTGATGTTCTCTGAGCTTCCCAAGTACCAAACGCAAATGCTCCTTATGCCCTCTTCATTCTTCGAGTAAACCAGAATATCATCAATGAACACTACGACGAACTTATCCAAAAACTCCATAAACACCTTGTTCATCATGTTCATAAAATAGGCAGGTGCGTTAGTCAGACCAAATGACATAACGGTATACTCGTACAGCCCATACCTGGTGGTAAAATCCGTCTTAGGTATATCCTGTTCTCGAATCTTCAACTAATGGTATCCTGATCGTAGATCGATCTTGGAAAATACCCTGGCTCCTTGCAATCGATCAAACAGATCATCGATCATCAGTAGTGGGTACTCGTTCTTGATTGTTACTTCATTCAATCCTCGATAATCGACAACCATCCTTAACGATCCATCCTTTTTGTCCACAAGAAGTACTGGCGATTCCCAAGGCGAAGAACTTGGGCGAATATAGCCTTTATCCAGTAACTCCTTAATCTGCTTCTTAATCTCCTCCAAATCCTTTGCGGGCATCCTGTATGGTCTCTTAGATATTGGCCCACTGCCTGGCGAAAGCTCAATCAAAAACTCAATGTCTCTATCCGGTGGCATGCCTGGCAACTCCTCTGGAAATACATCAGGAAAATCCTTTACCACCGGTACTTCTTCCTGTACAACTCATGTTAAGGAGTTTACTTGAGTCCTCTTTGGCACATGTCGGGATACATACTTGATCCTTCTTCCTTCTGGGGTGGTAAGCAAAATCGACTTACTGGCACAATCGATGTTTCCTCCATACATCGACAGCCAATCCATACCCAGAATTACATCCAAACCTTGCGATTCCAAAATGATCAAATCCGAGGGAAACACATGCCTACCTATACTCAATGGCACTTGAAAACACCCTTGGCTGGCCATATACTCCGCTCCTGGTGAGCTTACTAGCATAGGTGTTCTAAGAACCTTGGTGGGCAGGTTATACTTATCCGCGAATCCCCGTGAGATGTATGGATGCGATGCACCAGTATCAAAAAGAACGATTGCAGTAAAATACTTAACCAAAAACTTACCGACCACTGCATTCGGCTGTTCTTCCGCCTCCTCCACGTTTACGTGGTTCACCTGTCCCCTGTTTAAAGGGTTTGGCTTCTTCCCAGAGCTTCCGTTGCCATTTCCATTCTGGGATTCAGGACATTCATTGGCATAATGTCCGGTCTTCTGACACTTAAAGCAAGTGACTTGGCTCAGGTCTCTCTTGGCTGGGGTTGATGGGTTGGTACGGTTCTGGCCGTTGCTTCCTCCATTCCCATTACCATTCTTGGGGCCATTATGATTATGCGAACTTCCTCCCCCATGGGTATGCTGAAAATGTCCTCCTGGTTTAGGGGTAAAACGCGGCTTCTGTTGAGCTCCAGAGTTGTACTTCCCTTGTCCATACTTCCTCTTACGGTTTTCAATCTGCTGCTGCTTCCCTTCAATCATGAGAGCACGATCTACCAACTCCTGGTAGTTGTTGAAGCTTGCTACCATCAACTGCATGCTCAACTCATCATTCAGTCCTTCTAGAAACTTCTCCTGCTTAGCTGCATCCGTAGCAACGTCATCTGGGGCATAACGTGCTAGCTTACTAAAGTCATCCACATACTGGCCAATTGTCCGTCCTCCTTGGCGCAAGTTGCGAAACTCACGCTTCTTCATGGCCATAGCTCCTGCTGAAACATGGGCAGTACGGAAAGCCTGCTGAAACTGGTCCCATGTGACAGTGTCGATAGGGTAAGTGGCTGTGAAATTTTCCCACCATGATGCTGCGGGTCCATCCAACTGATGTGCGGCAAATTTCACCTTTTCCGCATCTGTGTATCCTGCCGTGTTCAGCTCCCTTGCTGTCTTGCGGAGCCAATCATCTGCTACTATAGGCTCGGTGCTACTGGAGAACACCGGCGGATTCAGCCTAAGAAAATGGGTTAAGTGATCAACAGGTGGTGGTGGTGGTGGGTTGTTGTTGTTGTTGTTGTTGTTGTTCCCCTGATTCTGATTCTGGACTAGCAACTGCATCAACGTATTCTGCTACTAGATCAACTGAGTGAGCTCCAGTGGGAAGGTAAATCCGGGGTCACGTCTCAGAGGCATCTGATGGGTTTAGAAAAGATGAGATTTAAGAATAGGGAGAGGTCTAGAGAGAAAATACTACCCATATGCACATGAGGCAAAGGCACACAAAATCACTTCATTCAATCAAACAAGGGCATACAATCGGTCTAACTATCGCAAAAGTGCTCGGACTATTATATTTACATGGTGGAATACTACTAGTGATGGGGTGGTCTACTAGAAATATTCTTCGGTTGCAGACTCCATGATATCTGCTCCAGCTTCATCAACATAGTCATCATCTCTATCGTCTGGGTCCGAGTCGGTGTCGCCGATGATGATGTAGTCTTCCGGGCGAATCTCCTTGGGTTCTTCGTCTTCTTCTACTGGTGTAGGGTCTCCCATGAATATTCCGATCTTCTTGATCAGGTCTTCATTCTTCTCCACTAATACTTCGATTTCCTCCATATAATCTTCACGTGTGGCCTTGAGTTCTTCCTCCAGTTCCGTGATTCTTGTCCTCTCCTTCTTCAGATCTATCATGTCTGCGCACATCTGGTTCTCCTGATGTCGAATGTGCTGGTTTAACTCCTGGATGAAAGCTGCGATTGATCTATCCTTCTTGGTGCTGATCATCTCCCAGTGCTCATCTCGACACCCACAAATCTGGTAGATAGTATTCTTGAGATCATTGCGGTAAACTTCTCCAATACGTCCCATGGCGATGTGAGCTGCCATGCTCTTTCCTAGACTCCAGGTTGGTGCATCAAAGGAAAACTCTATGGGCTCAGTGACTGACATGAACGTCCTTCCTGGAACTTGAACTTGAATCATCCAGCACTCCTCTTCAGGTAAAGTGGCGTTGTAGGTTCCGGTGAAGCTTGGTACTCCGATGTTTAGGTATCTAGTGACTTCCTTCAAGTGACGTCCAAAGGGTGTATCTTCATCCGGTTGCGTGAACTTGTTCCTTGCATCCGCCATCCTAAAAGAGTAGAAAAGATGAGGAGTCAGAATGAGAAGAGTGAGTAGTGATCTAGGGCTTTAGCTTAGTGGTCGTGTCCTACAGTCAGCGTGTGCTCTTATACCATCTTGCAGCGGCCAGACCTCAAACGGTCCGATCTCTGTGCTTCAGTGTCATCCCTGGATCAGTAATGCTGACACACACAGTACTTGAAGGATTTATAACAGAGTAGCAATCACACACTTAGTACATCGAATGTCTCAAAAGAGAACTTATTACAATAAATATGGCTTAAGGCCATCTAATAACGATAACAGCGGAAGGCTTGGAAGATAAGTGAGTCCATCAACTTCAACGGCATCACTGAGTATAGAACCACGACCTAAAAGCACCTTACTCGTCGTCTGAAAAGTCTGCAACATGAATGTTGCAGCCCGAAACGGGTCAGCACATGGAATATGCTGGCAAAGTAACACATAGAGAGTAATGGAAGAATAAGGCTATACTACATGCATATTTGGCTGGTGGAAAGCTCTATGGTTACAGTTTTGCGTAAAGCCAATTTTTTCCTACTGCAAAAGAATAATTTTTATTTAACTATCATGGTAGTTGTTAAACATTGAGAGTGTACACACCCTCTCAATCCCAATTAAGCATTATATATATAAAACCCAACAATATTAATTAGAGTAACATGATGAGATTCACATGATAATCCAAGTACTAGATACTCAAGATGTCCATAACCGTGGACACGGCTAACCATGATTAGTTTACACACTCTGCAGAGGTTTGCGCACTTTTCCCCACAAGACTCGATCTCCTCCGTTGGGGTTCTCGCACTACATGATGTTTGAGAAACGGATGACCGAGACATAGTCTTTCAGAAGCGCTAGCACCTTACGAACGGGTAGACCGTTACACCTACTTTCCCCTACATCTGCTATCCTACCACTGTAAGAGTTCACACGACTTAATCAACTATGCTAGAGCCCATAGTATCTTGTGGCTGCACACGGAAGTTTCTAGTATGAATGATCTCATGATCCCTTTGAGCCTGGGTGGCGGTCCATAAAGAAAAACAGGCAATCGCTGGAATACCCAGGTGCCTCAATCCACCCAGATGTGTGTTTAAGTTGCCACCTTAAATAAACCATTAATTTAACAATCTCACATCTGTCATGGATACACTCACCCAATCCACGTCTACTAGCATAGCATGGCAATATAAGCAGCGTAGAAGTAACTCCCAAGGGTTTGATAATAAAACAGGTAATACGTACTACCTCATCTACTTCCCAACCCACAATTTTATTTAGATCCTAACCATGCAATGTTTGAGGATTGATCTAATGCAATAAAAACTGGGTAGTAGGAGGTAGGATCAAAGTGTTACTTGCCTTGCTGATGATCCGTGAAACCTAGCGATTCGAAGTAGCAAGCGGCGCACTCCAGGTACTCTATCGCAACAAACAAGCATACAATAAGTACTCATCCAATGCACGGGTAAAACTCAAATAAGAGATCTAACCAGAAAGTTGAACTTAAGAACTTTGGTTTGCAAAAAGAATAAAATCGAACGAAGCAACGAAAGTCAAACGGCGAATGAAACAAGCTTCGTTTACTAATCTGGATCTAAGTCAAATTTTATAGAGGCAAAACTTGTTTGAGTTGGTTAAATGGAAAGTGGGTTTCGAGACGAAACTCCAGGCGCTTGAATCGCCTGATTCCGTTAAACGAGCGAAAAGTTATACTAGAACGAAAATCGGATTTGAAATCGCGATCAGAAATAATCGGGGGAAATCCGAGAAAAAGAAAAACGTTGAACAGATTAACGAACGAACGTTCGTTTTCTGTAACTAAATGATGAACGCGTCCGTTAAAACGAACGAACGAGCGAACGAGCGAACGCTCGCTAAATAAACCAAACCAAAAAAAAACCAATCTATCTAAAAAATGGATCTAAAAAAACCGATCGAAAACCGGCGAAAACCAAACGGTTTTCTAGGAAAAACCGGCGGCGGCGGCGGGGTCAACCTCGGCTCCGGCGGCGGCGCGGGGCGGTGGTGCGGCAAGGCGGCGGCGCGCGACTGCGGCGACGACAGCCTAGGGTTAGGGTTCCGGTGCGGGGCGGCGGCTTGGGCTAACGGGCTCGGGGTCGGCACTATATAAAGGCCCGGCCGGAAGAGTCCG
This sequence comes from Triticum urartu, assembly GCF_056163025.1. Classification (NCBI taxonomy): domain Eukaryota; kingdom Viridiplantae; phylum Streptophyta; class Magnoliopsida; order Poales; family Poaceae; genus Triticum; species Triticum urartu. Next base: position 13,647,392 of record NC_141877.1, read on the forward strand.
GGCCGAAACAGGCTCTAAGTCGGTTGCGTTTTTTTTAAATAATTACGCACAGAAAAACAAATAAAAGAAATACTAAACGGACTCCAAAAATCCCGAAATAAATTTTCCCCGGCTTCTAAAATCAAGCCGAACAGGATGAACATTTATTTTGGGCCTAAATGCAATTTTCAAAAACACGCATTTTTCCTAAATTCAAATAAAATAGCAAATAACTCCTAAATAAAATCTTATTTGATTTTATTATTAAATCCGCAATATTTCTTTATTTTGGGAAAGTCATTTTATTCCCTCTCTCATATTTTTGTAATAGAAATAATTGAAGATAAAATAAATAAAATCACATGATCCGGTTTTCAAAATTTGAGAAAACTCAAATATGAAAATCATGAAATCCCCAACTCTCTCTGAGGGTCCTTGAGTTGCGTAGAATTTCTAGGATCAAGCCAGAAGCAAATAAAAATATGATATGCATTGATAATCTAATGTATAACATTCCAAATTGAAAATTTGGGATGTTACATAAAACCAAGTTGTTGTAACTGAGTGCTCAGTCTGGAGTACCAGGCTCTTGGGGCCTGTTTCAAGCCATACAAAGCTTTGTCCAACTTACAGACAAAGTGAAGTGTGCTTTTGTTTTCATACCCTGGTGGTTGCCGTATGAACACTTCTTCCTCAAGAATGCCATGAAGAAACGCGTCCTGGACGTCTAGCTGACGTAAACTCCACCCTCTGGAAATAGCAATAGACAATACAAGTCGAATAGTAGCTGCCTTAACAATAGGGCTAAAGGTATCCTCATAATCAATTCCAAACCTTTGTTTAAACCCTTTTGCAACCAATCTAGCCTTGTATCTATCTATACTTCCATCGGACTTTCTTTTAATCTTATAGACCCACTTGCAATCAATCAAATTCTTTCCCTTTTTGGTGGTACTAGATGCCACGTTTTATTTTTCATGAGTGCTTGATATTCATTGTCCATAGCCCCTTTCCATTCTTTGTGAGCAAGAGCTTTAGCTAAATGAGTGGGTTCACCAGAACTAGTGAGAAAAGCATACTTGCGAGGATCATACCTTATTGTACCATCCTTGTATTCCTAAGGCTTGAATAATCCAGATTTTGACCTGGTATGGCGTTGACGAATTTCAGATGATACATGTGCAGCAGCTGTCACAGTTTCCACAACACCAGAGCCAGCCGCAGAAGATCCGGCCGAATCGCCTTGGACTGCCGCGCCACAAGGCTCCTGACACTACAAAAAAATACACTTCCGTGATGATACATGGTTGTCACAGTAGGTCGCATTTTTTGTCATGCATGCACATCCATGATGATTTTATGACAGAATCAAGATAGTCATACCTGTGTTGTCGTAGAAGTGTTCCATGACATTACCAAAATTATCATCACGGAAGTGTCCACTTCCATGACGATAAATCGCGCGTCACAGAAGTGCTTTCGTCAAGGGTGACCAACACGTGGCATCCACCGTAATGGAACGCCGTTAAGCTATCGGGTCCCGTTTTGGGTCCGAAAACCCGTTAACATCCGGGACCAATGAGAAATTTCCACGTGTAAAATTCTGATTGGCCGGAGGGAACACCTGTCAGCTCGTCAGTGGGCCAGATGTCGCCCGTCCATTGGAGGAGACATGCCTATGATACGTCGACACGTGGCTGGGCCCAACAGAGGCCCATATAGGTTAAAAAGGCCGGCCCAATCAAAGGCTCGTAGTACTTACTCAGGTACTAGTGGGCCAGCCCAATAAGAGCCTGCTTAATAAAGGCCCATTTATGGCCCGAAGCTAGGTCTGGCCCGTTAATTTTTCGCCGAATATTTGGGCCCAATTACAGCCCAGTGACTTTTGACCTGTTAGAGGCCCGATGTAGACATGGGCCCATTTTAGTCCGGTGTGACTTTCGGCCTGGGAATGGCCTGTGCTACCCATGGGCCATATATGGTCCGATGGGACATCGGGCCCACTAACGGCCTGTGATAAAGGTGGAAACAGTTAAGCCCAACGTGAATTTGGGCCTGTTAAAGGCCTGTCACATAATTCGACCCGTTGGTATCTGTACTAAGCTTTCGACCTCTTAAAGGCCCATGATATCAGTGGGCCAACTAAGGCCCGAGATATGTTTCGACCTAGTAACTGCCCATGATGTAACTGGACCCAAAAAGGCCCGGTCTACATTTCAGCTTGCTGAAGGCCCGTCGACGACTAGTGAAAATTGAGGCCCAACATGCATTTCGACCTGCTAAAGGCCCATGGTTTCATCTGGGCCGTAACAGGCTAGTACAATATTCAGCCTGTTAATGGCCCAACGCTACCTGGGCCAAACTAAGCGATGGGTCCACAAAAGGCCCAACTAAAACATAGGCCGGTGTAAGTTGTGGGCCTCGCGCAAAGTGTGAAAGCCCCAATCATTCGGGCCCAAGAAAGATGCAGGCCGACCCAATTGTGGCCCGCTAAAAACCAGGCCCGTTAGAGGCGAATGTTTCGGCCCGGTCGACTACATCTATTTTTTTCAGATAGCGAATGATGGCAGTAACTAGTAGGAATTAAGAACAAACCTACTCTATACAATAAAGAAATTACAGCATAGTAACTAAGAATAAACCTACACTATACAATAAAGGATTTATGGTATATTACATCCACTGGGCATCGAAGTGCGCCACGAGTGATCATAAAGCGCAACGAAGAAGAAGATTACAAAAACTGGGCATCATTGCGCGTAATAATATTGAACCGAGACCACTTCCAAGGCAGTTCAAGAAAGGTTAGCCTTACACGGGAACTGCTGCGCAAGCTGCTGAGCAAGGCTGTGAGACCGGCCTAGCATGTCGGTCATAGCTTCCAGGTGTAGCTGTTTAGCGATGAGGTTCTCATTGGTCTTCTCCGCAATCTTTTTTAGAGATAGTACTTCAAGTTAAAGTTGAGTTACAGAATGCCTTTTTGCTAGAACTTGGGACTGAAGAAGTCGAACTGATTCAGACAACGAATTCTGTGAGCTTGTCTGACTGCTAGTCTCAAGTAACTTGAACACTGCATCAAGACAAGACTTTGGGGTTGTCTCGCTATCTTCAAGATGTTTTGCCTTCTTTGCTGCAATATATGTTGGGTTTGTCTCACAGCCTTCAGCAGACTTGTGCATACCATCAGGCATATCACCCTGAAACAAAGTAGAGAGATGACAGGTTTTGCACGTGTATAAACAAAGATGATAACTGCGCTGTCGATTCCATCCAATTTCAAATTAGAAAATAAAGAGTAAGTTCAAAATATCAATAGCATAATTTGGCATTGTTCATAATGCGGGGAGCTTCACCACACTATTGGATTACCATGTCAACATAACAAGCATAGATGAAGGGCAAAGAAAATCATTGTATCTATTTTGGTTAATGTGCATGGCATGTTGTTCATATCATCAGCCACAGTAAGATAAAACAGGAGATGACAAGGTGCAAACATGGGCTGCTTCACCACACATTGGATTATAGATCCACAAAAACAAGCATACATATAGGGAGTATTGAGTAATGTGCATGATATGAATAAGGAATTTGGTTTTACAAGTAAAACTTAGAACTTACGGTTCTTGCGAACATGCATTTTGGTAGAAACAGCAGTAAACGATAGGGAGTATGAGCAAATTAAACAGCAGTTGAGGATAAAGGCTTTAGAAGGACTGACTTACATTAACAGTTAACACTGGCTTTATAATGCCCTTCTCCATGTCAAGGGAAGGATAACTCAAGAATTTCAGCACAGAATCTTCTTCATAAGCATTGCCTGTACTCTACATTTTGTAGAGAGTAATTATAGATATGATAATACCGGAAGGGACAGAGGATAACGAAGATAAGATGCAGATTGATGCTACATAATCAACTACCAATTCCTGGAAGTACAAGCGTTACATGAAAAAATGTACTAACAAGAGCAATGGGCTACACTTTTGCACTGGCATTGTCTGTGTATTCTACTTTTTGGTAAGATTAAATATAGATCTGATCTTTTTTAGTAAATGGTGGGCGAGGGAGATAAGATGTAGAATGCTACACAATGAACCAATCCCTCTTCCCATAATACAAGAGTGTTTTGAACATTGGTGTACTGTACAAAACGTTCTTATATTATGGGATGGAGGGAGTAGCTGTTAATGTAAGTAGAGTGATAGACGACGTTTAGTCCTTACAAGAGGACTGCAGAGCTAAGCCTCTTCAAAAGCATTGGGTTGATTCTAAATTTATGTAAGAGTCCATACGGATCTTATAATGTCCACCAAATGGACCATAACGAGGCTAACATGTGCAATGATGCTACATAATCAAACATCTATGAAAGTAAGTATGGTCATACAGGGCAAGAGGTACTCACAAGAGCAATGTTGTGTGTAGTATAGTTGCGAGATTCGGTGGTCCCTTGAGAATGAATGTTCTTCTGCTAACAATTTTCATACAAGTGAGACGTTAAGGCAAATGCAGAAATGTAGTTCAAATTGTGATGTGATATCATAGACAGTACCTTACGCTGCAGCCGAGACCAATGTGCAACAAGATTATTGCAGTCACCGTTGGATAAATGTAGCACCGGAGACTTTACAAAAATTTCGTTTAGAGGCTTGCCATCGAAGTGCGCTTGCCTCAGGTAGGAACGATACTTCATCAACGAGTGCTTGAAAAGAGCAACCAACCCTTGCTCGTCTTCACAATCCAGTTTGGTCCTCGCCTATTTAAAAGAATGAAATTTTGTGTCTTCTGTCAGCAGAAACATATACAGTAATGACCATGAATAACATTAGTACATTACTTACGCGTAAGTTGCGGAGGAAGAATGGAAATTGTTCTATGTCTGCGGTATAATCTTTCCATGAAGGAAAGATGCGCACAAATTTCCTGACAACAATATAAGCTTCGTCTTCTAAACTGGGAAGAAATGGAACAGGGGTCCTATTTGCTGCAATTGGGGCTCTCTCTGGTTCTAAAAGGGATTTGGCAACTGGATTTGGTGTACTTTTTGCTGGAATGTGGGTTTTGCATCGTAGAGCTGGTGCTATGTCAACTAGCATAATCATACTATTTGCTGCAGCTGGGGTCTGCTGAGTTGGGGCATCAGAAATGACCAGTGTAGTAGGGCTAGAGTCTGCTAGAGTTGGGGTGTTTTGTGGGTCAGGTGATATTGCAACTACACCTAATGGGCTATTTGATTTATCAAGTGCCACTACCTTTTCCAAATACTTTGCTTGTGCTTCTCCACGATCAGCAATTGCCATCTTCCTTTTGAACGTCTGATACACAAGAAAAACATTTGAATGGATAAATATGGTATGATGACAGATGGAATATGTACTGAAAATGGATAGGCAGGGCGTATTCACATACACGATGTGTAAACTAAGCTAATGGCAGTTCAACAAAGTATAAGCAATGCAAAGCATCAGTTGCAAGATATGTGTGATCAATATAACCTTGGAAAGTTAGAGCAAGCACCTTGATGGGTGAATAAGATAGGGCATCTTCCTCTGACTCCTCCACTAGGGAGCTACATTGACTTAGGTCTCCCTCTAGCTCAGAATCACTGTTAGGATCATATTCTGAGCATGAATCAGTAGGTGGAGAGCGTTTGCATTGCATTGCATCCAGACTTGATTTCAGTCCCTTAATGCCAAGTTTGACATCCATGGCATTGTTCTGCTTTATTCTTTTCATGCGCGCAAGCTCATAATCATTATGATGTTGTTCAGAATCTAAGATTCATGAAAACATAAAAAGTAGTCAGATTATCTATGGAATGCATTGCGGATTCAACTCAAAGAGTGTCTCCCTATAAACCCCTGCATATGCAAAGTTCACCCCCCAACCGTGCTGACCAAGCCACACACAGAAATACAAATCCCTTATGTCTCTATAACAGGCAGACACACATTTCAAAACTAAAGTAGGAACATTAGAATCATATGAAATTCGTATTTGAACAAATAAACTAAGGAATTATGAGTGTCATAATGTTTAGCTTCATGGGTGGAGTGTTGGTAGTGCCACACAAAGCAAGTAGGCAGATTGTATTCCATGTAAAAGATCGAAGCCTATGTAAAAGCTGGAAATGACACTTTCTTTCTATACAATGCAATGTTCGTTGCCCACACATGATGGAAGAGATCACATAGAGAAATACTATTCACTCATGTCTACGGTTCTAGTATTTAGAAACAGGGTGGTCCACCCTAAAAGAATATTGACAACAAATATGACAAGGCAAGCATAGATGTAGTGAATCAATCATTTACTTGTGAGCTTACTAGGACAATTATGCAGAATTGTAACTGCAGTAAGAGACCGTCCAAAATCCTCCTAGAGTCATGCCGTCCGGGGACGGCAAGTCGCGGGCGAGGCAGGCGGCTGGGGGCGAGTAGAGATCGGGAAGCGCGCAACAGAACAGAGGGGAATCGGGGCCTGGGATGACCCAAAATCCCAGGGTGGGCCGGCCCACTGTGGGCACCCTATAGAGATACACACCTGAGCGGCGTACATGCATTTTCAAAAACTAATTTAGGAACATTTAGCTGACCAATTAAACAACTCTGTTTTAATAATATCAGATTCGTATTTGAACAACTAAGCTTATTTAGCTTGATGGGTGGAGCAGTGCTATTATGACACAAAGCACGTATTCTGATCTTATAATGATCATCAAAGGGGGAAACCTAAGCATATTCTTTTTAGCAAAAAGGGTTTCCCCTCCGATTTCTATTAAAGAAACCACCACGGAACCAACATGATCAATTAAACTGTATTATGACTGTGCCATGGCAGATTTGAAGCTGCAAACTAGAGAAATGATATTTAGCAGCCATTGTTTGCTTTGAACTAAGAACTAAATTCTAAGAGATGAAAAGAAAGTAGATTAACCAAGTCAAGATCTATTTTCTGGTTGAGATCAAAAGGTTGAGGAGATATGAAGTACCACCTCTCTTGCGTCGCCGTGTAGGCATTGGGGGTGCAATGGCTGTCGGTGGCGTTGAAGCAGATATGCGATGGTAGACGGGTGCATCGGGGGATAAGTCCCGTTGCGGTGGAAGAGAAGGTCGTGTGAGCGGCCCTGGCAAAGAGGACGACGATGCCGATGAAGCGAGAGGACGTGATACAAGGCTCTTGGTCCGTCGTCATGGATGAGAAACGTCCATCTCTAGCAGTGGACGACGCGGTCTTGGTAGGTGCTCCGGCATGGTGGAGGACGGTGGCGATGGATGTGGTAGAGTACGGTGGCGATGGATGGGGTGGAGGACGGCGACGATGGATGGGGTGGCGGACGGAGGCTGGTGTGGGGATGGTGTTCTAGCGCGGACGGTGTATGAATGGGAAAATGGAGGGAGAGGTACGGGGAACCATGTTTTCGGGACGCGCCTATCTGAAATATGGGAAAGTTACGAACTTAGCCCCCGTTTAAAATTTGGACGTCTCGTCGGATGGGGATACGAGGGTAATCTCGCATCTCGCCAATATTTGCCCAGAACGATTTCGGGCGAGGAGAGGGTGGTTGGCGCCCATGGTGTATGAACGGGGCTAACAGGTAGGGTGGTTGTCGGTGTCAAAACCAGCGGATCTCGGGTAGTGGGTCCCGAACTGTGCGTCTAGGCCGGATGGTAACAGGAGGCAGGGAACACGATGTTTTACCCAGGTTCGGGCCCTCTTGATGGAGGTAAAGCCCTACGTCCTGCTTGATTAATATTGATGATATGGGTAGTACAAGAGTAGATCTACCACGAGATCAAGGACGCTAAACCCTAGAAGCTAGCCTATGGTATGATTGTTGTATATGGAGTTGATTGCCTACGGACTACAACCCTCCGGTTTATATAGACACCGGATAGGGTTAGGGTTACATATAATCAGTTACAATGGTAGGAGATCTTGAATATCCGCATCGCGAAGCTTGCCTTCCACGCCAAGGAAAGTCCCATCCGGACACGGGACGAAGTCTTCAATCTTGTATCTTCATAGTCCAGGAGTCCGGCTGAAGGTATAGTCCGGCTACCCGAACACCACCAAATCCAGGACTCCCCCAGTAGCCCCCGAACCAGGCTTGAATGACGACGAGTTCGGCGTGCAGATTGTTTGGCATTGCAAGGCGGGTTCTTCTCCAAATCGTGTGTACCTGTAGGAATAATGTCCAATTTTTGTAATGTAGCGCTCCTCGGCTCCCACGCCCAATAATGGCCGTCTTCCACGTGTCAAACGAATGCGAGAAGTGTTGGGGAACGTGGTAATTTCAAAAATTTCCTACGCACACGCAAGATCATGGTGATGCATAGCAACGAAAGGGGAGAGTGTGATCTACGTACCCTTGTAGACCGACAACGGAAGCGTTAGCACAACGCGGTTGATGTAGTCGTACATCTTCACGGCCCGACCGATCAAGCACCGAAACTACGGCACCTCCGAGTTCTAGCACACATTCAGCTCGATGACGATCCCTGGACTCCAATCCAGCAAAGCGTCGGGGAAGAGTTCCGTCAGCACGACGGCGTGGTGACGATCTTGATGTACTACCGTCGCAGGGCTTCGCCTAAGCACCGCTACAATATTATCGAGGACTATGGTGGAAGGGGGCACCGCACACGGTTAAGAATATGATCACACGGATCAACTTGTGTGTCTAGGGGTGCCCCTTTCCCCCGTATATAAAGGATCAAAGGGGGGGGTGCGGCCGGCCAGGAGGAGGGCGCGCCAAGAGGAGTCCTACTCCCACCGGGAGTAGGATTCCCCCCCTTTCCTAGTTGGAATAGGATTCAGGAGGGGAAAGAGGACAGAGAGAAGAAAGGGGGGGGGGGGCGCCCCCTCTCCTTGTCCTATTCGGACTAGGGGGGGAGGGGCGCGCGGCCCAGCCCTGGCCACCTCTCCTCTCTTCCACTAAAGCCCACTAAGGCCCATATACCTCCCGGGGGGTTCCGGTAACCTCCCAGTATTCCGGTAAAATCCCGATTTCACCCGGAACACTTCCGATATCCAAATATAGGCTTCCAATATATCAATCTTTATGTCTCGACCATTTCGAGACTCCTCGTCACGTCCGTGATCACATCTGAGACTCCGAACAAACTTCGGTACATCAAAATGCATAAACTCATAATATAACTGTCATCAAAACCTTAAGCGTGCGGACCCTACGGGTTCGAGAACAATGTAGACATGACCGAGACATGTCTCCGGTCAATAACCAATAGCGGAACCTAGATGCTCATATTGGCTCCTACATATTCTATGAAGATCTTTTTTCGGTCAGACCGCATAACAACATACGTTGTTCCCTTTGTCATCGGTATGTTACTTGCCCGAGATTCAATCGTCGGTATCTCAATACCTAGTTCAATCTCGTTACTGGCAAGTCTCTTTACTCGTTCCGTAATACATCATCTCACAACTAACTCATTAGTTGCAATGCTTGCAAGGCTTATGTGATGTGCATTACCGAGAGGGCCCAGAGATACCTCTCCGACAATCGGAGTGACAAATCCTAATCTCGAAATACGCCAACCCAACATGTACCTTTGGAGACACCTGTAGAGCACCTTTATAATCACCCAGTTACGTTGTGATGTTTGGTAGCACACAAAGTGTTCCTCCGGCAAACGGGATTTGCATAATCTCATAGTCATAGGAACATGTATAAGTTATGAAGAAAGCAATAGCAACATACTAAACGATCGGGTGCTAAGCTAATGGAATGGGTCATGTCAATCAGATCATTCATCTAATGATGTGATCCCGTTAATCAAATAACAACTCTTTGTCCATGGTTAGGAAACATAACCATCTTTGATTAACGAGCTAGTCAAGTAGAGGCATACTAGTGACACTCTGTTTGTCTATGTATTCACACATGTATTATGTTTCCGGTTAATACAATTCTAGCATGAATAATAAACATTTATCATGATATAAGGAAATAAATAATAACTTTATTATTGCCTCTAAGGCATATTTCCTTCAGTCTCCCACTTGCACTAGAGTCAATAATCTAGATTACACAGTAATGATTCTAACACCCATGGAGCCTTGGTGCTGATCATGTTTTGCTCGTGGAAGAGGCTTAGTCAACGGGTCTGCTACATTCAGATCCGTATGTATCTTGCAAATCTCTATGTCTCCCACCTGGACTAGATCCCGGATGGAATTGAAGCGTCTCTTGATGTGCTTGGTTCTCTTGTGAAATCTAGATTCCTTTGCCAAGACAATTGCACCAGTATTGTCACAAAAGATTTTCATTGGACCCGATGCACTAGGTATGACACCTAGATCGGATATGAACTTCTTCATCTAGACTCCTTCATTTGCTGCTTCCGATGCCGCTATGTATTCCGCTTCACACGTAGATCCCGCCATGACGCTTTGTTTAGAACTGCACCAACTGACAGCTCCACCGTTTAATGTAAACACGTATCCGGTTTGCGATTTAGAATCGTCCGGATCAGTGTCAAAGCTCGCATCAACGTAACCATTTACGATGAGCTCTTTGTCACCTACATAAATGAGAAACATATCCTTAGTCCTTTTCAGGTATTTCAGGATGTTTTTTTTTGACTGTGAACTGTGGGGTAAAACCCCCACAGCAGATCAAAACTTTATTGAGAATATAACAGGTACAACAAGTTGATTACAAGGAGTAACCAGGTTACAAGGAACAAAAAAGAAAAGAGAAAGCCCTACCAAACTAGCTTAGGGTGGGAGGTAAGAGATCCATTTGAGTAGGTCATCCTTGTAAGCAGCTCTGATCCTGTGCTGCATGAGACTAATATCCTGCCGAAAAGCAAACCTCCATTTATTGAAACTGGCCCTCTCATTTCTGAACACTTTGGCATTTCTGACTAGCCAAATATGCCAGCAAGCAATGAATACCACTTCAGAAAAGAAAGGCCTTGCAAAACCTCTCCTTGCCTAAGTAACCAGCTCAATCATAGATGTGCCAGCAGTCCAATCAATCTGCAGATAATTCCAGACCCTTACACTGAAATTGCAATTGAAAAATAAGTGGTCTCTTGTTTCCCTAGCCTGCAAAGGGCATAGTCTACAGTGGACTCCATCCTCCATGTGCCAGTGTCTCCTTTCAACTATATCCTTGGTGTTTAACCTGTCCATAATAAGCAACCAAGCAAAGACCTTGATCTTGAGAGTACAGGAGGATTTCCATATCCAACAGAGCAAAGGATTGAAGGATTCAAACTGAAAGGAGAGCAAGTAAAACATCTTGGGTTTGTAAAACTTGGAGGAGCCCTGCCAGAACCAACAATCCTTCAAGCTGGGGTCCCTTCTGTGTGAGTTCATTAAAGCATTTATCAGATTTAATTCATCAAAGGCTTGAGCCCATAAGGGTAGATGAAAAAATTGGTGCAGATCCTGGGTGTTGACAATTTCTTTAATTGAGACCCAGGGGTCCTTGGAAAAAGAGAAAAGCCTTGGGAATCGTGCCTGCAAACTAGATGTCTCAGAGCCAAGGTTCCAATTATCAGACCAAAAGAGAGCAGTGTCCCCTTCATTGATCTGTACCCAGGAGCAGTCCCTAAAATGCTGCATGACTTTGCAAATATCTCTCCACCAAAAGGAGCCACAATCATTTGTTCCCTAGGGCATTCTCTCAAAATAATGTGAGTCCCAAACTAGAGATACCCAAGGAATTTGTCGTTTGTTCAGGAAATTGCTGGCATGCTTGAGAAGGAGAGCCACATTCTGAACCCCCAGATTAAGAATACCAAGACCTCCTTTGCTTTTTGGCCTACATATGAGTTTCCAAGCCGCCAGAGATGGAGCTGGCTCATCTCTATGCTTTCTCCACAAGCACTGCCTTTGAATTCTTTCCAACTGCTTCAGAATACCAGCTGGGAGAGCAAGGCTACCCATAAAGAAAATTGGTAGAGAGGATAGAGCCGAGTTTAGGAACTGTAGCCTTTCTCCTTGGTTAAGGAAAGAAGAACTGGCAGTCATTCTTCTCTCCATACAGTCAACCAGTGGCATGAAGTCTACCATTTTGGGTCTGGTGGTCCCCACAGGTAATCCCAGATATGTAAATGGCATTGTACCAATTTTGCAGTCAAAAGCAGTTGCTAAATCCTTCATTACAGCAGAGTCAACATTGATTGGAATAATGGAAGATTTTGATAGTTGACATCCAGGCCAGTGGACTGAGAGAACACCTGCAGCATATCCTTCAGAGCCAGGAGTTGGACCCTGTCTGCAGGGAGGATGATCAAAGTATCATCAGCATACTGGATCACAGGGTAGTCTGTATCATGGCAGGGAATAGGTAAATGCAGAAGTCCCCTCCTGTACATATCATTAATCACTGTTTGTAGCAGGTCAGCAGCTATGACAAATAGCAGGGGAGATACAGGGTCACCCTGTCTAACTCCTTTCTTACAAACAAATTTCCTCCCAGGGACTCCGTTGAGCAAGACAGAAGAAGTACCAGTGGTAAGGAGCTGTTTCATCCAAAGAATCCACTTATCATTAAAGCCCTTATACCTGAGAATTTGAAAGATAGCTTCATGCTCAATGGAGTCAAATGCCTTTTCAAAATCCAATTTAAGGATTACTATTGGCCTCTTGGACTGGTGGCATTGATGTAAGTACTCGAAAGTCCAACCCAGGCAGTCCTGTATTGTTCTGGTTTTGATGAAACCATATTGGTTCTTATGGATGCACTGCATGATTATTGTTTGAAGTCTATTAGCAGCCATTTTGGACAAAAATTTAAGCCCCATACTAGTGAGAGAGATTGGTCTGAAGTCTCCCACTTCCTCAGGAGAAAGTTTTTTGGGCACAAGAGTAATATAAGAACTATTGATGTTATCTAAGACAGCCTTTCCCTCATGAAAGGCCTGGGCTAGCTCATAAAAATCACCAGAAATAAGGTGCCAGCATTTCTTAAAAAACAGGCCATTAAAACCATCCGGACCAGGTGCCTTATCCATAGGCATATGTTTGACCACATTATCCATTTCCTCCTTTTCAAAAGGCTTAGTGAGCACCTCAAGGCCAGACACTGGTGAGATTAGCGAAGACAAGTCAAAACCCATCACAATCCCTCTAGAGGTGCCCATTCTATTCTTAAAACAGTTCCAGATAAGTCCAGCCATTTGGGAATGATCAGAGACTACAGTTCCATCAGGTAGTCTTAGACTTGCTATGGAGTTTCTCCTATGTCTCTCAGTGGCCATAGCATGGAAAAACTTAGTGTTTTCTCCCCCCACCTTAAAGTATCTGATAGAGCATCGCTTCTTCCAGTACAAAAACTGTAAGTGCAGAAGCTTTTCCAAATGTGTTTTGACAATTCTTCTGAAGTTGTTCTCCTGAATAACAAGAGGCCTCCACTCCTCTAGTTCATCCAAAAGGAAAATGACATGATTGCATTTGCTAATCAATAGCCTCAATTTGGAAATATTCATTTGCCATCTCTTAAGACACATTCTCAAACACTTAAATTTGTCTGCAATTTTTGCAGTTATGTGTGTCTTCCGAGAGGGCTGCTTCCAAGAGGATTCAACACAATTCATGAAACCTTCCAGTTCAAGCCAATAGTTTTCAAACCTAAAGATGTTTGATTTTGGAATGGAAGTTTTGATGGATACTAGACAAGGCACATGATCAGATGCAGTCCTAGCCAGAGGCAGAACTTCAGTCATGGGGTAATCAGAAATCCAATCTACAGAGGTAAAGAACCAGTCTAGCTGCTCAAGGAGTGGGGTATCCTGCATATTGGACCATGTGTAGGATCTGCCTTTGATTGGAAGTTCAAGGAGGCCCAGGTGACCGATAATCTCATTAAAAATGAACATGTCATTTATGTCCCCACCCGGTAAGTTTCTGTTGTCCACAGATCGGAGGAAATTAAAATCACCAAGTAGCAACCAATGCTCATTAACAGGTATAACAAGGTTGTATAACCAATTAACAAAATTGTCCCTGGCTACACCCTGACAAGGACCATAAACAGCCACAAGAGTCCAAGTTTCATTATTTTGCCTGGAAGTAAATTGAACCACCACAGCAAACTGCTGCACCTCTATGATAGTGCCACTAAAAACTGCAGAATTCCAGACAACAATAATTCCACCAGAAGCCCCAATTGAGGGAGAACAGACAAAAGAGTCAAATCTTTTAGGGCAGAAAGATTTGATTGTCCTCGAGTCAAAAGAAGTACATTTCGTTTCTTGCAGACAAGCTATTGAACATTGGCTCTCCTCAATTTTCTGCCTAACAGCTCTCTGTCTAGCTTCAGAATTTAGGCCTCTCACATTCCAACAAAGAATATTCCAGTTTCTACAGCTATTACTCATTATAGGAAGAGTTAAAGGCCAGTAACCACATGGTACACAATACCACATTTTTAAAAGACGACAGTTTAGTCTGTCCCAACATCACCAAGTACCAAAGTTCCAGAAGCAGGAAACAGCCTAAAAATAGAGAAAAAGCAAAATTAAGGGCTTGCAAAACCCAATACTCCAGGGACACACTAATCATCATGTTTAGGAGAAGCTACAGCAGGTGGGTCCACCATAAGTGCATCCACAGTTAGCAGATCAGCATCAATCTGAAGCTCACGCCCAACTTCTTGTAGTCGGCTGATAGGGGTTGCAGGAGGAATTCCATCAGAAGCAGGCTCTTCATGCATCTGGGCCGTGAAAGGCTTGGCCTTGGGCTACTTCCTCTTGGGCTGAAGCGCGAGCTCTTGGAAAGTGGGCTTGAAACCATCTCGCTGGGCCGAACTTCTGGTGCAGCGTCGAACTGTGGTGTCAACAATTGGAGTTGGCGCCATAGTCTTCCGTGGCTTGCGAGCTTTGATCGCAGTAGAAGGAACCTGCACAGGCTGCACAACAATAGGATCAGAAAAAAGCGCCCTGGCAACTGGCCGAGCTGGCTCCTCTTCCCTCCATGTAAGACGTGGCAGGTGCAAATCACTGAAAGCCAAATCCCAGCTCCTTTTAGACAGAACAACAGGTGACAAAGGTTGCATCATCACTGGCCTGGGTACAGAAAATACTACAGGAGCTTGCAAAAGGTTCTCAAAAGACCTCCTCCAAATCATCTTCGGGGGCAAAGGAGGCCCAAAAGGAATCACAGGTAGAGCAATCTCCTTCGTGACAGAAGGAGGATGATACACCACAATTGCCCAATTGTTCGCTGTATCTTCATTGACCACAGGCTGCATAATTGAATCAGATAGATCATCCTTCACCACAATGACAGGTGGATCCTGGTCAGTAGTGGAGCTTGGCTGGGCGGAGAGATCTACCACCATTGACTCTTGATCTTGAGGAGGTTCAGGCTCAACATTGTCCTGGCCATTCCCCCAATTGTCCTCGGCCACTTCAATGATCACAGGCTCTGGCGGCGGAGGAGGGACTGCATTCCACCCCAAGGCGGGGTAGACAGGAAGATTAAACGGGGGCAAATCCGGGAAAGGAACACCCGGAATTGGATGCGGATTGCCATTGAGGGGCATCCAATCTTCATCCTGGGGCATCTGCTCAGCAAAGTTCGCTCCCAAAATGTATAGAGGCGCAGTCCAAGAAACTCTCGCCCCACCATAGGCCGCAAAATCCATGAAGACTACATCACGTGGTACAAGGAAATCCTCTGGGAAAGAAGCAAAGACCAAAGAGCGAACCAAATAGGGGTCCTCACTGACCCAATGGTGGAATTTCCCAAAAGTATTCACCGCTGCCCTAATGCATTCAGTGTTGCGAAGGTCCAACGGAATACCAAGAAACATAATAAGTCCCTGACGAAAACCCTGAACTCCCCAAAAATTTTCACCCTCGTCATGCTTCATAAAACGCACAAAACGGTCATTACCCAGCGGCTGAGGCGGAAGTTGTAGCAAAGAAAATCTGACAGCAGCATCTCTAAGCTCAAAGAGCCCAACAGACCGGATCCAAGGCTGAGCTGACCGAACATGAACCCCATGCCCATGCAACCACTGCACTACTTCCTCTCTAGCAGCACCAATCTCATCCGGTTGAGGAATAGGCATTACCTCTGTAAGCATGAACTCCTCATGGCGGCGCACAATTGGGGTATGTGGCGTCACAAAGGTTCATGGTAGACGATCTTCTCCCCCATCGACGATGTGGTGACCAGCAGGTACATACCGCAGGGGATCCAAATGAAAGTTGGCCATCGGAGTCGGGAGCTCCGCTTCCAATGACGGCGGAGGAGGGGTTGCTGGCGGTGAAGTCGATGGCGTTTTGGGGCCAGGGCTGATGGAACTGGACGATGGTGTAAATGCGGAAGTGCAAGGGAGGTCCAAGTTTGGTAAAGGATTTGTCAGAGAGATATTCCCGCAGCGCGCCTCGGAAGATGGAGTGTTAACAGGTTTGGCTTGCCACACGAGCCCCAAGATACTAGCAAATTTGTTGCAATCTTTTTTGACGTGACCAAACCGGAGGCAAGAGATACACCAAAGCGTAGATGTGCACGCAGAAGCAAAATAACCCTTCTCCAGGCACTGCTGACACATAAAAATTTCATCGACCATATCAAAAATTAAGTTGTCGAAATCTTCCCTTGCTTGTTGAGACGAGGGGATATCCAGCTGCTCCCCAAAGGAAACCGGCAAAACCCGGCCCACCTCAGAGGGGGAAGATGGCTCATCCAGGCCCTCCGAGTCCAAAAAAGCGGGCCTAACATGGCCCGGCACGTCCTCATTCGAAGGAACAGAATTCCTGCCCGAGATTGGTGGCGTGCGATCAGCATGGGGCCGAAGATCATGCACCGTACCAAACGAGATAGATGGTCTCGCCGACGTCCACCGAAGAGTCGCCGGCAAGGTTGGACGAATAATCACCCGCTCATGAGAAGAAATCGAGTAGCCCGCCTGTTCAACATCACGAATGCAACTTTCCGTAGCTGGATAACGATAATCCTGGCAAGCACCATATCTTTCAAAAACTGCAAATGAGAGCTTCTTGCGAATTGAATGAGCCGATTTGGAAGAAGACTTAGAAGGCTTAGAGCGCAGGGCTAAAACCCCAAGAGCAGCACGTCTCTTTGAGGGACTCACTAGGATCCACTCAGCATCACACTCCAAATTCCAGATCTTGAATTCACAACTCCAATTAGGACCACCGTTACTCCATAAATGAAAGTAACATTTGAATTGTTCGCAAGAAAAAGACCGAAGGCGAAGAATAATCATGGCAACAACCTTGCAAGAGACTTGGAATCCAAATACCTTGTCCTTAACCAAAAACACCATGAGATCAATGCTCGATCCACCAATAGCTGCTTCCAGAGCCGCAGCCACAGAATCTTCGTTCAAACGAAAGTTGTGGCGCCCAAACGAAACCACCATGGTGAAGATGTGTGAGTCCTCCATGGGGTGTACCGAACAGCCCGTAGATCTGAAAACCTTCTTCGCAAAAGCCAAACCCTTGGAAAAGTCCAGGCCAAGGGTGGAACCCGCCATGGAACCCATTAAAGATGGGTATGAACGTGTAGATCTCGGAGTGCCGAAGAGATCCACTGGAGAAGAACTAGATTTTAGTGGCTAGTGGAGTGGATCGCCGGAAGGGGGTGGAGATCGCCGGGGTGGGGGTGGGAGCGCCATGGCAATTTTTTCATTTTTTGGTATTTCAGGATGTTCTTGACTGCTGTCCAGTGATCCACTCCTGGATTACTTTGGTACCTCCCTGCTAGACTTATAGCAAGGCATACATCAGGTCTGGTACACAGCATTGCATACATGATAGAGCCTATGGCTGAAGCATAGGGAACATCTTTCATTTTCTCTCTATCTTCTGCAGTGGTCGGGCATTGAGTCTTACTCAACTTCACACCTTGTAACACAGGCAAGAACCCTTTCTTTGCTTGATCCATTTTGAACTTCTTCAAAACTTTGTCAAGGTATGTGCTTTGTGAAAGTCCAATTAAGCGTCTTGATCTATCTCTATAGATCTTAATGCCTAATATGTAAGCAGCTTCACTGAGGTCTTTCATTGAAAAACTCTTATTCAAGTATCCCTTTATGCTATCCAGAAATTCTATATCATTTCCAATTAGTAATATGTCATCCACATATAATATCAGAAATGCTACAGAGCTCCCACTCACTTTCTTGTAAATACAGGCTTCTCCAAAAGTCTGTATAAAACCAAATGCTTTGATCACACTATCAAAGCGTTTATTCCAACTCCGAGAGGCTTGCACTAGTCCATAAATGGATCGCTGGAGCTTGCACAATTTGTTAGCTCCCTTTGGATAGACAAAACCTTCTGGTTGCATCATATACAACTCTTCTTCCAGAAATCCATTCAGGAATGCAGTTTTGACATCCATCTGCCAAATTTCATAATCATAAAATGCGGCAATTGCTAACATGATTCGGACAGACTTAAGCATCGCTACGGGTGAGAAGGTCTCATCGTAGTCAATCCCTTGAACTTGCCGAAAACCTTTTGCAACAGGTCGAGCTTTGTAGACAGTAATATTACCGTCAGCGTCAGTCTTCTTATTGAAGATCCATTTATTCTCAATTGCTTGCCTATCATTGGGCAAGTCAACCAAAGTCCATACTTTGTTCTCATACATGGATCCCATCTCAGATTTCATGGCTTCAAGCCATTTTGCGGAATCTGGGCTCACTATCGCTTCTTCATAGTTCGTAGGTTCATCGTGATCTAGTAGCATGACTTCCAGAACAGGATTACCGTACCACTCTGGCGCGGATCTCACTCTGGTTGATCTACGAGGTTCAGTAGTATCTTGTTATGAAGTTCCATGATCATTATCATTAGCTTCCTCACTAATTGGTGTAGGTGTCATAGAAACAGGTTTCTGTGATGTATTACTTTCCAATAAGGGAGTAGGTACAGTTACCTCGTCAAGTTCTACTTTCCTCCCACTCACTTCTTTCGAGATAAACTCCTTCTCCAGAAAGTTTCCGAATTTAGCAACAAAAGTCTTGCCTTCGGATCTGTGATAGAAGGTGTATCCAATAGTTTCCTTTGGATATCCTATGAAGACACATTTCTTCGATTTGGGTTCGAGCTTATCAGGTTGAAGCTTTTTCACATAAGCATCGCAACCCCAAACTTTCAGAAACGACAACTTTGGTTTCTTGCCAAACCACAGTTCATAAGGCGTCATCTCAATGGATTTTGATGGTGCCCTATTTAACGTGAATGCGGCCGTCTCTAGAGCGTATCCCCAAAATGATAGCGGTAAATCAGTAAGATACATCATAGATCGCACTATATCTAGTAAAGTACGATTACGACGTTCGGACACACCATTACGCTGTGGTGTTCCGGGTGGCGTGAGTTGCGAAACTATTCCACATTGTTTCAAATGTACACCAAACTCGTAACTCAAATATTCTCCTCCACGATCAGATCGTAGGAATTTTATTTTCTTGTTACGATGATTTTCAACTTCACTCTGAAATTCTTTGAACTTTTCAAACGTTTCAGACTTGTGTTTCATTAAGTAGATATACCCATATCTGCTTAAGTCATCTGTGAAGGTGAGAAAATAACGATATCCGCCACGAGCCTCAACATTCATCGGACCACATACATCTGTATGTATGATTTCCAACAAATCTGTTGCTCTCTCCATAGTATCGGAGAATGGTGTTTTTGTCATCTTACCCATAAGGCACGGTTCGCAAGTACCAAGTGATTCATAATCAAGTGGTTTCCAAAGCCCATCCATATGGAGTTTCTTCATGCGCTTTATACCGATATGACCCAAACGGTAGTGCCAGAAATAAGTTGCACTATCATTATCAACTCTGCATCTTTTGGCTTCAACACTATGAATATGTGTGTCACCACTATCGAGATTTAATAAGAATAGACCACTCCTTAAGGGTGCATGACCATAAAAGATATTACTCATGTAAATAGAACAACCATTATTCTCTGATTTAAATGAATAACCGTCTCGCATCAAACAAGATCCAGATATAATGTTCATGCTTAACGCTGGCACCAAATAACAATTATTTAGGTCTAATACTAATCCCGAAGGTAGATGTAGAGGTAGCGTGCCGACTGCGATCACATCGACTTTGGAACCATTTCCCATGCGCATCGTCACCTTGTCCTTAGCCAATCTTCGCTTAATCCGTAGTCCCTGTTTCGAGTTGCAAATATTAGCAACAGAACCAGTATCAAATACCCAGGTGCTACTGAGAGCATTAGTAAGGTACACATCAATAACATGTATATCACATATACCTTTGTTCACCTTGCCATCCTTCTTATCCGCCAAATACTTGGGGCAGTTCCGCTTCCTGTGACCAGTCTGCTTGCAGTAGAAGCACTCAGTTTCAGGCTTAGGTCCAGGTTTGGGTTTCTTCTCTTGAGCAACAACTTGCTTGCTGTTCTTTTTGAAGTTCCCCTTCTTCTTCCCTTTGCCCTTTTTCTTGAAACTAGTGGTCTTGTTGACCATCAACACTTGATGCTCCTTCTTGATTTCTACCTCCGCAGCTTTCAGCATTGCGAAGAGCTCGGGAATAGTCTTATTCATCCCTTGCATATTATAGTTCATCACGAAGCTCTTTTAGCTTGGTGGCAGTGATTGGAGAATTCTTTCAATGACGCAATCATCTGGAAGATTAACTCCCAATTGAATCAAGTGATTATTATACCCAAACATTTTGAGTATATGCTCACTGATAGAACTGTTCTCCTCCATCTTGCAGCTATAGAACTTATTGGAGACTTCATATTTCTCAATCCGGGCATTTGCTTGAAATATTAACTTCAACTCCTGGAACATCTCATATGCTCCATGACGTTCAAAATGTCGTTGAAGTCCCGATTCTAAGCCGTAAAGCATGGCACACTGAACTATTGAGTAGTCATCAGCTTTGCTCTGCCATACGTTCATAACATCTGGTGTTGCTCCAGCAGCAGGCCTAGCACCCAGCGGTGCTTCCAGGACATAATTCTTCTGTGCAGCAATGAGGATAATCCTCAAGTTACGGACCCAGTCCGTGTAATTGCTACCATCATCTTTCAACTTTGCTTTCTCAAGGAACGCATTAAAATTCAACGGAACAACAGCACGGGCCATCTATCTACAATCATACATAAACAAGCAAGATACTATCAGGTACTAAGTTCATGATAAATTTAGGTTCAATTAATCATATTACTTAAGAACTCCCACTTAGATAGACATCCCTCTAATCCTCTAAGTGATTACGTGATCCAAATCAACTAAACCATGTCCGATCATCACGTGAGATGGAGTAGTTTTCAATGGTGAACATCGTTATGTTGATCATATCTGCTATATGATTCACACTCGACCTTTCGGTCTCCGTGTTCCGAGGCCATATCTGTATATGCTTGGCTCGTCAAGTATAACCTGAGTATTCCGCGTGTGCAACTGTTTTGCACCCATTGTATTTGAACGTAGAGCCTATCACACCCGATCATCACGTGGTGTCTCAGCACGAAGAACTTTTGCAACGGTGCATACTCAGGGAGAACACTTCTTGATAGTTAGTGAGAGATCATCTTATAATGCTACCGTCAATCAAAGCAAGATAAGATGCATAAAAGATAAACATCACATGCAATCAATTTAAGTGATATGATATGGCCATCATCATCTTGTGCTTGTGATCTCCATCTTCGAAGCACCGTCGTGATCACCATCGTCACCGGCGCGACACCTTGATCTCCATCGTAGCATCGTTGTCGTCTCGCCAATCTTATGCTTCTACGGCTATCGCTACCGCTTAGTGATAAAGTAAAGCATTACAGCGCGATTGCATTGCATACAATAAAGCGACAACCATATGGCTCCTGCCAGTTGCCGATAACTCGGTTACAAAACATGATCATCTCATACAATAAAATTTAGCATCATGTCTTGACCATATCACATCACAACATGCCCTGGAAAAACAAGTTAGACGTCCTCTACTTTGTTGTTGCAAGTTTTACGTGGCTGCTACGGGCTTAAGCAAGAACCAATCTTACCTACGCATCAAAACCACAACGATAGTTTGTCAAGTTGGTGCTGTTTTAACCTTCGCAAGGACCGGGCGTAGCCACACTCGGTTCAACTAAAGTTGGAGAAACTGTCACCCGCTAGCCACCTTTGTGCAAAGCACGTCGGGAGAACCGGTCCCGCGTAAGCGTACGCGTAATGTCGGTCCGGGCCGCTTTGTCCAACAATACCGTCGAACCAAAGTATGACATGCTGGTAAGCAGTATGAATTATATCGACCACAACTCACTTGTGTTCTACTCGTGCATATAACATCAACACATAAAACCTAGGCTCTGATACCACTGTTGGGGAACGTGGTAATTTCAAAAATTTCCTATGCACACGCAAGATCATGGTGATGCATAGCAACGAAAGGGGAGAGTGTGATCTACGTACCCTTGTAGACCGACATCGGAAGCGTCAGCACAACGCGGTTGATGTAGTCGTACGTCTTCATGGCCCGACCGATCAAGCACTGAAACTACGGCACCTCCGAGTTCTAGCACACGTTCAGCTCGATGACGATCCCCGGACTCCGATCCAGCAAAGCGTCGGGGAAGAGTTCCGTCAGCACGACGGCATGGTGACGATCTTGATGTACTACCATCGCAGGGCTTCGCCTAAGCACCGCTACAATATTATCGAGGACTATGGTGGAAGGGGGCACCGCACACGGTTAAGAATATGATCACACAGATCAACTTGTGTGTCTAGGGGTGCCCCTTTCCCCCGTATATAAAGGATCAAAGGGGGGGTGCGGCCGGCCAGGAGGAGTCCTACTCCCACCGGGAGTAGGATTCCCCCCTTCCCTAGTTGGAATAGGATTCCGGAGGGGAAAGACGAGAGAGAGAAGAAAGGGGGGGAGGGGCACCGCCCCCCTCTCCTTGTCCTATTCGGACTAGGGGGGAGGAGCGCACGGCCCAGCCCTGGCCACCTCTCCTCTCTTCCACTAAAGCCCACTAAGGCCCATATACCTCCCGGGGGGTTCCGGTAACCTCCCGGTATTCCGATAAAATCCCGATTTCACCCGGAACACTTCCGATATCCAAATATAGGCTTCCAATATATCAATCTTTATGTCTCAACCATTTCGAGACTCCTTGTCAAGTCCGTGATCACATCCGGGACTCCGAACAAACTTCGGTACATCAAAATGCATAAACTCATAATATAACTGTCATCGAAACCTTAAGCGTGCGGACCCTATGGGTTCGAGAACAATGTAGACATGACCGAGACATGTCTCCGGTCAATAACCAATAGCGGAACCTGGATGCTCATATTGGCTCCTACATATTCTACGAAGATCTTTTTTCGGTCAGACCGCATAACAACATACGTTGTTCCCTTTGTCACCGGTATGTTACTTTCCCGGGATTCGATCGTCGGTATCTCAATACCTAGTTCAATCTCGTTACCGGCAAGTCTCTTTACTCGTTCCATAATACATCATCTCACAACTAACTCATTAGTTGCAATGCTTGCAAGGCTTATGTGATGTGCATTACCGAGAGGGCCCAGAGATACCTCTCCGACAATCAGAGTGACAAATCCTAATCTCGAAATACGCCAACCCAACATGTACCTTTGGAGACACCTGTAGAGCACCTTTATAATCGCCCAGTTACGTTGTGACGTTTGGTAGCACACAAAGTGTTCCTCCGGCAAACGGGAGTTGCATAATCTCATAGTCATAGGAACATGTATAAGTTATGAAGAAAGCAATAGCAACATACTAAACGATCGGGTGCTAAGCTAATGGAATGGGTCATGTCAATCAGATCATTCATCTAATGATGTGATCCCGTTAATCAAATAACAACTCTTTGTCCATGGTTAGGAAACATAACCATCTTTGATTAACGAGCTAGTCAAGTAGAGGCATACTAGTGACACTCTGTTTGTCTATGTATTCACACATGTATTATGTTTCCGGTTAATACAATTCTAGCATGAATAACAAACATTTATCATGATATAAGGAAATAAATAATAAATTTATTATTGCCTCTAGGGCATATTTCCTTCAAAAAGCCAGGGAGTTTTTACATCCACACCCCTAGCCATATAAACGAGCCGCCTGTTTAATGGGATGGGGATTTAGGTCCAAACCACATCTTCTCCTCTCCGTGAGTTATCATCAGAGCACTTCCAGCAAAGGTCCATTCCAACATGACCAGCCGTCGCAGCTCCTCCCCTCGCCCCTCCGGTCCCAAACCCGGGGACTGGGAGAGTTGCACCATCCCGCATAGCGAGTTAGTGTCGCTTCAGGCCAAGGGATTTCTCCCTCAGGCATACATGGTCCCGGTCTGAGCCGGTCTCGCCACCTACAATGGCGGAAAACAAGAGGAGAGCACCCCCAATCCTTCTAAAGGAGAGCGGGTGTGCCTCGTCCCCTATCTAATAAGGGGACCGGGGTTTCCAATTCATCCATTTCTCCACGGGCTTCTGGAGTTCTACGGCCTCCAGCTGCACAATCTCACGCCCGCCTCCGTATTACATATTGCGGGTTTCGTCACCCTTTGCGAGCTATTTTTAGGCGTTGAGGCTCATTTCGCGCTGTGGAAGAGGTTATTCTGCCTGGTGCCCCGTTCTCGAGAGGGGTCTATATACCAAGTGGGCGGAGCCGAAGTATGGCGCATCGCCGGGACCGGATACCTATCCGGAACCCCAAAGAAGGCGTCCGAGGACTGGCCTTCGGAATGGTTTTACAAAGAAACGCTTGTGCTGGCGTCCGCGGAGCTCTCTGAGAGAAAGCGACAGAGACGTCCTTTACCTGATGGGCCGGATAAGACTGTTGGCTCATTCCAGACTAACCATGATTGGAGTCATGGCCGCATGCATTATGCGGGGGGTGCAGCCACTTCAATATAGAGTCCACCCCATGTGGGATTTCAACGGGGAGGATGACGCCACCCGTTATGGTCGTAAGGGGCCGGCCTCAGCTGCCGCTCTAGTAAAGATCTTATCCTCTTTGTATAATGTAGAAAAGGAGGAATTCCTCCGCGTCAACCCGCAGGCCGGATTTACTATGTACGATCCTCCAAGTTGGGTAAGTGAACAACTACGCTTGCCCGTTTGTTTTATACTACCACGGTTAGATATGTAGTCTAACGACTTCAATGCAGGAACTGCGACAGGTGGTAAAGGATATAAACAGCCGCCCTCCACAGACCGAGGACCCAGAACGGTCCCTCGATCCAGACTCCGAAGAGGATCCGGACATATCGGTGGAGCTTATCGACGGGGTGTTCCATCAGCTAAGCAAGGACAATACCTTGGTGGCCATCACGGCTGATTACCCAGGGTTAATCCCGGCCTCCCAGGTGACAGAAACCGGAGTCTCATTCCCTTGAGAGAGATTCCACTCTCACGTATTCCGGTGTTTCTGACGACAACCGTGTTTTGCAGGGGAGATTTCCGAGGCAGGAGGCCGATCCTGTGGCGGCTAGCCAACGAGGGGCCGCAAGGCCCCGTGGGGCAAAAAGGAATGTAGTCCGGACTGAGATGCCGGCGCAAAGGTATAGCGCACCCTCTGTTTCCCTGGTGTTATTCTGTCAGGGCATATTAAGGTTCGTGCTATCTTCAGAACGAAGAGACCTCGCCGGACTACATCCGGAGAGGTTGCCAATCGCGCCTCCACCAGCCAGGCTCCAACGTCTGGCCAGGAAGCGAGGCGAGCACAAGGCGCGCACCGGACGCTCCTCCGACAGAGGATGCGGACAGGCTGTCTGCCACAAATTCTGAAGTGGAGAGTGCCATGAACCACAGGCGTCGCCGGACAGTTCTACGTGACGCTTGTTTCTCCCAAGAGGCTTTAGATGTCTTTAATTCGGGAGATGCGTACCTCCGTGCCGCTCAAAATGGTTTAGCCAGAGCCACGGAGCAGTATGTAAAAGACATACGGGTAAGAAAATTTTGGTCAAATATATATATATACCAGTAGCCCCCGAGACTTGAAATAGTTAGAGCAACTGATTTAAGGATCATTTAATATGCAGGTTCTTACAGAGAAGAATACTGTACTGTCCCAGGAGCTGGAAAAGTGCAAGGCCCAACTAGAGGCTGCACTAGCCGCAGCAGGGGAGCCCAAAGAGACCCCCTCAGGTAAGATACACTTCGAAAGATTAGTATTGTGCGGTGTAGGTGCAAATCTGACAAATCATGTTGCAGATGGCGCCGGACTCGATCCGGAAAAGCAACAACTCTTACGCTGGCTAAAGGCCGATGAGAGTACATTGACAAAGGTGAGGCGAGAGAAGAATGATCTTCAGGATGCCAACACCCGGCTGGACGTCGAACTTAAAGATGTTCATGGCCAGCTGTCGGACTCCACGAAGGAGAATCAGCGGCTTCGACGCGGCATATTTAGTAAGTGCTTGAACGAACTTTGAAAAAAGAGTTCGGCGAGGAAGTCGACTAACAGAGTAATGTCTGTAGGTATGCTCACAGGTCGTCCTGCAGAGGAGATGCCCGGTTCTACGGGTGACCTTCTTCCCGAACTCACGCAACTGCACGAGCGAATTCGGCAGGCGATGCGAGGCGTTGCCCAAGCCTTATGGCCTGCCCACTCCATGCCCGAGGGCCTTGGAGAGCTTGCGGAGAAGCTGAAGGGAGCTCGGCAGCGCTTCCGGTTGTGGAAGATATTGACCTGCCGACAAGGTGCTAGGGAGGCCTGGGCCATGGTGAAGACCCGTTTTATGAAGTCTGACCCAAACCACATGGCCGAGGTCGGACCAGTGGGGCCTGACGGGAAGGAGATCCCTGTAAGCTTAGTATACGGCCAAGTAGAGTTAGCCGCGAAGTATTCCCAGCAGGACTGTAAATTAGACGACCTGTTAGATGGTATAGAAGAGGAATACAATCAGTCAGAATGACTATGTAATTTTGAATTGACATGTGTAATGCCTTCTAGCCGGATTGTAGATCGTTTGTCGTTGCCGACCTTTTCGCTTCAACCTCGGGACCTGACGGTCCGGAGTGTGTCCGAATACCATAGCGGTTATATAAGAACCGGGGTATGCGTGGAGACCAGGCGTAGGGGTCATTAGTGCTTTATCAGACAAGTGCCCAACTAGTTATGTTATATTACATGGTTAGTAAGAAACATCTTCCAGAGAGAATAGTTCCGTTAAGGGTTCCTTTCGCTGGGAGGCATGCCCTAAAGTGCATGTTCGGACTGCGTGAAAAGACGCAGAAAAAGCATTTGGGGGCACATAAAATGAGTAAAAAGATCATCTTTTATTTCACCGACCGAATATTCTCTTAAGAACGCTAGCTTTCGGCTTCACCCAGTCTGAGGTACACATCCGGCTGACCCGGCAGTAACAATCGCAGAGGTGCTCCCTTTACCGCCTAGCCAAACAATCGGGAACGTAGGGGTAAGCATAGGAGCCAGGCAACCCAGCTTGGCCAAAACTTAAGTCATATCGATGCATATAATGGTGAAGAAAAAGGTACATGCAGAAGTTTGACGCATGTGTTGGGCGTGAAGCCCGTATAAATAAGCTTCTGTTAAAGAAGCCCCCAGGTTTAATGAGCGCGAGTGCCGCGTCACTAGATGAGCCTTTAAGGGACAGAGTCCGGCGCTAGGCATAGAATCTTCGGAGACGGGTGGCGTTCCACGAGTTCGGCTCGAGTCGGTTATCCGACGCATCTCGCAGGCGGTACGCCCCACCAGTCAAGACTTGGTCAATTATGAATGGACCTTCCCACTTGGGCTTGAGTTTGTCCTTTTTCTTATCCGGCAGGCGTAGAACTAGTTCGCCAACATTGTAATTTTTGGCCCGTACTTCTCTGCTTTGATATCTTCGGGCCTGCTGTTGATAAAATGCGGAACGGGCTTTTGCCACGTCACGCTCCTCCTCCAAGGCATCCAAGTTGTCGTGCCGATCGAGCTCGCCTTGTCTTTCTTCGTACATGCGCACTCTAGGTGAATCATGAATTATGTCGCAGGGCAGAACTGCCTCTGCGCCGTACACCATAAAAAATGGTGCGTATCCGGTGGTGCGATTTGGCGTGGTCCTCTACCCAATGCACGTTAGATTCCTTGAGGGACCGCACCCGTCTGGGTTTAATGCCGCTCATGATAAGACCATTTGCGCGTTCGACCTGGCCGTTGGTTTGTGGGTGATAGACGGAAGCATAATCGAGCTTGATGCCCATGTTTTTGCACCAGAGTTTTACCTCCTCGGCGGTAAAGTTTGTACCGTTATCGGTTATGATGCTGTGGGGGACGCCATAACGGTGTACAACCCCGGATATGAAGTCTATCACAGGTCCGGATTCGGCCGTTTTAACAGGCTTGGCTTCTATCCATTTGGTGAACTTATCCACCATGACTAGTAAGTATTTTTTCCTATCGGTCCCACCTTTAAGGGGTCCGACCATGTCAAGCCCCCAGACCGCAAAAGGCCAGGTGATGGGTATAGTTTGGAGTGCGGTGGGTGGCATATGGCTTTGGTTGGCAAAAAGTTGGCAACCAGCGCATCGTTGGACTAGGTCCTGAGCGTCTGCCCGGGCCGTCCGCCAATAAAAGCCTGTACATAAAGCCTTGCTAACAAGGGACCGAGCAGCGGCGTGGTGACCACCGAGTCCGGCATGAATTTCAGCCAGAAGGTTCCTCCCTTCCTTTTCGGAGATGCACCTTTGAAGGACTCCGGTAGTGCTTTTCTTATAAAGATCTCCCTCATGGACTCTATAGGCTTTAGATCGCCGCACTATGCAGCGGGCCTCGTTTTGGTCCTCCGGGAGTTCCTGCCTAGTAAGGTAGGCTAGGAATGGTTCTGTCCACGGGGCGATAACCGCCATTATTACATGGGCTGATGGTGTAATTTCATTGGCAGAGCCTCCAATTGTGTCAGATTGTTCGGCGTCGAGTGGTGCGGCTGGGTCCGGGCTGTTATTTGTGGGTTCCCCCTCCCATGCTACGGATGGCTTGAACAATCTTTCCAAAAAGATGTTGGGGGGGACTGCATCGCGTTTTGCTCCGATGCGTGCCAGGACGTCCGCTGCTTGATTGTTTTCTCGGGCTATATGGTGAAACTCCAGCCCTTCGAATCGAGCTGACATTTTTAGGACGGCGTTGCGGTAAGCTGTCATTTTTGGGTCCTTGGTGTCGAAGTCTACATTTATTTGGGATATCGCGAGGTTTGAATCCCCGCGTACCTCTAGGCGCTGGATACCCATGGATACTGCTATCCGAAGACCATGTAGGAGGGCCTCATATTCGGCTGCATTGTTGGAATCCGTGTACATGATCTGGAGCACATATTGGACTGTGTCTCCTGTGGGGGACGTCAGGACGACGCTAGCCCCCAGTCCGGCCAACATTTTGGAGCCGTCGAAATGCATAATCCAGTTTGAATATGTGCCGTACTCTTTAGGGAGCTCGGCCTCCGTCCATTCTGCGACGAAGTCGGCCAAAACTTGCGATTTAATAGCTCGCCATGGCTTATAAGTTATATCGAACGGGAGAAGCTCGATGGCCCATTTTGCAATCCGGCCCGTTGCATCGCGGTTGTTGATAATATCGTTTAGTGGCACTTCCGAGGCTACTGTTATGGAACACTCTTGAAAGTAGTGTCGTAGCTTCCGGGATGCCATGAATACCGCGTATGCAATCTTTTGATAATATGGGTACCGTGATTTGCATGGAGTGAGGACAGTGGACACGTAGTAGACCGGCCTTTGAAGGGGGAATTTGTGTCCGTCCGTTTCCCGCTCGACAACGAGCACTGCGCTGACAACTTGGTGTGTTGCTGCAATGTACAATAACATTGGTTCGCCGGTGATTGGCGCGGCCAGGACTGGGTTTGTTACCAATATGGCTTTTATTTCATCAAGTACGGCCGTGGCGGCATCCGTCCACTCGAAGTGTTCGGTGCGCCGAAGGAGGCGATAAAGGGGTAGTGCCTTTTCTCCCAAGCGGGAGATGAAGCGGCTTAAAGCCGCCACGCACCCGGTTAATTTTTGTATTTGTTTAAGGTCCTTTGGGACATCCAATTGTGACAAAGCTCGGATCTTGGCTGGGTTTGCTTCAATTCGTCTACCAGATACAATGAAGCCCAAGAGCTTTCCGGCTGGAACGCCGAAGACGCATTTTTCTGGGTTGAGCTTGATGTCATATTGTCGGAGGTTATCGAATGTAAGCCTAAAGTCGTTTACTAGGGATTCAACATGTCTTGATTTGACGACCACATCATCCACATACGCCTCCACTATTTTGCCGATCTGGTTTGCCAAACATGTCTGGATCATGCGCTGATATGTTGCGCCGACGTTTTTTAGCCCGAAGGGCATTGTGTTGAAGCAGAATGGGCCGTATGGTGTGATGAATGCTGTTGCAGCTTGGTCTGATTTTGCCATCTTGATTTGATGGTAACCGGAGTATGCGTCGAGGAAACACAACAAATCGTGTCCTGCGGTGGCATCGATAATTTGATCGATGCGGGGGAGGGGGAAGGGATCCTTTGGGCAAGCCTTGTTAAGGTCTTTAAAGTCAACACACAGGCGCCAGGATTTGTCCTT
Source organism: Triticum urartu (assembly GCF_056163025.1). NCBI lineage: Eukaryota > Viridiplantae > Streptophyta > Magnoliopsida > Poales > Poaceae > Triticum > Triticum urartu. The sequence continues at coordinate 13,677,935 of NC_141877.1, forward strand.
CTTTGGTACCATCACCAGGTTTGCTAGCCAGTCCGGATGTTTTATGTCTCTGATGAATCCGGCCTCCAATAGCTTGGCTAGCTCCTCTCCCATAGCCTGTCTCTTGGGTTCGGAAAAACGCCGAAGGGCTTGTTTGACAGGTTTAAATCCTTTAAGATATTTAAGCTGTGTTCGGCCAGCCTGCGTGGGATCCCTGGCATGTCTGAAGGGTGCCAGGCGAAGATGTCCCAGTTCTCTCGTAGGAACTCTCGTAATGCGGCATCTGCATCAGGGTTCAGTCGTGCCCCGATTGATGCTATTTTATTGGGGTCCGTTGGATGGACCTGGAATTTGACTATTTCATCGGCTAGCTTGAAGGATGTGGATTTGGATCTCTTATCGAGTATCACATCATCCCTATTAACCGTGGAGCGCAGCGCAGTCAGTTCCTCGGCCACTAAGGCTTCGGATAGCGCCTCAAGGGCTAATGCGGCCATCTTGTTTTCGGCGCGGAGTGCTATGTCCGGATCACTAGCTAGAGTGATAATTCCATTCGGCCTGGGCATCTTAAGCTTCATGTACCCGTAATGGGGTATTGCTTGGAAGATTGTGAATGCTTCCCGCCCTAGTAAAGCGTGATATCCGCTCTTAAACGGGGCCACCTGAAACGTGACTTCTTCGGACCTGTAATTATCCGGCATGCCGAACACCACATCTAGTGTGATTTTTCCTGTGCAGTGCACTTCCCGACTGGGGATTATTCCTCTAAAGGTTGTGCTGCTTCGCTCGATGCGGTTCCAGTCTATTTCCATTTTTTGAAGGGTTTCCTCATAAATGAGGTTCAGTCCGCTGCCTCCATCCATGAGCACCTTGGTGAGGCGAAAGCCGTCCACTATGGGACTGAGGACCAATGCGGCTGGTGCTCGGGCTGTTCGGAATCTAGGTTCATCACTTGCGTTGAAGGTAATAGCAGTGTCGCTCTATGGATTTATTGTTGCAACTTGATAGACTTCGGCGAGGCTGCGGAGTGTTCTTTTTCACATATTGTTTGATGCGAAAGTCTCGAAGACTGTGAGAACGGTACTGGTGTCCTCGGGCTGGCTTTCTGCGGCCTCCAGAATTAAGAGGTCCTCGCCAATTTTGGCCACCTGCCTGAGTATCCAACATGCTCTAAGGCTGTGAGTTGGTGTGGCATCCTCTGTACTGTGAATTCTACAGGGTCCATCAAGCCACCTTTCCAGTACGGTTCCATGCCCTGTAGAGGTTTTTGGCTTTTTGGTGTTCATCCCGGGTGTCCTATGATGATGCACCCTCTTAGTTCGGACGGGATTACTATTCAAGGCCGGATTATCCCAAAATTTTATTTCGGTTTTCCAGGCGCTTTCCATCACACAATATTTTTGTACTATGGACGCCAAGTCAGCGAAGCGTGTAATATCACGATGACTTACGGCGTTAAGGATTCCCTCGTCCGTGCAATTACTGCAGAAAATTGAGATTGCGTCTCCCTCGCGGCAATCCTTTATCCTGTTCATAACCAGGAGGAATCTGGCCCAGTAATGATGTATTGTTTCCTCGGGCCTCTGCCTGATTTGGGAGAGATTGCTTATGTTCGGGTGGGCAGGTGTCGTTGAATCTGAAACCTCACCCAATCCAAGATTCGAAGGCCGAAGAGTTTCCGAGCTCTGAAGTTCGGATTCTTGGATGTTGTCCAACGAATCTAGCCCGTTGCCTAATCCTAAGCTCAGGTCTTGAGTTACATCCTCCTCTCCGCGGGTATCCGGCTTGGAGGAGTCGGGAATTCGGACGTAGCTAGTCCTTAAAATAGATGAAGGGTCGCCGCACTGCGCCTCTACCACGGCAACGTGGTGGGTGACTTGGGGAGAGTTAATTTCTCTTAGATCGGGTTTAAGCCCAACCTGGTCGTAATCCGTAGTGACCCCCAGGGCGGCGATGCGATCCAAGAGCTCGTTTACGGAAGAGAGCTCCATTGGATTTAGCTGCTCAACGAGCTCCGAGCTGACGTGTAGGTTGCTTTTGATGACCCGAGAGGTCACCGTCGGCGCAACAGCCGAACAGGCGGTCATGAGGAAACCACCTAGCCGGAGGGTTTGGCCGACAGCCAAGGCTCCCTTAGCAACGGCGCTGTCTTTAAAGACGGGAGGAGGCATCCTTCCTGATTGTGACGGCACAGAGGAACTCTCAATGAAAGCACCAATGTCGGTGTCAAAACCGGCGGATCTCGGGTAGTGGGTCCCGAACTGTGCGTCTAGGCCGGATGGTAACAGGAGGCAGGGAACATGATGTTTTACCCAGGTTCGGGCCCTCTTAATGGAGTTAAAACCCTACGTCCTTCTTGATTAATATTGATGATATGGGTAGTACAAGAGTAGATCTACCACAAGAAGGAGGCTAAACCCTAGAAGCTAGCCTATGGTATGATTGTTGTATATGGAGTTGATTGCCTACGGACTACAACCCTCCGGTTTATATAGACACCGGATAGGGTTAGGGTTACATATAGTTGGTCACAATGGTAGGAGATCTTGAATATCCGCATCGCCAAGCTTGCCTTCCACGCCAAGAAAAGTCCCATCCGGACACGGGACGAAGTCTTCAATCTTGTATCTTCATAGTCCAGGAGTCCGGCTGAAGGTATAGTCCGGCTACCCGAACACCCCCTAATCCAGGATTCCCTCAGTGGTTGTGTCACGTCTGAGTGAAGTTACAAACCTGCCCCTATTGAAAATATTTTCCTACATCGATTTCGGCCGAGTCGAGTTTGTTTTGCTGCCCACCGTGTCTGAATGGGGAAATGGAGGGAGAAATAGAGGTCTTTCGGATGAGCTTGAATCAAATGTGTTTTGCCGCCCATGTTTGGTGCCCACCGTGTCGGAATGGGCTCAAAGGCGACCGTGTCACGTCTAATTTTAGTTACTAACCTACCCCTATTTAGAGCAGTGGAAATTAGGCTGATGGATTGTCCGTGTAATGGGTAGACAGTAATTTCCATCTCCCAAACACCTGGCTTCAGGCAGCCGATGTGGGAGTGGACATTTTGCCGCTTCTTTTGAATTTTGGGACAATAAGCATCCACGTTTGCCCTAGCAACTAAATTCGAATCCATTTTGTATTCATATACAAATCTTTATAAATCATTCTATGTGTTTTTATATATCTTCAAAAGGACGACAAAGATGTATTCCACTGTCATATATGAATTTGGTTTACAAATGCCGATACTCAAATTTAGAAGCTAGAATCCAGTTTAAGGTGAATTCGAATATTTGGAACACTTCATGTCCAACGCAAATGTCACACGTAGCATAATGTGTACTCCCATTTAGATATGTACACAAGCGATGTATCAAGATTCAAATACCGAGTCAATCAACCAAGAATGTATAGAACTAATAGACATATAAACACTTATAGAGTATATGGATCAATAATATCAACTAACATACATAAGCCAGGCCGGTGTACTTTTTTTGCTACAAGAGCATCCTTTTTTAGCCAAGCTACTACATCATCTTGGCCCTTTCCAATGCGTGCCACTTATGGTCCATCTTGTTGGCGTTCTGGGAACAGGGGTCCCTAGACTTGCCTGCCTGCGGCCCGCGGCGTGGTTGAGCTAGCAGGCCGTACGGCCCATCTTCACCAACAAAGCATGCAAGACCCTCGCGAGGGGCCAAGCCTCGCAAGGCGGACGACGCAAGACCTCCTCTGGAGTGGCCTAGCTAGGCAGGCTCACGAGGAGCGGAGATATCAAGGCGAGCCGAACCTCACGAGGCTCTCATGATGTGAGCTGTGACGATCGACACCAGGCGGGCGCCAGGTGGGCGCCAGCGCGCGCAGCGTCCTTGTTTCCCCTTTGGTGCAAAGGGGCAAGCGCAGCCACGGAGTACCGAGGCATTAGGCAAAGGTTGCCATTTCGGTGCAACAAGACCAAAACCAAGGACTGCAAGACAGCGGTCATCATGGAGCCCAGAACTTTGTGCAGGCGAAGACTACTTTTGTCAGGATAGCTTGTACTAGTTGTCCCCCTTCAAATTAGCCCGCCATTGTTGGCTCCCTTCCCACCCGATATTTGGGAAGAGGACCAGGGCCTCTATAAATAGGACTAGCCACCACAGTGGAGGGTTGGATCGGATCAGAGAGAAGGGATCATCTTAGCCCGAGAAAGACCACCCTCACACACAAGCTCACCGAACACAAGAACACCTTAACCTCAGGAGGCTGTTCTTCCCTTGTATTGTTCATCATCAGCCCAAGAGGAAATCCACCCCACCACACTGGAGTAGGGTATTACACCACAACGGTGGCCCGAACCAGTATAAACCCTGTGTCCTTCCGTGTTGTGAGTTCATCGAGTTCGTCCGCAAGATCTTAGCAAACTAGAGCATGGATCGGTTGAAGGGAAAGACTTCGCACGCACCCCAGTGTTCGAACATTAAGGGTTTGCCGGGACCCCAAACCCCGACATTTGGCGCGCCAGGTAGGGGTGTGCCGAAGCCTTCTTCTTCGTTGACCCACGCTTCGTCACTCCACCAAGCTCATGGCCGACGCCCACCGAGCACGCACTGAGCGCCGGGCCACCCTCGCCGCCCGTGTCGCTCAGACGGCTCCCGTCGGCGGGCCTCCTCGTCGTTATCCATCCCCCGCCGCCAACACTGCCACCGGCCCGGTGGGAAATGAGCAGCAGGCGTCCTCGCAACATCCATAGGTGCGGCAGGACAGCCGCACCGCTACTCCATCACTCACTCCTGCTGGCTCTTCGTCTCATGCGCCCGGCGCCCGCGCGTGAAGAAAGGAGCTGCCAAGAAATCCCGCGGCCGCAAGAAGCCGCACCAGCGCTCCCCGTGCCGCCTTGTCAAGACCGTGCACCGCCTGCAGTGGCGCAGCGCGGACCTCACCAAGACCAAGCTCCACCCCCGAAGCAGGCCCCGGCAACCACGGCAGGCTGCCATGCCTTTATCCCTGAGCTGCTTAGCATTGCCTGGCCGGGCAAGTTCAAGCCAGATCTGCCTCCACGGTACGACGGCACCGCCGACCCTGCGGAGTTCCTGCAGCTCTATGAGTTGAGCATCGAAGCGGCCAACGGCGACGAAAAAGTCATGGCGAACTGGTTTCCCATGGCTCTCAAGGATGGGGCCCACTCCTGGCTCCTGAACCTGCAGCACGGCTCGATCTCCTCCTGGGACGAGATGCGCGACCGCTTTGTCGCCAACTTCCAGGGCACTTGTGACCGCCCACTGGTCGCGGGCGACCTACGCCGCATCAAGCAACAGCCAGGAGAGACCCTCCAGAAGTACATCCAGTGCTTCAACAGCACCCGCCTCAAGATCCCCAAGGTCACGGACGAGGCCATCATCTCCGGTTTTCCGATGGCGTCCACGACGTCAAGATGAAGGAAGAGCTGGCCATCCATGATGAGCTTTGCACATCTCAGGAGCTGTTCAACATGGCGACCAGGTGTGCAAGAGCTGAGGAGGGGCGCCTCTCTCTCCTTGAGCTGCCAGCTGCAGGAGTGGATGAAAAGAAGGCCAAGGCCAAGGACGTGAAGCGCAAAGAGGCGGTAGTGCTCGCAGCAGAGCCCGACACCAAGCGAGGTAGAGATCAGTCCGAGTCATCCAAGAACGGCCGCCCCTTTTGTGCCTTCCACAACCTGAACATCCACAACACCAGCGACTATCAAGAGCTCAGAGCCATTCGGGAAGGAAGCTTCGGCTGACGCCCCAAGCGCAACGACCGGGGCTACGGCCGCGGAGGCGGATGCTGGGACGACCGTGGCCCGTGCCAGGAGTGGCGTGACCGGCCTCGTGAGGACCGCTGGCAGGATGAACCTCGTGAGGGCGCCTGGAGGGACCCGCCTCGCGAGGATCGCCCCCAGGGCAACGCTGGTCTTCCCCCGTTGCCGCCGCCAAGGAGTAACGACGACCATCACCAGGACGAGTTGGCTGGGGGCTTCCAGGAGACGCGCGTAGTCGCTTGCATCTTGGGCGGCGCTCAGGCCCCAGCCTCTCAGCACATCTTCAAACAGTTCGCTCGCGAGGTGAACGCGGTGCTCCCCAAGCTCGAGGCCACGCGCCCGCTCCGGTGGTCCCAATGCGCCATCACCTTCAGCTCGGCCGACCAGCTCAAGTGCGCAGCCACCACTGGCGCGCTCCCTATGCTGTGCTCCCCAGTCATCAACAATTTGCAAGTCACCAAGACTCTCATCGACGGCGGCGCATGGCTCAAAGTCCTATCCGCTAATACGTCTCCAACGTATCTATAACTTTCGATTGTTTGATGCTATTATATTATCAACCTTGGATGTTTTATATGCATTTATACGCTATTTTATATGATTTTTGGGACTAACCTATTAACCTAGAGCCTAGTGCCAGTTTCAGTTTTTCCTTATTTTAGGGTTTCGAAGAGAAGGAATATTAAACGGAGTCCAAACGGAATGAAACCTTCGGAAAAGTTATTTTTGGAAAGAAAGCAATACAAGAGACTTGGAGTGCACGTTAGGGGATCAACGAGGAAGCCACGAGGCAGGGGGCGCATCCACCCCCCCTGGGCGTGCCCTCCACCCTCGTGGGCCCCTCGTGGCTCCCTGATGTATTTCTTCCGCCTATATATATATATCCATATACCCTAAAACGATTGGGGAGCACAATAGATCGGGAGTTCCACCACCAAAAGCCTCCGTAGCCACCGAAAGCCAATCTAGACCCGTTTCGGCACCCAGCCGGAGGGGGGAATCCCTCTCCGGTGGCCATCTTCATCATCCCGGTGCTCTCCATGACGAGGAGGGAGTAGTTCTTCCTCGGGGCTGAGGGTATGTACCACTAGCTATGTGTTTGATCTCTCTTTCTCGTGTTCTTGAGGTGATACGATCTTGATGTATCGCGAGCTTTGCTATTATAGTTGGATCTTATGATGTTTTCTCCCCCCTCTACTCTCTTGTAATGGATTGAGTTTTCCCTTTGAAGTTATCATATCGGATTGAGTCTTTAAAGATTTGAGAACACTTAATGTATGTCTTGCCGTGCGTATCTGTGGTGACAATGGGATACCACGTGATTCACTTGATGTATGTTTTGGTGATCAACTTGCGGGTTCCGCCCATGAACCTATGCATAGGGGTTGGCACACGTTTTCGTCGTGATTCTCCGGTAGAAACTTTGGGGCACTCTTTGTGGTTCCATGTGTTGGTTGAATAGATGAATCTGAGATTGTGTGATGCATATCGTATAATCATACCCACGGATACTTGAGGTGACATTGGAGTATGTAGGTGACATTAGGGTTTTGGTTGATTTCTGTCTTAAGGTGTTATTCTAGTACGAACTCTAGGGCTATTTGTGACACTTATAGGAATAGCCCAACAGATTGATTGGAAAGAATAACTTTGAGGTGGTTTCGTACCCTACCATAATCTCTTCGTTCGTTCTTTGCTATTAGTGACTTTGGAGTGACTCTTTGTTGCATGTTGAGGGATAGTTGTGTGATCCAATTATGTTATTATTGTTAAGGGAACTTGCACTATTGAGAGTATGAACCCTAGGCCTTGTTTCAACGCATTGCAATACCGTTTACACTCACTTTTATCATTCGTTACCTTGCTATTTTTATATTTTCAGATTACAAAAACTATTATCTACCATCCATATAACACTTGTATCACCATCTCTTCGCCGAACTAGTGCACCTATACAATTTAGCGTTGTATTGGGTGTGTTGGGGACACAAGAGACTCTTTGTTATTTGGTTGCAGGGTTGCTTGAGAGAAACCATCTTCATCCTACGCCTCCTACGGATTGATAAACCTTAGGTCATCCACTTGAGGGAAATTTGCTACTGTCCTACAAACCTCTGCACTTGGAGGCCCAACAACGTCTACAAGAATAAGGTTGTGTAGTAGACATCAAGCTCTTTTCTGGCGCCGTTACCGGGGAGGTTAGCGCTTGAAGGTATATCTTTAGATGTTGCAATCGAATCTTTTTGTTTCTTGTTTTAGCACTAGTTTAGTTTTAAAAAGAAAACTAAAAAAATATGGAATTGAGTCTACCTCATACGCTTCATCTTTTTAATATGTTTCATGAGTATGATGGAAAGGAAAACTGTGCCTAAGTGTTAGAAAAAGAATGCATTAAAATGTTTGGCACTAAATCTCTGAATGATGAGCATGATTGCAATGTTGTTAGTATGAACTCCTTGAATATCCATGGTACTAATGATGATTGCACTAGTTATGATGAAAATGTCTCCTATAAACATGTCAATTTTTGTGGAGTGCATTGGGTTTGTAAGTACACACCAAATAGGGAAGATAGATATTGCAAGAGGCATAAGTACTTAGAAACTAAATTGTTGCAAGAAAGGCTAGATGATTGTGCTGAAAATTTAATTTTTCTTGGCCGCACTTGTGGACTTTGCAATGAACAGGGTCATTTAGCTATCCGATGCAAATTGTTTCATGATCTAATCGTGTCCAAAAATTGTGATGACTTGATTTCCCTTGCACATTATAATGAACTCAGTTTGATTATGGGTTACGTGTAGACTAAGGCATAGCCTAGTGGTGGGAAGGGGTTGATGCCTTCCCACCCACCTAGGTTCAAGGCATGGTACTTGCAATTTGGGTTTGTTGCACCAATTATACTGGAAGGGGTTCCCTTACAGTCTTTCTGTCAAAAAAAGAAATGAAACGTATAACTAAGCATCTTCCAGAATTTGCCCGTTATAAACTTCTTGGTTTTGATCTAGAGGAAATTTATATGTATTGTGCGGTGAATTGCATTAAAAATCCTTATATTGCTAATTACATAAAGAAAAGAAAACAAATAGAGGATGAAGAGAATACTAACGAAAGGGAAGAGACTTCCCAATACCCTTCTATTATTTCTTATGATGAATCAGGTAACGAGGAGGAGCCTCCTATTCAACCAATCTCATTAATAAGGAGCTCCAAAAAGAGGATTGAACCCACACATGATGTGGTGAAGAAGAAGAAAAGAAAAAGGAAGAGAGGTAAAAAGATATCTCTCCCAAATAATGTTGCTCATATTACTATTGTGCCTCATGAAAATATAATTGTGGAAGATAATGATACTTCTTATGATCTTGAAAATCTTTTTGGCACTTGCTTGGAAGAATATGATAATTGCTATACTATTGGTGCTATCCATACTATTAATGATGAGAGTGATTATGCTTATGATATGAATAGGCCCAAGCTTGGGGATGCTATGTTTGATGAAGATGATGTTTTTGAGAATATATTTGCTGAAATTAATGCTTGTCCCAAGCTTGGGGATGCTACTTTTAATGAAGATGATATTTTTAGTCTCCCAAGTTTTGATATGCAAATTTATAATGATGATAGCATGCCTCCTACTTATGATGATTATTGTGATGATACTTATGCTATAAAAAGTAGTGATTATATTTATAAAACTTGTCATGATTATGGTTACCCCTTTTCTGAACATTACTCTTTTAATGTGGAAACAATTTATAGTATTCGAGTTTCTTATGATGCTCCCACTATTTCGAATGAGAAGAATTTTGCTTATGTGAAGAGTAATAAAAATTCTATGCTTGTAGATCATGAAAAGAATGATTTATGTGATGGTTATATTGTTGAATTCATTCATGATGCTACTGAAAATTATTATGAGGGAGGAATATATGCTTGTAGGAATTGCAATAATATCAAGTTTCCTCTCTACGTGCTTAAAGTTTTGAAGTTATGCTTGTTTTGCCTTCCTATGCTAGTTGATTATTGTTCCCATAAGTTGTTTGCTCACAAAATCCCTATGCATATGAATAGGTTTAGACTTAAGTGTGCTAGTCATATTCTTCATGATGCTCTCTTTTTGTTTCAATTCTAATCTTTTATGTGAGCATCATTGAAATCATCATGCCTAGCTAGGGGCGTTAAACGGTAGCGCTTGTTGGGAGGTAACCAACTTTATTTTTGTTCCTTGCTTTTTGTTCCTGTTTAGTAATAAATAATCCATCTAACCTCTGTTTATATGTGTTTTGATGCTTTTAATTAGTGTTTGTGCCAATTAGAACCGTTGGGAAGACTTGGGGAAAGTCTTTGCGATCATGCTGTAAAAAAAACAGAAGCTTTAGCGCTCACGAGAATTGCTGCCATTTTTTATTGGAGAGTGCTATTTAGTTAATTATTTTTGAAGATGATTAATAGACAAATTCCTCAGGTCCATCAATTTATTTGAGAATTTTATGAGTTCCAGAAGTATACGTTTGATCCAGATTACTACAGACTGTTCTGTTTTTGACAGATTCTGTTTTCGATGTGTTGTTTGCTTATTTTGATGAATCTATGAGTAGTATCGGAGGGTATGAACCATATATAAGTTGGAATACAGTAGGTTTAACACCAATATAAATAAAGAATGAGGTCATTACAGTACCTTGAAGTGGTGTTTTGTGTTCTTTCGCTAATGGAGCTCACGAGTTTTCTGTTAAGTTTTGTGTTGTGAAGTTTTCAAGTTTTGGGTAAAGATTCGATGGATTATGGAATAAGGATTGGCAAGAGCCTAAGTTTGGGGATCCCTAAGGCACCCCGAGGTAATATTCAAGGACAACCAAAAACCTAAGCTTGGGGATGCCGTGGAAGGCATCCCCTCTTTCGTCTTTGTTCATCGATAACTTTACTTGGAGCTATATTTTTATTCACCACATGATATGTGTTTCGCTTGGAGCGTCAATTTATTTTATTTTGTTTTGCTTGCTGTTTGAATAAAGTATCAAGATATGAAATTCTTAAATGTGAGAGAGTCTTCATATAGTTGCATAATTATTCAACTACTCATTGATCTTCACTTATATCTTTCGGTTTAGTTTGTTGTTTGCTCTAGTACTTCACTTATTTCTTTTAGAGCATGGTGGTAGTTTTATTTTGAAGAAATAGATGAACTCTCGTGCTTCACTTATATTATTTTGAGAGTCCTAAAAAGCATGGTAATTTCTTTGGTTATGAATTTAGTCCTAATATGATGGGCATCCAAGAGGGATATAATAAAAACTTTCATATAGAGTGCATTGAATAATATGAGAAGTTTGATACTTGATGATTGTTTTGAGATATGAAGATGGTGATATTAGAGTCATGCTAGTTGAGTAGTTGTGAATTGGAGAAATACTTGTGTTGAAGTTTGTGATTCCCGTAGCATGCACGTATGGTGAACCGTTATGTGATGAAGTCGGAGCATGATTTATTTATTGATTATCTTCCTTATGAGTGGCGGTCGGGGATGAGCGATGGTCTTTTCCTACCAATCTATCCCCCTAGGAGCATGCGCGTAGTACTTTGTTTCGATAACTAATAGATTTTTGCAATAAGCATGTGAGTTCATTATGACTAATGTTGAGTCCATGGATTATACGCACTCTCACCCTTCCACCATTGCTAGCCTCTCTAGTATCGCACAACTTTCGCCGGTACCATAAACCCACCATATATATTCCTCAAAACAGCCACCATACCTACCTATTATGGCATTTCCATAGCCATTCCGAGATATATTGCCATGCAACTTACCACCGTTCTGTTTATTATGACACGCTTCATCATTGTCATATTGCTTTGCATGATCATGTAGTTGACATCGTATTTGTGGCAAAGCCACCGTTCATAATTCTTTCATACATGTCACTCATGCATCATTGCACATCCCGGTACACCGCCGGAGGCATTCATATAGAGTCATATCTTGTTCTAATTATCGAGTTGTAATTCTTGAGTTGTAAGTAAATAAAAGTGTGATGATCTTCATTATTAGAGCATTGTCCCCAGTGAGGAAAGGATGATGGAGACTATGACTCCCCCACAAGTCGGGGTGAGACTCCAAACGAAAATAAATAAATAAATAAAAGACGCCAAAGAAGCCCAAATAAAAAAAGATAGAAAAGAGGCCATAAAAAAAGAGAAGGCCCAAATAAAAAATAAAAAAATTAGAGAAAAAGAGAGAAGGGGCAATGCTACTATCCTTTTACCACACTTGTGCTTCAAAGTAGCACCATGATCTTCATGATAGAGAGTCTCCTATGTTGTCTCATATACTAGTGGGAATATTTCATTATAGAACTTGGCTTGTATATTCCAATGATGCGCTTCCTCAAAATGCCCTAGGTCTTCATGAGCAAGCAAGTTGGATGCACACCCACTAGTTTCTTTTGTTGAGCTTTCATACATTTATAGCTCTAGTGCACCCGTTGCATGGCAATCCCTACTCACTCACATTGATATCTATTAATGGGCATCTCCATAGCCCGTTGATACACCTAGTTGATGTGAGACTATCTTCTCCCTTTTTGTCTTCTCCACAACCACCCTTCTATTTCACCTATAGTGCTATATCCATGGCTCACGCTCATGTATTGCATGAAGATTGAAAAAGTTTGAGAACATCAAAAGTATGAAACAATTGCTTGGCTTGTCATCGGGGTTGTGCATGATTTAAATATTTTGTGTGGTGAAGATGGAGCATAGCCAGACTATATGATTTTGTAGGGATAGCTTTCTTTGGGCATGTTATTTTGAGAAGACATGGTTGCTTAGTTAGTATGCTTTAAGTATTATTATTTTTATATCAATATTGAAATTTTGTCTTGAATCTTATGGATCTGAATATTCTTGCTACAATAAAGAGAAATACATGATAAATATGTTAGGTAGCATTCCACATCAAAAATTATGTTTTTACCATTTACCTACTCGAGGACGAACAGGAATTAAGCTTGGGGATGCTGATACGTCTCCAACGTATCTATAATTTTTTATTGTTCGATGCTATTATATTATCAACCTTGGACATTTTATATGCATTTATATGCTATTTTATATGATTTTTGGGAATAACCTATTAACCTAGAGCCCAGTGCCAGTTTCTGTTTTTTCCTTGTTTTAGTGTTTCAAAGAAGAGGAATATCAAACGGAATCCAAACGGAATGAAACTTTCGGAAAAGTTATTTTTGGAAAGAAAGCAATACATGAGACTTGGAGTGCATGTCAGGGGATCAATGAGGAAGCCACGAGGAAGGGGGTGCGCCAACCCCCCTGGACGTGCCCTCCACCCTCGTGGGCCCCTCGTGGCTCCCCTGATGTATTTCTTCTGCCTATATATATCCATATACCCTAAAACGATCGGGGAGCACAATAGATCGGGAGTTCCGCCGCCAGAAGCCTCCGTAGCCACCGAAAGCCAATCTAGACCCGTTTCGGCACCCTGCCGGAGGGGGGAATCCCTCTCTGGTGGCCATCTTCATCATCCCGGTGCTCTCCATGACGAGGAGGGAGTAGTTCTCCCTCGGGGCTGAGGGTATGTACCAGCTAGCTATGTGTTTGATCTCTCTCTCATGTTCTTGAGGTGATATGATCTTGATGTATCGCGAGCTTTGCTATTATAGTTGGATCTTATGATGTTTTCTCCCCCCTCTACTCTCTTGTAATGGATTGAGTTCTCCCTTTCAAGTTATCTTATCGGATTGAGTCTTTAAAGATTTGAGAACACTTGATGTATGTCTTGCCGTGCGTATCTGTGGTGACAATGGAATACCACGTGATTCACTTGATTTATGTTTTGGTGATCAACTTGCGGGTTCCACCCATGAACCTATGCATAGGGGTTGGCACACGTTTTCGTCGTGATTCTCCGGTAGAAACTTTGGGGCACTCTTTGAGGTTCTATGTGTTGGTTGAATAGATGAATCTGAGATTGTGTGATGCATATCGTATAATCATACCCACGGATACTTGAGGTGACATTGGAGTATCTAGGTGACATTAGGGTTTTGGTTGATTTCTGTCTTAAGGTGTTATTCTAGTACGAACTCTAGGGCTGTTTGTGACACTTATAGGAATAGCCCAACGGATTGATTGGAAAGAATAACTTTGAGGTGGTTTCGTACCCTACCATAATCTCTTCGTTCGTTCTCCGCTATTAGTGACTTTGGAGTGACTCTTTTTTGCATGTTGAGGGATAGTTATGTGATCCAATTATGTTATTATTGTTGAGGAAATTTCACTAGTGAAAGTATGAACCCTAGGCCTTGTTTCAACGCATTGCAATACCGTTTACACTCACTTTTATCATTCGTTACCTTGCTTTTATTTATATTTTCAGTTTACAAAAACTATTATCTACCATCCATATACCACTTGTATCACCATCTCTTCGCCGAACTAGTTCACCTATACAATTTACTGTTGTATTGGGTGTGTTGGGGACACAAGAGACTCTTTGTTGTTTGGTTGCAGGGTTGCTTGAGAGAGACCAGCTTCATCCTATGCCTCCTACGGATTGATAAACCTTAGGTCATCCACTTGAGGGAAATTTGCTACTGTCCTACAAACCTCTGCACTTGGAGGCCCAACAATGTCTACAAGAAGAAGGTTGTGTAGTAGACATCATCCGCCGACATGTTCGACAACCTCCAAGTGCCTTATGAGCAGCTCGAGCCAACCAAGCCATTTCTTAGGAGTGACTGACGGTTCCACCACACCACTAGGGCAAGTCTGCCTGCCTGTCAGCTTCGGGGAGCGCAAGAATTACCGCACCGAGCTCATCGACTTCGACGTCGCACACATCCGCCTGCCGTACAACGCCATCCTCGGGTACCCAGCCCCGGCCAAGTTCATGGCAGTCACTCACCACGGCTACAACGTTCTCAAGATGCCAGGAAGCGGGGGGATCATCACGGTCCCATGTGAAGAAAGGGATGCAGTGTGCTCCCTTGAGCGCGCCTTCCAAGCCGCGGCAATCGGCAAACCTGACAGCAGAAGTGAAGGCCCTCCTGAGACGATCCCCAAGAAGAAGCTACCACGCCATGTAGGACCCCAAGAAGATGGCGTCGCATCAGGAGCCTCGTCAGGATCGGCGCCCGCTCTAGGGGTGCCTCCCTCCACCGCATAGGAAAGCGCGCCCGGTGCCCTCCTCAGGAAAGGCTCGGGGGCTCTCTTCTGGAGGGCCTCAGACCTTGCCAATCTCACGAGGGAGGCGCTTGGGCACCACTTGGAAGCGTGCTTCGCGGCACGTGTTCCTCAGGAGAGCATGGGGCAAGGAATGCCCACCACCCAGGAGTTCATCACCAAGACCACCCAAGAGCTATAAGACGCAAGAGCCATGCGTGGCGACAACCGCTCACAGAGTGTGGCTCACCACTCAGGTGAGGGTGCTGAGCTGCGCGTCTGCATCGACATCCTAGGGCTCAACAGGGCCGCATCTCAGGAACGCTTCTGGCCATCACACGCGGGCCGCTATGAGGGTCCACCACACAGCTTCGTTCGCATGCCCTACGGCTTGCCGAGTGTGGCATCGGCCCATCAACGCAGTGTACGGCATGTCCAGGCGGCTCAGGAGGCTAGGTTCCACGCCGCTCTGGAGGAGATGGCGACGGCCTTCAGGGAACCTCCTGAGCCCCCAGAGCCTTCCGAGGCTCAAGGTCCCGGTGGTTCATGAGGAGTCATTACGCGTGGCTTCAGCTGCACCAGCTCTACTTCGTCTACAGAACCAGGTGACATCTTCCAAGTTCTTTTAAGTTGGGAGCGCCCCTCGGGCTGCACTATTCCCAGGCCGCGTGGGTCCGTCCCTGTGGCATGTATCCCTTTTACTTATGTCTTTAGCTTACCTTGCTGGGGGCACCCCTCGGGCTGCATCATCCCCACGCCGCTCGGGCCAGACCCAGTGGCATGTACCTTCCTGCATTTATCTCAGGCAATCTGCTCTCCATGCTTAACCTACCAACTGCTATCACCTGCCAATAGCTATCACCTGCTCGATCATCACCCCCCTCGGAGCCCCTACACAGGCACGGCGCTGGTGCATGGGTCTGTCCCTGCCACGACCGACAAATCTGAGTGGTCGAGCTCTGGCTCGCGGCACGCGCCATGCACATCACCTCATCAGGCCCTCAGTGCCTTCACTTCATCCGGACCAACCAGCGGCAGGCACGCGACAGTAACGGCAAACCATGTTTCTCCTTATGCATGTTCATAGGAACCCCGCAGGAAGGGTAGCAGGCGGCACCGCGAGTCTCCTTTCCTCTAGTGCGACTCGCTTGCGCATTAAAGGGCGGGCTCCTGAGCATCGCGACTCAAGAGCTCTTACTGGCTCTCCAGCCCTCACCCCCTGGCCTTGACCACGACATCGCGACCTGGCATACCAGCGGAGGCTGAGCTCGCTCGAGGGCCGGGACCTGAGGATGTAGAGCATTAAGAGGAGCTCGGGAGAAGGAAAACTCGCACGGGCCGGCCTAGCCATGTCGCGTGAGTTGACGCGCAGCCCTAGCGCAACATCAAGAATCACCGCGAAGTCATCAAGATAAGTTTCGCCCTCAGATCAGCAAAACATTTGGGCCCAATAGTCGCTCACCCCATGCCGCAACCCCGTTGCGGCCAAGTCATCTTCCTTTCTTTCCTTGCCATGGCCGCTTGGGCGCTAAGGGGGGCCTCCTGAGCATCGCGCCTCAGGGGCTCTTACTGGACCTCGGGCCACGCACCTCCTGGCCATAACCATGGCATCGCGACTTGGCATACCAACGACGGCTGTAGCCCCCTTGGGACCAGGACCCGTCAGCGTAGAGCAACAAGCTATTGCGAGAAAAGAAAGGTGTAACGCCCCAAGACCGGAGCTTCACTTGCCTTCCATGTTTTCCGAGTTTTCGTCGGGTGATTTGTTTTGTCTGTTGCATCCATATTTGCATCATGTGCATTGCATCATGTCATCATGCCATCATATCATTAATTTTTGCAACTCAACTAAATAAACCGTATGGATCTTCGATGCATTTAAGTTGAGGGAACTCACATGGTGGTTTCCCTTTAAAACATACCCTCCCGATATTTAGGGAGATATTATAAAATATTCCTTATTTTGGAATTACCCATAACACACTTGCAAAAATCCCAATGCTTTAGTTATCAAAACTCTTGGCCTCTAACTTTGCCATATGTCCTTTCGTCATTTTCCGGAGCTCCATCTAAAATTCTCAACATTTTTGGGCAATTTGAAAAACCTGTCCTAGCTCAAACCTATTGAATTAGATTCAAAGGAATTTGAATTCAATCTTTCAAACTTGACCTTTTCTATTTTCTCGGACCGTGCACTTTCTTGTGAGTCCGGGAATATAATTCCCATGCCTTTTTCCTGCTTCAAGTTTGGTCCTCAAACTTTGCCCATATTTTCTTTCATCGCTTTCTCGATCTCCACAAAAATTCCGAACATTTTGGACTCTCCAAAAATGTTTTTCTAATTCAAACTTATTTGAATCAAATTCAAATGTGTTTGAATGCAATCCTTTCAAGCGGTGCCAAATGCATTTTCTCGGAACGAAACCATTTTTATGAGTCCGGGAGATTTAACCGCATGCCCAAATTTTTTCTCTAACCCCTCCTTTTCTTTTCTTGTTTTGTTTTATTTTTTTCTTTAGATTAAGAGGGAAAGAGAGCCTAACCGGCCTCTGGGGCCTAACCCACCTCGCAGCCATGCTCTCCTCAACCCACCAAGGCCCATCCAGTGCCGGCCCACTCCCTAACCTAACCCAACCCTAGACACCAGGGAGCCCGATCCAATCTCTCCCTCTCGATCCCTCCCTCGCGCTGCCAGGAGAGGAGGCACCACGCTCGACCCCTCCTCTCACCCGTGACCCTTTCCTCCCTCGACACCTCTCCTCCTTCTTCATCCCTTTTCCCTCGCGCCACCAGAAGCTCCCTCGACCTCGTCTCCCCTCGATCTCCCTCACGCGGCCAGGAGACAGCGAGCGCTGCTGTCTCGCTCATCTCTCCTCGATCTCCCTTCCCCTCCTTCCACCTAGCGATGGCCTCGCTGCTCCCTCCTCTCGCATGGGCGCTCACCCGACCCATGGCCAGCCTTCTTCCCGGACTCCGTCCGCTTCTCCTCACCTTGTGCCGCCCCTCTCCCTCGAGTCCTCGCGATGGACCTGCTCCCAGCGCGTCGAACCCTCCAACCCTGCAGGGCTCCTCTCCTTGCGCGCCTGCAACCCCTGCCTCACTCCCGAAGGCCACCCTACGCGCGACCCTGACGACTTGCTGCAGCCGTTCGCAACCACAGGAGCCTCGCGCCCGGTTCCTTCGAGGTCCCGTGCCGTCGGACCTCTCCTGCACCTCCGCCGCACGCATGGCCCCCATGTTTTTCCCTACCGTGCCCGCCCGGCCAGATCCGGAGGTCTGCCGCTCCTTGCTGCCCGTTCACCCGTCCCGCTGCCTTCGTCGATCGTCTCTTGGAGGAAGTGACGAGGCAGCCGACAGCGCCTGTGTCTACCCGCGATCCCCTGCTCGCATGCTTTCCTCCCGCATCACGCCCGTCCTCAAGCCCTGTCGCGAGACCCCGGTTCGAGTACGACTACCGCCGATATCCCGAGGACACCGAGTACGACTACATAGGATTATGCATCAAGTTCCGCGGCTGTCTACATGGAAGTACCACTACCGTCGCCTAGGCCAAGATGGCGCCAAAAGTACCAAGACGAACGGGACTGACTACCAGGTCCCTCCAAGTTCAACCAAGATTGCTGTGTATAACTACTGTCGACTCGGATTACGCCAAGTACACCGTTGGACTTGGTTTCGTCAAGACCACCTTGAGTACGACTACACGACCAGAACACAAGTTCCTTGTACCACTATCGTCACAAGAACCGAGTCCGGCAAGTTCGAAGACCCCAAGTACCTTTCGGATGCGCCAAGTTCGACTACATGGACCGCCAAGTTCCTCCACCGATGACTCGAACGGCTACAAAACGTGAAGCACTACCTTCGACCCACAAGACCCCGTGGACTTCAAGTTCCAGGTCGTGACCCCGAACATCTACAAAGCGAGGACGACTACTTCCACTACCGCCGTCGCGAGAACGCCTACTTCCCTCTAGGAACCCGTTCCGCCCGAAAGGCATGCTTCGAAGGTATAACCTCGAGACGACGCCCGTGAACGAATGCTTGCGATGTTTGAGATGCTCGTGTTTGCACCGTGTCCAAATTGTCACTCGTTTCCTTGTTGCCAACTCGTTGGACACCCGGAATCCGGGAGCGCCCCACCATCTTTTGCACGCATCCG
Organism: Triticum urartu; assembly: GCF_056163025.1. Taxonomy (NCBI): domain Eukaryota; kingdom Viridiplantae; phylum Streptophyta; class Magnoliopsida; order Poales; family Poaceae; genus Triticum; species Triticum urartu. Next base: position 13,697,011 of record NC_141877.1, read on the forward strand.
CACACTTCTCCTTTGCACCGGTATCTCAATTGAGTTACCGGAATCGGAACGCTGCCGTGGCACCATTTTCGTTATCGTTGCCGTGGCACGCCTTTCCTTTCCACCATGGTGACAAATGCTTCATAATGCTCTTGTCAACTTTTAATAAAAATTGCATAAAACTTGCACATGTCATCCGCATCATGATAACAACATTTAAAATGTTTAAAATTATTGTTGTATTAAAATTGCTAATGCATATGGGGATTTACCGGATTTGTTTTTTGTTATATCCGGCCCCATTTAAATTGCTTAAATGGTATAGTTTTGTTATGCTTCACCTCTTTCCTTGTTAACCAACATTTAATATTGTTGAGTACCTAAACGAGAGAGAAGTAAATAATTGATGTGGTGTTCCGTCAATATGCAACTCGTTGAATATTTTGCTCCACTTAACTTGTAATTTTTTTTGTGCCATTTGCCATGCCATGCATATTTAAACCGGACATACATCATACTTGGTTGTGCATCATGCCATGTTTATGTGATGGTTGTTTACTATGTTGTTTGCTTCTTTCCGGTGTTGCTTCTTCGAGTTAGTTCCGATAACGCCGCGTTTGTGAGGATTCGTTCGACTACGTCCATTTGTCTTCTTCATGGACTCGTTCTTCCTCCTTGCGGGATTTCAGGCAAGATGACCATACCCTCGAAATGACTTCTATCTTTGCTTGCTAGTTGCTCGCTCTATTGCTATGCCTATGCCGCGATACCTACCACATGCTTTATTATGCCTCCCATATTGCCATGCCAAACCTCTAACCCACCTTGTCCTAGCAAACCGTTGTTTGGCTATGTTACCGCTTTGCTCATCCCCTCTTATAGCGTTGTTAGTTGCCGGTGAAGATGGAGTTTGTCCCATGTTGGAACATGGATATTTGTTGGGATATCACAATATCTCTTATTTAATTAATGCATCTATATACTTGGTAAAGGGTGGAAGGCTCGGCCTTATGCCTGGTGTTTTGTTCCACTCTTGCCGCCCTAGTTTCCGTCATACCGGTGTTATGTTCCTTGATTTTGCATTCCTTATGCAGTTGGGTTATAATGGGAACCCCTTGACAGTTCGCTTTGAATAAAACTCCTCCAGCAAGGCCCAACCTTGGTTTTACCATTTGCCACCTAGCCTTTTCCCTTGGGTTCTACAGACTCAAGGGTCATCTTCATTTTAACCCCCTCGGGCCAGTGCTTGTCTAAGTGTTGGTCCAACCTGAGCGATGTCCGGCGCCCCCTGGGCAACCGGGGTTTATGCCAACCCGACGTCTTGCTCATCCGGTGTGCCCTGAGAACAAGATATGTGCAGCTCCTATCGGGATTTGTCGGCACATCTGGGTGGCTTTGCTGGTCTTGTTTTACCATTGTCGAAATGTCTTGTAACCGGGATTCCGAGCCTGATCGGGTCTTCCTGGGAGAAGGAATATCCTTCGTTGACCGTGAGAGCTTGTGATGGGCTAAGTTGGGACACCCCTGCAGGGCTTTGAACTTTCGAAAGCCGTGCCCGCGGTTATGGGCAGATGGGAATTTGTTAATGTCCGGTTGTAGAGAACTTGACACTTAACTTAATTAAAATGCATCAACCGCGTGTGTAACCGTGATGGTTTCTTCTCGGCGGAGTCCGTGAAGTGAACACGGTGTTGGAGTTATGCTTGAACGTAAGTAGTCTAGGATCACTTCTTGATCATAGATTCTCGAACGTGCTTTGCCTTCTCTTCTCGCTCTCATTTGTGTATGTTAGCCACCATATATGCTAGTGCTTGCTGCAGCTCCACCTCATACCTTTCACCTACCCATAAGCTTAAATTGTCTTGATCGCGAGGGTGTGAGATTGCTGAGTCCCCGTGACTCACAGATTACTTCCAAAACCAGCTTGTAGGTGCCGATGATATCGTGCAGGTGACGCAACCGAGCCCAAGGAGGAGCTCGATGAAGATCGTGTTTGTTATGTTGTTTCCATTTCCAGTTGATCAGTAGTGGAGCCCAGTTGGGGCGATCGGGGATCTGTAGCAATAGGGGTAGTCCTCTTTTATTTTGGTTCCGTAGTCGGACCTTGTTTGTATCTGGATGATGTAATGCTATATTCATGTATTGTGTGAAGTGGGAATTGTAAGCCAACTCTGTACCTCTTTCTTATTCAGTACATGGGATGTGTAAAGATTACCCCTCTTGCGACATGCCTACAATGCGGTTATGCCTCTAAGTCGTGCTCCGACACGTGGGAGATATAGCCGCATCGTGGGTGTTACAAGTTGGTAATCAGAGCCTTCCACGACCTTAGGAGCCCCCTGCTTGATCGAATCGTTGGCGTTGCTGAGTCTAGAAAAATGTTTTGAGTCATGTAGGATTATATATATCGGAGAGTAGGATTCTTTTTACTCGTCAGTCCCTTCGTCGCTCTGGTGAGGCATCCTGACGTAGAGTTTTGACTCTTTTCTTCTCAAATTTCACTAAAAAAAATTTAGGATCACACGGGTATCTTGGAATCGTTTCGATGGTTTTGTGACGAGAACATTGTTCTTGGTGCCTCCTGACATTTAGGGGTTGTGGCAGTGTCCCGAGGAGTTGAGCTCCGAGGTGTTGTCGTCACAATTTTATCGTTGCAATTCTGGAATACTGAGTTTCGCCAACATCGAAAATCTCTTTTATCCACTTGTTGGTGAGATAACCTCGATGCCACCCAGTACTGGGGCGGGAGTTCGGGAGTATTGCCATAACTCGTATAACGGATGCTTTTCGAAGTTGGAGGTAAACGATTTCTGAAGATTTCTTAGTTATGTGTTGAAGGATGGATACAGCTGGATGTAGGATTTGTTAGTTTTGGGTGAGATATTATGCTTCCCCTGTATCCCCAACACCTGATTACATAAACGGAAAGTTTCGGGAGTTTATAAGTGGGAATTCTAGTAGTTCTTAGGATATCTTTCTGACATATGTATGATATGAAATTGGGGTTCGACGTCTAGTGGTCCGCCTATCCACGGTTGGTTTTACAGTGGTATCGTTGTGTCTTAAAGAGTCCTTGGCTATGCTGACTCGGGGACGCTTCGTATGTCATGTGCACTGCCTTGTACTTGATGGTGCTGTACGATCGAGCCCGTGTAGGCCCCACCACGAAAACTTCGGATGAAATCTCTATCATATGTTTGTTCCGGCTTATTCTGCAAGCCCATCCTTTGTTTTGTTTTCAGTTGTGGTATTCGAGTTGCTTCGAAGTCAAGTGTTGATTCCATACCTTTTCTAAGCGGTATTCTCATAGTCCTATGTGAATACTAATCCTTCTCGTTAATCGAGATTGTCATGTCAATCCTTTTCAACTGGCGTGTTTCTCTTCAAGTGGATCCGATCATTTCAACATCCGCAAGATCAATTATCAGTTCTTTGCAACGGTGTTTGCTTCTTCCGTCCCATGTTGCCTTTGTTTTTCCCGCCCTCCCACCCTTTTTCTTCAAGGACTCGGTTTTCTTAATCAAGTATCCTTTTATTGATGGGAAGTCTCTCCATTCTTTTCCGTCAATGCTCTTCTCCGGTGATTCTCAGGAAGATACTAATGCAGCTTCAAGTGTTTTATTCTTCGTTCTCTTTTCTTCTCCGGTGGATCCAATTCAAGCTTTCAGAGTTGATCATATTCCTTTCCTAGTTTTAAATGTGTTCTCAAGCCAGTGCACCTCTTAATCATCCACTTCTCGCTATTCAATTATTCCAGAGTGCTGAAGATATCTCAGAAGACTCAAGTTTCCATTCTCAATTCGCTCAAGTCCTTTTTAAATTGTTCAACGGTTTTTTCTTTTGAGTGGGCCCTAACCCACAGGTCTTTTCCCAGGATCTTACCTGACTATCCTAATTTTCACCGAAGTTATTCTCAAATTCATTTCAAAGTTGACGTAAGAATGAGTTATCATCAGTCAATTGCCTTTCTCCAAGATCTTTCAAATTCTTTTCATCGTTGGTTCAACCTTTCTAAATTTCATTCCGGAGTGCCTCAACAATTCATGACGGTGTTTCTCGTCGTCATTCTCAACATTGAAGACCGAGGAAGAATTTTTCCTCCATATCTTGTTCCATTCTCTTCAATATTCATGGTGCTAGCTTGTTGCCATCCTCCCATAATTGTTTTCGATTGTGACAATCCTTTTCATCCTTCTGGAGCAATTCAGGAGTCTTTGCAGTTTGTTTCTCCGGAGCCCATCATTCTCAGCTTTCAGCTATCATTCTCCAAATCTTGCTGGTGCATCATTCAAGTATTCTCTTATCAGCTCATGATCTCTTCGTTCTCATGTATCTAAATTCTCTCAAGCATCTTCGTTTATTTACTAGTCCTTCCCGGTGTTTCTTCATCTTTTATTCCTTCATTTTCAATTCTTACGGTGGTTTGCGCAAGATTCTATTCAATGGTTATCATATTAATTCATTCGTTGTTTCAATCCTACCGGTGGTTCGTTGAAGACCTTCTCAAGTTTAAGCTATATCTATCTTCATCCTTTTTCAACGAGAATAAGTAGCATGCCAAATCCGTTTGCTTGTCATCAATTTAATTGGTGAAGGATACGCATAACATAATTCTTATTCTTGTTCCATCCAAGTGATTAATTCCTTATTCCGGAGGTTCATCAAATTCTTGATTTCTTTTGTTCATCTTTCTTTTCCGGAGTTCCAGGTCTTCCACATTATCTCATCGCGAAGCTCCATCTAAATCATTGCAAGGCTTCACCTTGTGTTTTCAACATCACTTTCCTTTTGTTTGATCATTCTTTGTTACCGGAGTTCTTCATGGAGACACTAGATGATGGTTCATCAAGGATTTATTTCCTTCTCGAAGTGTTCATTGTGATTCTTTTCAGAGGAGCTCAAGCATTCTTCATCTTGCAATCCGGAGGCAATTTTTTCTAACGTATCATTGGAGGTGGTATTATGTCATTCTTGATAATTTGAGTTCATGTTTCATGATTCACAAGTTATCAAGAATGAGGTATTTTAAATCCATCAACCTCTTCATTCGAGTGTCTTGTGTCATGTTTCACCTAAAGCCTTCCATAAGGATTGTTGCTATTTGTGGTGCTCATAAATGACTCAAGTTCTTCATCTATCCTCCTGGTGAAATTAGTTTCTCGTCTACTTGTTCATATCAATCCAATCTGTTGTTTCCATTAGTGGCAGAATTTCACCTCATAATTTCGAGATGTTTTTCCATAAGCCCACAACAAGCTTACTCCTTTCGTTGTTGTTAATCCAACAACTCCGTTCTAGCATTTATTGTAAGCATGCTCTCTCAAGATCTTGTTCCCCTCCGTCCATTCCATTCCATTCTTTCATTTCTTCTGGAGGCTTTGTGATATTTCTCTTTTCAGTTATCATCTCGACTTGTGAAGATCATGATCTTTTCATGCTTATCCTTTTAACTGGAGTGTGTGCCTGCTGCTCAAGTTCTTTCATTTTATCAAGTCTTTCATCTCTTTTTAACCAGAGTGCTTTCAACATTATTCTTCTTCGTTGTATTCTTTTTTATGTTGTTTAACTTTTCAAGGTTCTTTGGTTTCACTCATTTGTCAAAGAAGAAACTTAGTTTTACCTCTTATCTTCCTCTTCCTTTTCCCTCCGGTGCCATTCTAGATCTCGGGACGAGATCCTCTCGTAGTGGTGGAGTGTTGTAATGCCCCAAGACCGGAGCTTCACTTGCCTTCCATGTTTTCCGAGTTTTCGTCGAGTGATTTGTTTTGTCTGTTGCATCCATCTTTGCATCATGTGCATTGCATCATGTCATCATGCCATCATATCATTAATTTTTGCAACTCAACTAAATAAACCGTATGGATCTTCGATCCGTTTAAGTTGAGGGAACTCACATGGTGGTTTCTCTTTAAAACATACCCTCCCGATATTTAGGGAGATATTATAGAATATTCCTTATTTTGTAATTACCCATAACACACTTGCAAAAATCCCAATGCTTTAGTTATCAAAACTCTTGGCCTCTAACTTCGCCATATGTCCTTTCGTCATTTTCCGGAGCTCCATCTAAAATTCTCAACATTTTTGGGCACTTTGAAAAACCTGTCCTAGCTCAAACCTTTTGACTTAAATTCAAAGGAATTTGAATTTAATCTTTCAAACTTGACCTTTTCTATTTTCTCGGACTGTGCACTTTCTTGTGAGTCCGGGAATATAATTCCCATGCCTTTTTCTTGATTCAATTTTGGTCCTCAAACTTTGCCCATATTTTCTTTCATCGCTTTCCCGATCTCCACAAAAATTCCGAACATTTTGGACTCTCCAAAAATGTTTTTCTAATTCAAACTTATTTGAATCAAATTCAAATGTGTTTGAATGCAATACTTTCAAGGGGTGCCAAATGCATTTTCTCGGAACGAACTCATTTTTATGAGTCCGGGAGATTTAACCGCATGCCCAAATTCTTTCTCTAACCCCTCCTTTTCTTTTCTTTCTTATCTTGTTTTGTTTTATTTTTTTCTTTAGAGTGACAGGGAAACAGAGCCTAACCGGCCTTTGGGCCTAACCCACCTCGCAGCCATGCTCTCCTCAGCCCACCAAGGCGCCGGCCCACTCCCTAACCTAACCCAACCCTAGACACCAGGGAGCCCGATCCAATCTCTCCCTCTCGATCCCTCCCTCCCGCCGCCAGGAGAGGAGGCACCGCGCTCGACCCCTCCTCTCGCCCGTGACCCTTTCCTCTCTCGACCCATCTCCTCCTCCTTCGTCCCTTTTCCCACACACCGCCAGAAGCTCCCTCGACCTCGTCTCCCCTCGATCTCCCTCACGCCGCCAGGAGACAGCGAGCGCTGCTGTCTCGCTCGTCTCTCCTCGATCTCCCTTCCCCTCCTTCCACCTAGCGATGCCCCCGCTCCTCCCTCCTCTCGCATAGGCGCTCGCCCGACCCATGGCCAGCCTTCCTCCCGGACTCCGTCCGCTTCTCCTCACCTTGCGCCGCCCCTCTCCCTCGAGTCCTCGCCATGGACCTGCTCCCAGCGGGTCGAACCCTCCAACCCTGCAGGGCTCCTCTCCTTGCGCGCCTGCAACCCCTGCCTCACTCCCGAAGGCCACCCTACGCGCGACCCTGACGACTTGCTGCAGCCGTTCGCCGCCACAGGAGCCTCGCGCCTGGTTCCCTCGAGGTCCCGTGCTGCCGGACCTCTCCTGCACCTCCGCCGCACGCAGGGCCCCCGTGCTTTTCCCTACCGTGCTCGCCCAGCCAGATCCGGAGGTCTGCCGCTCCTTGCTTCCTATTCACCCGTCCCGCTGCCTTCGTCGATCGTATCCTGGAGGAAGTGACGAGGCAGCCGGCAGCGCCTATGTCTACCCGTGATCCCCTTCTCGCATGCTTTCCTCCGGCATCACGCCTGTCCTCAAGCCCCGCCGCGAGACCCCGGTTTGAGTACGACTACCGCCGATATCCCGAGGACACCGAGTACGACTACGTAGGATGATGCATCAAGTTCTGCGGCTATCTACATGGAAGTACCACTACCGTTGCCTAGGCCAAGATGGCGCCAAAAGTACCAAGACGAACAGGAACGACTACCAAGGTCCCTCCAAGTTCGACCATGATTGCCGTGCATAACTACTGTCGACTCGGATTACGCCAAGTACACCGTCGGACTTGGTTTCATCAAGACCACCTCGAGTACGACTACACGACCGGAACACAAGTTCCTTGTACCACTATCGTCACAAGAAACCGAGTCCGTCATGTCCGAAGACCCCAAGTACCGTTCGGATGCACCAAGTTCGACTACAGGGACCGCCAAGTTCCTCCACCGATGACTCGAACGGCTACAAAATGTGAACCACTACCGTCAACTCGCAAGACCCCGTGGACATCAAGTTCCAGGTCGTGACCCCGAACATCTACAAAGCGAGGATGACTACTTCCACTACCGCCGTCGCAAGAACGCCTACTTCCCTCTACGAACTCGTTCCGCCCGAAACGCATGCTTCGAAGGTATAACCTCGAGACGACGTCCGTGAACGAATGCTTGCGATGTTTGAGATGCTCGTGTTTGCACCGTGTCCAAATTGTCACTCGTTTCCTTGTCGCCAACTCGTGGGACACCCGGAATCCGGGAGCGCCCCACCATCTTTTGCACGCATCCGCACAATTCTCCTTTCCAGCGGTATCTCAATCGAGCTATCGGAACCGGAATGCTGCCGTGGCACCTTTTTCGTTATCGTTGCCGTGGCACCCCTTTCCTTTCCACCACAGTGACAAATGCTTCATAATGCTCTTGTCAACTTTTAATAAAAATTGCACAAAACTTGCGCATGTCATCCGCATCATGATAACAACATTTAAAATGTTTAAAATTATTATTGCATTAAAATTGCTAATGCATATGGGGATTTACCGGATTTGTTGTTTGTTATATCCGGCCCCATTTAAATTGCTTAAATGGTATAGTTTTGTTATGCTTCACCTCTTGCCTTGTTAACCAACATTTAATATTGCTGAGTACCTAAACGAGAGAGAACTAAATAATTGATGTGGTGTTTCGTCAATATGCAACTCATTGCATATTGAGCTCCACTTAACTTGTAGTTTTGTTTGTGCCCTTTGCCATGCCATGCATATTTAAACTGGACAAACATCATACTTGGTTGTGCATCATGCCATGTTTATGTGATGGTTGTTTACTATGTTGTTTGCATCTTTCCGGTGTTGCTTCTTCGGGTTAGTTCCGATAACGCCGCGTTTGTGAGGATTCGTTCGACTACGTCCGTTTGTCTTCTTCATGGACTCGTTCTTCCTCCTTGCGGGATTTCAGGTAAGATGACTATACCATCGAAATCACTTCTATCTTTGCTTGCTAGTTGCTCGTTCTATTGCTATGCCTATGCCGCGATACCTACCACATGCTTTATTATGCCTCCCGTATTGCCATGCCAAACCTCTAACCCACCTTGTCCTAGCAAAGCGCTGTTTGGCTATGTTATCGATTTGCTCAGCCCCTCTTATAGCGTTGTTAGTTGCACGTGAAGATGGAGTTTGTTCCATGTTGCAACATGGATATTTGTTGGGATATCACAATATCTCTTATTTAATTAATGCATCTATATACTTGGTAAAGGGTGGAAGGCTTGGCCTTATGCCTGGTGTTTTATTCCACTCTTGCCGCCCTAGTTTCCATCATACCGGTGTTATGTTCCTTGATTTTGCGTTCCTTACGCGGTTGGGTTATAATGGGAACCCCTTGATAGTTCGCTTTGAATAAAACTCCTCCAGCAAGGCCCAACCTTGGTTTTACCATTTGCCACCTAGCCTTTTTCCCTTGGGATTTGCAGACTCAAGTGTCATCTTTATTTTAACCCCCCCGGGCTAGTGCTTCTCTAAGTGTTGGTCCAACCTGAGCGATGTCTGGCGCCCCCTGGGCAACCAGGGTTTATGCCAACCCGACGTCTTGCTCATCCGGTGTGCCCTAAGAACGAGATATGTGCAGCTCCTATCGGGATTTGTCGGCACATTGTCAAAATTTCTTGTAACCGGGATTCCGAGCCTTATCGGGTCTTCCTGGGAGAACGAATATCCTTCGTTGACCGTGAGAGCTTGTGATGGGCTAAGTTGGGACACCCCTGCAAGGTTTTGAACTTTCGAAAGCCGTGCCCGTGGTTATGGGCAGATGGGAATTTGTTAATGTCCGGTTGTAGAGAACTTGACAGTTAACTTAATTAAAATGCATCAACCGTGTGTGTAACCGTGATGGTCTCTTCTTGGCGGAGTCCGGGAAGTGAACATGGTGTTGGAGTTATGCTTGAACGTAAGTAGTCTAGGATCACTTCTTGATCATAGATTCTCAAACGTGCTTTGCCTTCTCTTCTCGCTCTCATTTGCGTATGTTAGCCACCATATATGCTAGTGCTTGCTGCAGCTCCACCTCATACCTTTCACCTACCCATAAGCTTAAATTGTCTTGATCGCGAGGGTGTGAGATTGCTGAGTCCCCGTGACTCACAGATTACTTCCAAAACCAGCTTGCAGGTGCCGATGATATCGTGCAGGTGACGCAACCGAGCCCAAGGAGGAGCTCGATGAAGATCGTGTTCGTTATGTTGTTTCCGTTTCCAGTTGATCAGTAGTGGAGCCCAGTTGGGGCGATCTGGGATCTGTAGCATTAGGGGTAGTCCTCTTTTATTTTGGTTCTGTAGTCGGACCTTGTTTTGTATCTCGATGATGTAATGCTATATTCATGTATTGTGTGAAGTGGCAATTGTAAGCCAACTCTGTAACTCTTTCTTATTCAGTACATGGGATGTGTAAAGATTACCCCTCCTGCGACATGCCTACAATGCGGTTATGCCTCTAAGTTGTGCTCCGACACGTGGGAGATATAGCTGCATCGTGGGTGTTACAAAAGGGGAGGCCGAGCCTTAATGGGACGCGCATTCGTCAAATTTTCATAACAAGGAAAATAGGTACAAAAGCATTGCAGATCCTTACATGTCCCCACGGGGCGATTCATGCTTCTTCGCAGGAAACAAAAGCTGATGCTAAGGGGGATCCTATCTACATCCTCCCGTGGCCGACGCCATCATCAATAGTGGGCCACGAGAGGCCGGCGCCAACATCATCCAGATCAGCGGCGACGGCGGCCGGACGCTGCAGCCTTGCCCCGGGTACGGCGAGAGCTCGGTGTTGGGGAACGTAGCATAAATTCAAAATTTTCCTATGTGTCACCAAGATCTATCTATGGAGTCATCTAGCAATGAGGGAGGAGTGGATCTACATACCCTTGTAGATCGCGCGCGGAAGCGTTCAAGAGAACGGGTTGATGGAGTCGTACTCGTCGTGATCCAAATCATCGATGATCCTAGCGCCGAACGGACGGCACCTCCGCGTTCAACACATGTACGGAGCAGCGACGTCTCCTCCTTCTTGATCCAGAAAGGGGGGAGGAAAGGTTGATGGAGATCCAGCAGCACGACAGCGTGGTGGTGGAAGTAGCGGGATTCCAACAAGGCTTCGCCAAGCGCTGCGGGAGGAGGGAGATGTGTCATGGGAGGGAGAGGGAGGCGCCAAGGCTTAGGTTCGGCTGCCCTCCCTTCCCCCACTATACATAGGGCCAATGGAGAGGGGGGGGGCGCAGCCTTGGCCCTTCCTCCAAGGAAGGGTGCGGCCAGGGAGGAGTCCATCCTCCCCAAGGCACCTAGGAGGTGCCTTCCCCCTTTAGGACTCTTTCTTTCCCTTATCTCTTGGCGCATGGGCCTCTTGGGGCTGGTGCCCTTGGCCCATATAGGCCAAGGCGCACACCCCTACAGCCCATGTGCCCCCCCGGGGCAGGTGGACCCCCTTGGTGGACCCCCGAACCCCTTTCGGCACTCTCGGTACAATACCGATAATGCGCGAAACTTTTCCGGCGACCAAAACAAGACTTCCCATATATAAATATTTACCTCCGGACCATTCCGGAACTCCTCGTGACGTCTGGGATCTCATCCGGGACTCCGAACAACTTTCGGGTTACCGCATACTAATATCTCTATAACCCTAGCGTCACCGAACCTTAAGTGTGTAGACCCTACGGGTTCGGGAGACATGCAGACATGACTGAGATGACTCTCCGGTCAATAACCAACAGCGGGATCTGGATACCCATGTTGGCTCCCACATGTTCCACGATGATCTCATCAGATGAACCATGATGTCAAGGACTTAATCAATCCCGTATACAATTCCCTTTGTCTAGCGGTACGATACTTGCCCGACATTCGATCGTCGGTATCCTGATACCTTGTTCAATCTCGTTACCGGCAAGTCTCTTTACTCGTTTCGTAACACATCATCCCGTGATCAACTCCTTGATCACATTGTGCACATTATGATGATGTCCTACCGAGTGGGCCCAGAGATACCTCTCCGTTTACACGGAGTGACAAATCCCAGTCTCGATTCGTGCCAACCCACCAGACACTTTCAGAGATACCTGTAGTGTACCTTTATAGCCACCCAGTTACGTTGTGACGTTTGGCACACCCAAAGCACTCCTACGGTATCCGGGAGTTGCACAATCTCATGGTCTAAGGAAATGATACTTGACATTAGAAAAGCTTTAGCATACGAACTACACGATCTTGTGCTAGGCTTAGGATTGGGTCTTTGTCCATCACATCATTCTCCTAATGATGTGATCCCATTATCAATGACATCCAATGTCCATGGTCAGGAAACCGTAACCATCTATTGATCAACGAGCTAGTCAACTAGAGGCTTACTAGGGACATGGTGTTGTCTATGTATCCACACATGTATCTGAGTTTCCTATCAATACAATTCTAGCATGGATAATAAACGATTATCATGAACAAGGAAATATAATAATAAATAATTTATTATTGCCTCTAGGGCATATTTCCAATAGTCTCCCACTTGCACTAGAGTCAATAATCCAGTTCACATCGATATGTGATTAACACTCAAGGTCAGATACCCATGTGACTAACACCCAAAAAAGTTTACTAGAGTCAATAATTTAGTTCACATTACCATGTGATTAACACTCGATGAGTTCTGGGTTTGAACATGTTATGCTTGTGAGAGATGTTATAGTCAACGGGTCTGAATCTTTCAGATCCGTATGTACTTCGCAAATCTCTATGTCATCTTGTAGATGCAGCTACTACGCTATATTTGGAGCTATTCCAAACAACTGTCCTACTATACGAATCCAGTTTACTACTCAGAATAATCTGGATTAGTGTCAAAGTTTGCATCGGCGTAACCCTTTACGATGAACTCTTATACCACCTCCATAACCGAGAAACATATCCTTATTCCTCTAAGGATAATTTAGACCGCTATCTGGTGATCTACTCCTAGATTACCTTTGTACCCTCTTGCCAGATATGTGGCAAGGCACACATCAGGTGCGGTACTCAGCATGGCATACCGTATAGAGCCTATGACAAAAGCATAGGGGACGACCTTCGTCCTTCCTCTTTCTTCTGCCGTGGTCGAGCTTTAAGTCTTAACTTCATACCTTACAACTCAGGCAAGAACTCCTTCTTTGACTGGTCCATCTTGAACACCTTCAAGATCATGTCAAGGTATGTGCTCATTTGAAAGTACCATTAAGAATTTTGATCTATCCTTATAGATCTTGATGCTCAATGTTCAAGTGGCTTTCCATTGAAAAACACTTACCAAATAACCCTATATGCTTTCCAGAAATTCTACGTCATTTCTGATCAACAATATGTCAACATATATTTATCAGAAATTCTATAGTGCTCCCACTCACTTCTTTGGAAATACAAGTTTCTCATAAACTTTGTATACACCCAAAACTTTGATCATCTTATCAAAGCATACATTCCAACTCCGAGATGCTTACTCCAGTCCTTAGAAGGATTGCTGGAGCTTTGCATACTTATTAGCATCTTTCAGGATTAACAAAACCTTCCGGTTGTATCACATACAACCTTTCCTCAAAAATCATCGAGGAAACAATGGTTTTTGGCATCCTATCTGCAAGATTTCACAAATAATGCAGTAATTGCTAATATAATTCCAACAAACTCTTAGCATCGCTACGAGTGAGAAAGTCTCATCGCAGTCAACTCCTTGAACTTGTCGGAAAACATTTTAACGACAAGTCGAGCTTTCTTAATGGTGATACCTACCATCATTGTCTGTCTTCCTTTTAAAATCCATATGTACCTAACAGCCTTACGACCATCAAGTAGCTCTCCCAAAGTCTACACTTTGTTTTCATATATGGATCCTATCTCGGATTATATGGCCTCGAGCCATTTTGGAATCCAGGCCCACCATCGCTTCTCCATAGCTCGTGGGTTCATTGTTGTCTAGCAACATGACTTCCAAGACAGGATTACATACCACTCTGAAGTAGTACGCATCCTTGTCATCCCACGAGGTTTGGTAGTGACTTGATCTGAAGTTTCATGATCACTATCATAAGCTTCCACTTCAATTGGTGTAGGTGCCACAGGAACAACTCCTGTGCCCTGCCACACACTAGTTGAAGAGACGGTTCAATAACCTCATCAAGTCTCCACCATCCTCCCACTCAATTCTTTCGAGAGAAACTTTTCCTCAAGAAAGGACCCGATTCTAGAAACAATCCCTTATTGCTTTCGGATCTGAGACAGGAGGTATACCCAACTGTTTTGGGTGTCCTATGAAGATGCATTTATCCTCTTTGGGTTCGAGCTTATTAGCCTGAAACTTTTTCACATAAGCGTCGCAGCCCCAAACTTCTAAGAAATGACAGCTTAGGTTTCTCTAAACCATAGTTCATATGCCGTCATCTCATCGGAATTACGTGGTGCCCTATTTAAAGTGAATGTGGTTGTCTTTAATGCCTAACCCATAAACTATCGTGGTAATTCGATAAGAGACATCATGGTATGCATCATATCCAATAGGGTGCAGTTATGATGTTCGGACACACCATCACACTATGGTGTTCCAGGCTGTATTAGTTGTGAAACAATTTCCACAATGTCTTAATTTTGTGCCAAACTCATAATTCAGATATTCATCTCTATGATCATATCATAGATATTTTATCCTCTTGTCACGACGATCTTTCAACTTCACCCTGAAATTACTTGAACCTTTCAATAATTCAGACTCGTGATTCATCAAGTAAATATACTCAACATCTACTCAAATCATCTGTGAAGTAAGAACATAACGATATCCACTACATGCCTCAGCACTCATTGGATTGCACACATCAAAATGTATTACTTCCAACAAGTTGCTTTCTAGTTCCATTTTACTGAAAACGAGGCTTTCAGTCATCTTTCCCATGTGGTATGATTTGCATGTCTCAAGTGATTCAAAATCAAGTGAGTCCAAACGGTCCATTTGCATGGAGTTTCTTCATGCATATACACCAATAGACATGGTTCGCATGTCTCGAACTTTTCAAAACGAGTGTGCCCAAAGATCCATCAACATGGAGCTTCTTCATGCGTTTTATATCGATATGACTTACGTGGTAGTGCCACAAGTAGGTGGTACTATCATTACTATCTTTTGGCATGAACATGTGTATCACTACGATCGAGATTCAATGAACCATTCATTTTAGGTGCAAGACCATTGAAGGTATTATTCAAATAAACAGAGTAACCGTTATTCTCCTTAAATGAATAACGTATTGCGATAGACATAATCCAATCATGTCTATGCTCAACGCAAACACCAATCTTGATGGTAGAGGGAGCGTGCGATGCTTGATCATATCAACATTGGAAACACTTCCAACACATATCGTCAGCTCACCTTTAGCTAGTCTCCGTTTATTCCATAGCTTTTATTTCTAGTTACTAACACTTAGCAACCGAACCGGTATCTAATACCCTGGTGCTACTAGGAGTACTAGTAAAGTACACATTAACATAATGTATATCCAATATACTTCTATCGACCTTGCCAGCCTTCTTATCTACCAAGTATCTAGGGTAATTCTGCTCGAGTGGCTGTTCCCTTTATTACAGAAGCACTTAGTCTTGGGTTTGGGTTCAACCTTGGGTTTCTTCACTAGAGCAGTAGCTGAATTGCCGTTTCATGAAGTATCCCTTCGTGCCCTTGCCCTTCTTGAAACTAGTGGTTTCACCAACCATCAACAATTGATGTTCCTTCTTGATTTCTACTTTTGTGGTGTCAAACATCGCGAATATCTCAAGGATCATCATATATGTCCCTGATATATTATAGTTCATCATGAAGCTCAAGAAGCTTGGTGGTAATGACTTCGGAGAACCATCACTATTTCATCTGGAAGATCAACTCCCACTCGATTCAAGCGATTGTTGTACTCAGACAATCTGAGCACAAGTTCAACAATTGAGCTTTTCTCCCTTAGTTTGCAGGCTAAGAAAATCGTCAGAGGTCTCATACCTCTTGACGTGGGCACGAGCCTGAAATCCCAATTTCAGCCCTCGAAACATCTCATATGTTTCGCGACGTTTCAAAAACGTCTTCGGTGCCTCAACTCTAAGCCGTTTAACTGAACTATCACGTAGTTATCAAAATGTGTATGTCAGATGTTCGCAACATCCATAGACAACGTTCGAGGTTTAGCACACTGAGCGGTGCATTAAGGACATAAGCCTTCTATGAAGCAATGAGGACAATCCTCAGTTTACGGACCTAGTCCGCATAATTGCTACTATCAACTTTCAACTAAATTTTCTCTAGGAACATAACTAAACAGTAGAACTGAAGCGCGAGCTACGACATAATTTGCGAAGACCTTTTGACTATGTTCAGGATAATTAAGTTCATCTTATGAACTCCCACTCAGATAGACATCCCTCTAGTCATCTAAGTGATTACATGATCCGAGTCAACTAGGTCGTGTCCGATCATCACGTGAGACGGACTAGTCAACATCGGTGGACATCTTCATGTTGATCGTATCTTCTATACGACTCATGCTCGACCTTTCGGTCTCTTGTGTTCCGAGGCCATGTCTGTACATGCTAGGCTCGTCAAGTCAACCTAAGTGTTTTGCATGTGTTCCGAGGCCATGTCTGTACATGCTAGGCTCGTCAACACCCGTTGTATTCGAACGTAAGAATCTAGCACACCCGATCATCACGTGGTGCTTCGAAACGACGAACTTTCGCAACGGTGCATAGTTAGGGGGAACACCTTCTTGAAATTTTAGTGAGGGATCATCTTATTTACTACCGTCGTTCTAAGCAAACAAGATGCATAAACATGATAAACATCACATGCAATCAAATAGTGACATGATATGGCCAATATCATATTGCTCCTTTTGATCTTCATCTTCGGGGCTCCATGATTATCATCGTCACCGGCATGACACCATGATCTCCATCATCATGATCTCTATCATCGTGTCTTCATGAAGTTGTCTCGTCAACTATTACTTCTACTACTACAGCTAACGGTTAGCAATAAAGTAAAGTAATTACATGACGTTTATATTGACACGCAGGTCATAAATAAAATAAGACAACTCCTATGGCTCCTGCCGGTTGTCATACTCATCGACATGCAAGTCGTGATTCCTATTACAAGAACATGATCAATCTCATACATCACATATATCATTCATCACATCCTTTTGGCCATATCACATCACATAGCATACCCTGCAAAAACAAGTTAGACGTCCTCTAATTGTTGTTTGCATGTTTTACGTGGCTGCTATGGGTTTCTAGCAAGAACGTTTCTTACCTATGCAAAAACCACAACGTGATATGCCAATTGCTATTTACCCTTCATAAGGACCCTTTTCATCGAATCCGATCCGACTAAAGTGGGAGAGACAGACACCAACTAGCCACCTTATGCAACTAGTGCATGTCAGTCGGTGGAACCTGTCTCACGTAAGAGTACGTGTAAGGTCGGTCCGGGCCGCTTCATCCCACAATGCCATCGAATCAAGATTGGACTAGTAACGGTAAGCATATTGAACAAAATCAACGCCCACAACTACTTTGTGTTCTACTCGTGCATAGAAACTACGCATAGACCTAGCTCATGATGCCACTGTTGGGGAACGTAGCATAAATTCAAAATTTTCCTACGTGTCACCAAGATCTATCTATGGAGTCATCTAGCAACGAGGGAGGAGTGGATCTACATATCCTTGTAGATCGCGCGCGGAAGCGTTCAAGAGAACGGGGTTGATGGAGTCGTACTCGTCATGATCCAAATCACCGATGATCCTAGCGTCGAACGGACGGCACCTCCGCGTTCAACACACGTATGGAGCAGCGACGTCTCCTCCTTCTTGATCCAGCAAGGGGGGAGGAGAGGTTGATGGAGATCCAGCAGCACGACGGCGTGGTGGTGGAAGTAGCGGGATTCCAACAGGGCTTCGCCAAGCGCTGCGGGAGGAGGGAGATGTGTCATGGGAGGGAGAGGGAGGCGCCAGGGCTTAGGTTTGGCTGCCCTCCCTTCCCCCACTATATATAGGGCCAAGGGAGAGGGGGGGGGCGCAGCCCTGGCCCTTCCTCCAAGGAAGGGTGCGGCCAGGGAGGAGTCCATCCTCCCCAAGGCACCTAGGAGGTGCCTTCCCCCTTTAGGACTCTTTCTTTCCCTTATCTCTTGGCGCATGGGCCTCTTGGGGCTGGTGCCCTTGGCCCATATAGGCCAAGGCGCACACCCCTACAGCCCATGTGCCCCCCCGGGGCAGGTGGACCCCCTTGGTGGACCCCCGGACCCCTTTCGGCACTCCGGTACAATACCGATAATGCGCGAAACTTTTCCGGCGACCAAAACAAGACTTCCCATATATAAATCTTTACCTCCGGACCATTTCGGAACTCCTCGTGACGTCCGGGATCTCATCCGGGACTCCAAACAACTTTCGGGTTATCGCATACTAATATCTCTATAACCCTAGCGTCACCGAACCTTAAGTGTGTAGACCCTACGGGTTCGGGAGACATGCAGACATGACCGAGTTGACTCTCCGGTCAATAACCAACAGCGGGATCTGGATACCCATGTTGGCTCCCACATGTTCCACGATGATCTCATCGGATGAACCACGATGTCAAGGACTTAATCAATCCCGTATACAATTCCCTTTGTCTAGCGGTACGATACTTGCCCGAGATTCGATCGTCGGTATCCCGATACCTTGTTCAATCTCGTTACCGGCAAGTCTCTTTACTCGTTTCGTAACACATCATCCTGTGATCAACTCCTTGATCACATTGTGCACATTATGATGATGTCCTACCGAGTGGGCCCAGAGATACCTCTCCGTTTACACGGAGTGACAAATCCTAGTCTCGATTCGTGCCAACCCAACAGACACTTTCGGAGATATCTGTAGTGTACCTTTATAGCCACCCAGTTATGTTGTGACGTTTGGCACACCCAAAGCACTCCTACGGTATTCGGGAGTTGCACAATCTCATGGTCTAAGGAAATGATACTTGACATTAGAAAAGCTTTAGCATACGAACTACATGATCTTGTGCTAGGCTTAGGATTGGGTCTTTGTCCATCACATCATTCTCCTAATGATGTGATCCCGTTATCAATGACATCGAATGTCCATGGTCAGGAAACCGTAACCATCTATTGATCAATGAGCTAGTCAACTAGAGGCTTACTAGGGACATGGTGTTGTCTATGTATCCACACATGTATCTGAGTTTCCTATCAATACAATTCTAGCATGGATAATAAACGATTATCATGAACAAGGAAATATAATAATAACTAATTTATTATTGCCTCTAGGGCATATTTCCAACACTCGGGGGGACGTAGCTGTCGTCGCTCGTCTCCGGAGTCTCGTGGAGCTCAGGAGAACTGCTGGACTCCCAAGGGCTCCTACTGCTGGAGTAGTCGCGGGAGGAGCGCGCATCAGCCTCGCGCTCCTCTCCAGAGCAGCACTCCAGGCGGCTGCCCTCGGCTTCAAAGACCTTGAAGAGAAGCGTGGAGGCACCGTCGTACTCGAAGTGGATCGCGAGGGCACCACTCACGTGACAGATCCGCGCAATCTCGCCCCAGCCGCGAGTCATGAAGATTTTTCCAACGGGGACCACTTCGATCTTTGCTCTGATCGCCGGAGTGCCACAATCGGCGTGCTGCAGCGAGAACTCGAGAGGCCCCCTCGATGACATCACGTCAGAGAAGAACCATGGGAAGCGGATCCGGGAGTTCGGAGGCGTCGGCGTCCACAGCACCAGCTCGCCCGAGGAGTCCGCCGCGTGAACAGCCCGCATCGCCGAGGTGCGGCGACCCCGGGTGCGGTGGGGGTGATGCTGCTCGCCACTTCGCCCTCCTGAGCCTATGGCTTGGGCGTACAAGGGTAGTGGGTACCCCGGCGGAGGCCGCTCGCATAAAGACCTCGCCACCACACTTGCAACGCCGCCTCATCACGGCGATGGATCGACCTCTTCTTCGGCGGGAGTAGCTCTGGGGCATCCAGGGGGGCTTTCCCCTTCTCCTCGGTGAAGAATCTTCCGATGGGCGCCATTGGAGCAAGCAGTGGAGCAAGAAGGAGGGAGCACGCAAGGAAGAGATGGGCAACGGGGGCTTTGCCCCCCTCCCCATTTATAGCAAGAGAAGGCCAACCGACGTCTCCATGATCACAGGTAATGATGGTTTCCCTTGCATGTCGCAGGGACTTATCAAGTCGTGTAGTCGCCGAAGCAGCGTGGGGAAGCAGAGACGCCCACATCCAAACAACCGCCATGCGTCAACCGAGGTCGCAGGCCTTTTGGGCTCGCATCGCTTCGAGCTTGACCCTTGGCTTCGCCGCGAGGCCAAGCCCGAGCGCACCTTGGGCCCGGGGGCTACTATCGGCGTTCTAGGAACAGGGGTCCCCAGACTTGCCTGCCTGCAGCCCGCGGCGTGGTTGAGCCAGCAGGCCGTACGACCCATCTTCACCAACAAAGCACCCAAGACCCTTGCGAGGGGCCAAGCCTCATGAGGCGGACGACGCAAGATCTCCTCCGGAGTGGACTAGCTAGGTAGGCTCACGAGGAGTGGAGATATCAAGGCGAGGCGAACCTCATGAGGCTCTCGTGACGTGTGCCATGACGATCGACACCAGGCGGGCACCAGCGCGCGCAGCGTCGTTGTTTCTTCTTTGGTGCAAAGGGGGCAAGCGCAGCCGCAGAGTACCGAGGCATCGGGCAAAGGTTGCCATTTCGGTGCAACAAGACCAAGACCAAGGACTGCAAGACGGAGGTCATCGTGGAGCCCAGAACAGCGTCGCCACCAGAACTTTGTGCAGGCGAAGACTACTTTTGTCAGGATAGCTTGTACTAGTTGCCCCCCTTCAAATTAGCCCGCCATTGTTGGCTCCCTTCCCGCTCGATATTTGGGAAGAGGACCAGGGCCTCTATAAATAGGACTAGCCACCGCAGTGGAGGGTAGGATTGGATCGGAGAGAAGGGATCATCTTAGCCCGAGAAAGACCACCCTCACACACAAGCTCACCAAGCACAAGAATGCCTTAACCTCAGGAGGTTGTTCTTCCCTTGTATTGTTCATCATCATCCCAAGAGGCAATCCACCACCACCACACTGGAGTAGGGTATTACACCACAACGGTGGCCCGAACCAGTATAAACCCTGTGTCCTTCCGTGTTGTGAGTTCGTCGAGTTCATCCGCAAGATCTTAGCAAACTAGAGCATGGATCGGTTGAAGGGAAAGACTTCACGCGCACCCCAATGTTTGAACCTTAAGGGTTTGCCGAGACCCCAAACCCTGACACATCTATACTACTATTATTGATGAATGCACATTCAGCCCGATTGGCATATTTGTAGGTCTGGCACAACAATCAAAATGAAATGTCTTCGAGTCTTATCAATTAATAAAGACTTGTGCTCAAATAAAATTACAAACCAAAAAACAAAAAACAAAAAAACAATTATTACATGATCTCTAAAACAAATGGTTTGGTTGATTACATGAACAAACAGCACAAAGGTTATTCAACGATGGAAAGAACATTTCACCTAGAATTTAATTTCCTTTTTTCCTTCAGGACCTTAACAATCTGGTCAGTCTCAGCTTGCTTCGTTCTGAAATCCACCAAATATTTAATGGTTGTCTTGAGTACTGCTTGTGATTGTGTTGTTTGCTTCCTCAACATGTGAACTTCTTCTCTAAGTGCAGAAGCAGAATCTCTTTCTACCACTAGTTTAGCCTCTGGAGCATCAGCAGTTGGCAATTCATAATGCACGATTGGGCCGGTGCCACTACTGTGGGATGATACAACGTCTATGGGGACCTCGCTCTTTGATCTTGGGCTAACCTGTTTTGCCATTAAAGTTCCGATTGGATTCAGAAAAGTTAAAGTTAGCAAAACATCTCAACTGGGAGTTATAACAGCAAACCAGTTAAATAAACAAGGAATTAAAGAGTTTCAATTGGATGCTCAAAAGTAGTTATTAACATTATTGTAACCCATTGTTGCAGTAGTAAAGCAGTGAAACAAACAAGTAGCTATTTAAGTTCAGGCAAACATGTAATTCTTAACAGTAAGTGTCAAACACATAGATAGGCGCAGTCTATAATATGATTAATAGGCTGTGGCATTATGTAATCCGTGACAAACTAAATTAAGCCAAGCAACGTAATTGAACAATTTTTCAATAAGTGGCTAACTAAAATTCCGAGAAGAAGGTAACCGAACTTATGCTAGTTCTTTGTACAGGCACATTGCAACTTATTTTTCGCTTACAAGGTTGTACGAAGGAGTCCATGGCATCAATTGCTTGGATACGCAGTCCCAGTACTTCTTTCTTCCCACACTGCATTGGTAAGTCGAATGGTTAATCTAGTAAGATGGCGCATCCTTGATATGTTATATGAGGACGTGTAGCCAGACTAGTTGTAGCCACACACATCACACTGACTTTTACTGTATATTTCATGCGATTACTTTTGGCATATCATGATCTAAGAAATCTATAATAGGATGAAAAGACTGGCATCCTTCACATTATTGGTGAACTCATTTCATAGAAACAAGCAATTCAACCATTCCGTGGGTAAATCAAAAGCGCCACTGGAATATTTTTCACTACCTCCATCATACACACAAAAAGGGGCGACGCCACCATAGGGGCTGGTATGGGCGGCCGCCTCGGGTGGCTTGAAAGTGTGCACCTAGTTTGAGTCGTCCAGGTTGGCCCAGGCTAGTTTTGTTCGTCCCAACGCACGAGCAGGCAATGTAAAAAATGAAGAAAAATGTTTCAATTTGGATGGGCCAATAACATAAGTGCAAGGCAGGCCCTATAGCAGGCTCGCGGCCCAAACGAGCACCTCCCATATCGATCGACAACAGGAAAAATCCCAATTTATTCGCTCCAGCCTCCAGTCTAGTTCCCCCCTAACCTAGCCGCCGCTGGACAAACCGACACATCACTTCCTCGCGCCCTCGTTGGAGGGCGGTCGCGGGGCTTGAAGCGAACGGAAGGACAAGAAGATGAAGATCCAACCCTGGGTGTAGCCTGCGTCGGAGGCAACGGCGGCAGCACGGGCATGGCATCGAGCTTGCACAAACGGACAGTCGCAGCTTGCAAGAGCAGGATGCGCAACGAGCAGGTATATCACATCCCTGATTATATCTAATTCAACTCTTTAATTTCTGGCCAATAGTTAAACCTAACAGTGTTGTAAAATAGTTTGTATGTAGGGAATCTATGAGAAAATGAAACCAATTTCTACTTATTTTATAACTCCCCCAATCAATACTAAACTGACTGAATCTGATGTATCTAATCAAGTTTCTAGTGCAAACATCCAAGCTCATGTTGTTCTTGAGCCTGAAGTGTCTAATGAACAGACTGCTAATGAACGATTTGATGCAAACATTTTACATGCTCCTGGGGATGAATATATAGTGTCTAATGAGGGATCTAATGCAAGCATTTTGCAAGCTCCCATTGAAGGATTTAGTTTCTAATGATGATCTGCTATGTTGAGAGAGACATAGAAATTTGCAGGCATTGATGACAAGCAAATTATAGTTCATTTTCATGGCTTGAGGAAACGTCAAGGCCATCTACTAGAAAGTCCCCGTATCATGACAACGTAGCATAAATACTTTTGTAATCTGTTGTTTGAGACTATTGGCATACTTGTGCAGGATAGATATATTGATATGCAGTTTGCGCACAGGTTATAGGTGCAATTACAATTTGATATTTTCAGCCAGAGAACGAATAATTCAAGCAGGTACAGACCATGTTTGTAGTCCTTGTACACCATGTTGCATTTTGTGTTTTTTGGTGCTTGCATCATTTAGTGTTTACTAGCACATATGCACATGCGTTGCAACGGGGAAAATTGATGTTTTGCACAAGTATAATGTCCCACAGCATCGGATTCATTATGAAGAACATGTTGCAACGCAGCATCGTCCTTCTACAAAATGAACATAAAAAATACGTCACAATTTAGCTGTGTTCATATTTTCTTTGCGGGGCGTAATGTCCCACTGATTT
Organism: Triticum urartu; assembly: GCF_056163025.1. Classification (NCBI taxonomy): domain Eukaryota; kingdom Viridiplantae; phylum Streptophyta; class Magnoliopsida; order Poales; family Poaceae; genus Triticum; species Triticum urartu. Next base: position 13,720,985 of record NC_141877.1, read on the forward strand.
CATTTAGATACAATCTTTTTTAATGGCATTTAAGTATGATCCTTTCATTAATTACCATGAAGTCCTGACTCGTTTTAGTAGGGAATCAAATCCTTCCTTTTCTAATTTAGTAGCCCCAACACATTAAGGCCTATAGATCCTTTCTTTTAATTATCCTACTTTTTACCTCAAATCCTTCATGTAGAATTTATTAAGACAACAATCTTTCTAATAGTTATTCCACCAATTTACCCATAATCCTTTCTTTAATTAGCCACATTCGTTCAAATATTATGTTTAAGCCCACAATCCTTCCTTTATTAGCTCATTCGCTTAATTAGCTCTCCCTAAACATGAGCCTTGGACCTCACCGTACCCCATCTACAGGAAAGAAGGGCGATTTGTGCGAACCCCGGGCTCTCCACCTCGCCGTTGCCGAATCTACGGCTCCCTCGCCCTCCGCCGGACGCTCCGGCGGCGGGAGGATGGGGGAGGCCCGATTTGCAGCGTGTACAGAGTGTAGGAGTGCCTAGGGAGCCAGCCGGTGGCGTCGTCGAGGCGGCGGTGCGACTGGATTGGCTTTTTGCAGATTTTGGTCTCCCCTTCGACGGCGAAGTTCCGGTGGAGCTCCGCGGTGGACCAGCTCCTTTCTTCGTGCTCGCTGCTCGGTGGAGAGGCCGTGCACGGTTCTCCCGTGCCGGAGATCAAGGGATGGCGATTCCGGCGGTTGAAGATCTGGATCAGGAAGACGATGTTGAATGGTGCGACGACGACAACGGCCATGGGTGTAGGTCCTCAGGGACCGCCGATCGGAAACTTCCCGTTACGCCCGGGGGCTGCTTCGATCCAAGGCATTAGCGAGCAGCGGCGAACAGCGCGTCACCGGTTCGTCCACGGCACCGGCGTAGTCAGGTCGCAGAGGGGCTTGGTTTTAATTTCCTTTTCTGTGTGGACCTTTCAGTAATTTGGCCGTTTTAATATCAACTCCTTTTCTCGCAAAAAAAACATGATGACTGCCACTCGTATATTTAGAGTGAGTTGGGATTAGTAAATATGAAAGGTCCATAAGTCTTTGGTTGTTACATAGACAGGAGGTCTTGTGTTCAATTCGCACAATGTTGATTTATTTTGACCCACACGGTCTCTCTATGAAAGCCCATAAAAGACCCATCAACATACAAGTAACTGACCCAGATCGCTTAACGTGTGTAAGCCAAACGTAAAGGACTAAACCAAACCAAGAATACCTATTCCCTTTAATAGTAGGTATAGATAATCTGAACTACTTTGGATCATTAGCTGGTTTTCAAAGTGCATGTAGCTTCACATTTCTCAAGTTATGTTGATTTCCAGAGTGCAAGTGCCTTCGTATTTTTTAAGTTAAATGTTCGCCCCTGGTAACTTGAATTCATGGATCCGCTACTACACACAAATCATACACGAATGCCAATACAAATTAAATGAAATGCAGAGACTTATGCTAGCTCGTTGTACAGGCTCACTGCAGCTCTGCTTGCGCTTGGAATGTTCCATGTACAAGTCCATGTTACCACTTGCTTGGATGTGCAGGCCTTGTGCTCCTTGCATCCCCCTCTGCATTTTTGACATGGCGAATGGTTGATCAAATAAGAGGAATCAACCTTGCTGTTATACCGGTTGACAGATACTTACAAGGTTATACGGGTGTGCAGGATGTGTACCACCCCGTAGCGCCGTCATGCTTCGCTAAAAAATGGATTTGCTTGTTTCAGATGATATCTCCAGAAGAAATAAGAGTTAAAGTCAGATTTGCATAGGCATGTAAGCTAAGAGAGCAGTTAAAGGATATCCAAACATCGTCGGAACAATGCACAAGGGAGTGATGTGTGGATACCTAGATCGGGCCGGCGTTTGGGCATGCTCGCCTAGCTAGAGTGCGGATCACTTCAGAGCCGTTGAGGGTGATGCGCTGGCATTGGCTGGCTGCGCACGGATGCAGATCTTGAGTGGCAGCGGAGCGCTACGATGCGGTGGATGAGACCGTTGGTGAAGCCCCAGTGGCCTCGGGGGGGAGGAGGTGCGACGATGCGCTCGGTGAAGTAGCCCCGGTGAGCTGGGAGATGGCGTCGGTGAAGCGCACCTGATGCGGTGGAAGTCGGTGTCTGTGAGGCACGTCGGTTGCGGCGGCCGACATTGTCGGTGGACCACCCGGTGTGGTGGATGAGGGCGTAGATGAGGTAGCTCCGGTGCGGTGGTGAAGCGCGACCGTCGTCTTCGTCGTCGTCGTCCGGCACAGAGGTGGGGAAAGAGACGACACGAGGGGAGATTCGAACTTTGCTTGGGTTGGCGGCGAATTAGGGATTTGAGCAATCTGGGCGGGGAAGGGGACGGTGGAGAAGGGAGATTTTGCAGGGCTGGAATTGGGGCAGCCAGATATTTCAATCTGAAACGTGGAAGCGCGAACTTATTTTGTCGTCGTCCTTTTTTGGGGGGGAGGGGGGAGGAAGGGAGGCGGGTGGGTGGGACGTAGCTTCGATGCCTTAAAGGCACCTGCCTTTGGGTCACTAACATGTGGGCCAGCCACCTGTTGGGACCACATGTCATGGACACAAAGGTAGGTACCTTAAGGCACCGAAGCATCGTCCGGGTGGGTGGCTGGGTGCTAAGCCACCATACGACACACGCGACCACCACGACACGACCCTGGTCTGCCTGGTGCACCTACATTTGAGAGCATATTTGAGAATGCAAATGAATCTTCTTTCATTTGCAAATGAATCTGTATGTATTATAATGCCCGTGTTTTTCTTGCAAATAATTAGTCATTCCAAACGAGATACTATAAATTAATTAATGAGGAGTTATTTGAAAAAATGGTATCCACGGTATCCACGCTAACGTGGATTAGAGTGTGTGTCGCATAATTAGTTATCTAAATTAGAGTGTGTCACATAGCGATCTCCAATTTTAACGTGGATTTCACATTTCACTGTATCCACGCTACTTTTTTAATACAAATTCATATGTATATGATGAACACCATGGTAGTGAGAAAACTTTTGGATGGATTTAGACATATGACCTACAAAATAGCACAACAAATCGAGTCAATGTCAACTTTCTGAAACCTAGTATGGCACGAATTCAAAATAATTACCCATATGCTTGGTCCTCAGTTCAAAACTTACAATGTTCACCGAATTGAAACATCGATATTAAGTCTCGTACTATCTACATTCAAGTGTTATTTTTAGACCCCCCCCCCACCCTGCACACACGCGACATACTTCCTGTATCAGTCAACCTTCCTCTCCTAACCACCTTAGGAAGCTATCGGTTTCCAACACACATTCATTCTTTCTCTCCATGTTTCGATCTCTAACTCTCTGAACTACACAACCCCCTTTTCCACTCTGTTACCAAATGTATGTACCTCACACACCCGCCATTGCACCCCATGTCGAGCTCTCTCTCCCTCTCTCTCTCTCACCCTCTCACGCTAAATACATGCATTGCCTATCTAGCCCCCCAACCTCTCATGCGCACGTACGCATGTTGTCTATCTAGGTCACTCCCTCGAGACTGTCTCACTCTTCCTTCCGCACGGCGGGCCACACTCGCTCAATCTCGCTCTCTTTATCTGAGTCTCGTTGAACCTCGTTTTCTTTCACACACACAAATGATATATCTCCCTGTTCAGGCCTCGATCGACAAACTGTATGCTCTCTCACGCAGATTGTCTATCTAGGTCAGTCCATCCAAGCCGCCCCACTCTTTCGACCTCATGGCGGGCCACGCTCGCTCAATCTCTCTCTCTCTCTCCCGCTCCCTCTCCCTCTCTCTCTCTCTTTGTATGTCTCGATTGACCTCGCTCTTTCTTGGACAAAAACGATATATCACCATGTTTGAGCCCAATTCGACCTACTCACATTGTATACTCTCTCACGCACAATGTCTATCTAGGTCACTCTCTCCAACCCGTCTCACTCTTTCGATCGCACGACGACCCTATGTGATCGATTGACCTTGCTTCCTCCCACACACAAAATATATCTACATGTCTATGACTGGATCATCTCTCAAGCTCTATCTTACAGCCCTCACGCTTGCCAAAAGCTCAATCGGACAATATCTCTCCAGAACATATATATCTGTTCAATGAATGTCGGACCACACTCACTTTGTCTCTCTATCTATATGTCTCTCGATTGACCTCGCTTTCTCACGCCGTATCTTCCACACATTGAAGCTACCTCTCCATCCCTTCGCAAAGCTGGAGCTATTTACATTGCAAGGGGCACTCCAACCTTGGATTAATTTGTGCAGGCATTTATTCTGGTCGGTTTAGATTATATTTTCGTAGCATTCGGCCAACAATTACTCCAAACACCGTTGCAACCCCCGCAACTCCCCTAGTTGATTTCCCCTAGCTCGGTCATTGCTCTCTCGCATGTCCTTTCTCGCCTTCAATGTCGCACCATGGTATTATTGCAAAAAACTCTGTTGTTCTCTCTAATTATTATAAATAAGCTACAAAACTACACACCGATAGTCCACTTGGAATGGAACAAATTTTGACCCACAAATTAAAGTGCTATAAACTACACATCGAGGGGCCCACATGTCATGAAACAAATTTGGACCCATATAGAAATTAAAAAAAATAAAGGACGAGGATCGAACATGCGACCAGGGCCTTCAAGCCGCATGTCAATAGGCAACATTCGTAGAACAACAATGTTTATTGTATCTCCCTTTGTTCACATAATATTTTTATATTACCACAACCTATTTAATGGATAACATGTAATATTATTTTTAGTACTATTCGCCTTCACTTACTGGTGGGTTCCATGTGTGCTCTCTCTCTCCTCCCCTTCTCCATTTAGACGCACGGGCAGGCACGAAGAACTCACGGGCGATGTTGCCGTTGACCATATCTGGACGCGTTCACAAGTTATGACACCAGTTTCACGTACTAGCAGCACTAGTCAGTGTGTACGTGCAATGCACGCTAATTTGGAAGTATATTAAGTGCATGCCGATATTAAGTAGGATATTATTTGCGTGTTATATATTATGTGATTAGCACTATTTTGGCATGAAATTAACTGCACGCTAAACGTGTTGAGCGCTCGACATTGAAGCGGTCTAGGTCGTTGGATGACAATGAATACATGTGGCTTGATGACGTTTTATATTTAATTTGATACGGCTCTAGCAGAACATTCAATCGATCAAATCATAGATTTCGCTCAGTCTGACTTCGACTTTAAATTATACGACAATCGATCTAAAATAAATGGAAATGATAAACGTTCCGATTTTAAGCATGGCAATCCGAACGTTTTTCATGGAAAATTTCGATTACGCGGCGACAGCGGGGGCATCTTGCGGTGGGAAGTGGCTACTCTGCCGTGCTCTGTGTGTCGTCGGGCCACTGATCGACGGCGACGGCAACGCCTTGCGCCGTTGTTGGCGTACTCCTGAACGTTAGCCTAGCTTCAAGCAAGGCCAAAATGTTCTGGACTTCGGAGCGAGTCAACTGGCGGGAGGAGGCGACTGGCGTTGGTGCAAGGAAGCGGTGGACGGCGGCCATCCATGCCGTCGAGGGGGGCACTGGCACCCGCGCGGGGACAAGTGCTGTCAACGGCGCGGCGGATACATTCTTGTGCACGGGCACCGGCACGGGCGCGCACGTCAGTGCACCCGCAGGCGCATGCGCTAGCAGGTGCACGGGCGCGTGAAAGTCGGCGGGGACCTCGTGGAACCCCGTGCCATCAAGCTCAGCGACAATGTGCGGCTCCCAACCCATCATTGCCACGGGGATGGGCGCTGGCGCAATCGGGGAAACGGGAGCGGGGACAGGCGCGACATCTTCCCCCAAGGACAGTTCAAGCTTGTCCCAAAGCGCCTTATGTTCTTGAGACTCCGGCTGGGTGTCTTCCTCAGGAAACTGGAATACTAAGGGTAGACCATCGTGATGCGGCATGGCGTACGTTTAGGTCAGGCTGGTTGGAGGTAGATGACAGGAGAATCGGAGAGGAGGAGAGAAGATTGTAGCGATACCGGGTAGTGCGGGGTTGATTTTAAACTGCGGCGCCGGCGACATTAAAAGTGGGAGCAGTTGGAACGAAGGTGGGCGGCGGAGCCTGGTCAAAGGGCTCGCCTCCCGGTGAGCCTGCACACCGGTCTGCTCGCACGCCTCCCTGTCACTCGGCGCAGCGGTCTACTCGCACGCTTCCCGTCAACTCACAAGCTTGCTCGGACGGCACCTGCGGATGAGAAGTGGGACTCGTGGTGGCACATAAACGCCCACGGTTTCAATAATGAAAGCATTCGCCTTGACGTGACAGGTCTTTGTTCCAAAATACCTTCGCTCTTCATTTGTGCAACTTGTCATAAGCAGCTTGTCTCAAATTGAAGAAAAAAATTGCGAAGTAATATTTGTGCCATATCACGTGACCATGCTCAGTTTCAAGAATTTATGGTCACTTTTGGATTTTCTGAAATTTAAGATCCAGGTTTCGAAACAATATCATAACCTGCATCATGCAATAAATTTTCAAGCCATACATCTTTCCTATTGTATTTCTTAAGAAAGGATTTGGTCAAACATTTTGCTTAGTTATACTTTGACATGTTATATATGCAGAGTAAAAGGATAATCCCTCCTACTAGTGCATTGCCTGATATATTAACAAAAGTACTAGGCACGAACAAACGGGCTCAATTCTGTACTCATCTTGGTGTAGTAGTAGTAGTAGTAGTAGTAGTAGTACTAGGCAATGCAGTTGACGGGTGACCTTGGCGAGCGGCGACCGAGGGAATTGAACCGTGCTCAACAAGGTAGGTAACGTTCTCTAGTTACTAAAGCATCCCTCCATTGTTCATCGGTAGTCATTATGGACCGGGGACATGAGGGGAATTTCCTAGGGCTGGAATTCTGGCCGCCAGATATTTTGACTCGAAACGCGGAGGCTCGACTAGTTGGGGTTGCCTAATGTACGTACCACGCACGCCACCAGAAGGACACGAGTCCTGGTTTTTTTATTTTTTATTTTTTAGGATCAACACGAGCCAAGGTCTGGCTAGTATGCCGTTGGGTCCTACCATTCGAGAATACAAAAGGAACCTTTTAAATTGCTGAACGAATCTATGTGTATTACAATGCCCGTATTTTCCTTGCAAATACTAATCTCAACGTGGTAATTGATTTATGACGAGTTGTTGAATTAGAGTGAGTTTGTGATATAGTGATGTCAACTTGGATTTCACATTTAATGGTATCCCTAGTAAGTTTTTCAATGCAAATTCAAATTTAAAAGATGAACAATATGGAGGTGAGAAAACTTTGTATGTATCAAGCATATGACCACACACACACACGAACACAACAACAATCCAATAAGTATAGTGCATCTATTTTTCCAAACCATGCATGTATGACACAAATTCAAAGATACTCCTTCTATTCCTAAATATTAGTCTTTTAGAGATTTCAACAAGTGACTACATACGGAGCAAAATGAGTGAATCTACACTCTAAAATATGTCTATATACATTCGTATGTGCCAGTCCATTTGAAATTCTAAAAAGACTAATATTTAGGAACAAAGGGAGTAAAATATAAGACATGCATGGTCCTCAATTCAATATTTAAAATGAACATGAAACTGAAACATGAATATTAAGTCTAGTACTACAGTACATGCAAATGTTGTGTTTAATTAGGCGGAGCTATGATTGTCGGGGGTCAACCCCTCGACCTTAGATAAAATTGTGAAGCTCTGTTTAGAGTTGTTTAGATTATATTTGTCCCCACCCTCCACCCTCCCAACCACCGATTGGTTGTGCACCCCGCACCCCTCCTTCCAGGGAGAATATCATGTGCCCCCATACCTTAGATGCTATATGCCGATACGAGTTGCTTGGAGCTTATAGATCTGAGATATAGCAGCTCACATGATGTCTTAATATTTTTACAGGAAACCTTGATGAGTTTCAGAATTGCACACAATTTGTACAAAAACTACTCAGATGCCCTTGGATCCCATATCCAACGACCTCAAAGCTCGTATCACTGTAGCATCTAAGATGAAGGAGGACATCATATTCTCCTGTATGTAAGAATATCATGTGCTACCACACCTTAGATGCTTTGGTGATACAAGATCTCCGGATCCGTTGGATTTGTGAGCCCCCAAAGAGTTCGTCCACTGCTTACAAGCACAAAGACTGCTCAGATGCCATTGGATCTCAGATCAAACGACCTCGAAGCTACAGTGAGAGCACCTTATGTTTTCTCACACGGGAGAATATGAGGTGCTCCCGCACCGTAGATTCTATGGTGATACGAGTTCACGGAGATCTAACGGCCCACAGTAGGAGGTTTGAATGTTTTTGCAATATACGGCTGAGAGAGTTTGGGAATTGCGCAGAAAGTACAAGTACTATGCATGTGCCATCTGATCACTGATCATACGACCTAGATGCTCATATCACCGTAGCGGGTAATTAAGCTATGGGGAGCACCTAATATGAGCAACGGGGAGCCGTTGGATCCAAGATGCAGGGGCACACACGAGGCCTGAATGTTTTATTTGCAAAAAAACCTTTGGAGAGTTTGGAAATTGCGCATAATTACAAAGACTACTCCCAAGCCATTGGATCTCACTTCCAACGGTGTAAAAACTCGTATCACCATAGCATCTAAGCTGCGGGGTGGATGTGATATTCTATGCCACTGTCATTTTTGTTCGTAAACTTGCAAAATACGTGTAACTCTACTTGTCTAACCGCGCAAAGTGTTTTTTCAAAAAAACCATCCTACACTAAAATATCGGAACAACACACGGGGGTCCCACTTGTCATTAATCAAATTTGGACCTAAAACTAACAAATATGCAAGACGAGATTCGAACTGGGAACCTGTACTATAAAGTGTAAGTCGATAGCCTGAAACAACAACGGTTGTTGGCTTTGTCCCATAACTTGATTTTATATAGTATTACGTTGAGTAGAGTAGAGGGAGTGCCTCGTCAACACGTGCATAACCGTTGACTCACTTACTGGTGGCTCCCAGGTCTGTGATCTCTCTCTTCTCTCCATCGACTAACCTTTGCACGGGCACACACGAAGAGCGGCGCTAGCCTGCCATGGTGTTATTACAACTAAAAAAAGCTTGGAAAATAGAAGAATTGCCTAGAACAAGAGACGTTGTGGCTGGTCGAGACAGAGCTAACCACACCTATCCTCCGTGCCACGTTAGCATGATGAAGCTGTGTGGCTAGTGGGGTGTTTTCAACCGACTGGCTGGGTCCTGAGGTCGAACCATATGTACTATGTCTGATACATTATATTTTTACAAGCACATTTTTCCTCCGTGCCGAGACATGGCACACCCTACCGCGTGGTTTTGGGGTCCTCCTGGGTGGTGCACGCATATATTCTTCCTGACGTGGGATGCCCTATCGTGCATTTTCGCTGAAGCAAGTAAATGAGTCGTCAAATCACGAAAGACCACCTTTCCCGCCGAGTACATCAGTGAAACACGGTGGCTAGATAGTTGGGCTAGTTCGACCGATTAGCTAGGTCGCCGCCACATTTGTTTTTTCACCCCTTTTTTTGTCTACTTGTCGGCAGGTAAATTTAAACATCCACCGCGGCGTTGCTCTGGTGTTTGGGTGCGGCGGGATTTTTAATTTTTTGATTGACGGGAGCAGGCGTGGTAGGATTTTTAATTTTTTGATTGATGGGAGAAGGCATGGCAGCAATTAGTCACGATGACTCCGCCTGTAAAACCCACTGCTCCTTGATGTGAGAAGTCGTCGACTGGTGTTTTACCATGGTGAAAACCAAAAGATTCCCCGCTCCTTGGCTGGCTCCCTCCGCCTTCCCGTAGATTGCATTGCCTTTCCGCCGTTTCACCCCTGCATCACCAACGTCGTGCGCCTCGAGAACCAGAGGGACTTCGGTGGTGTTTAGGCGCCCTCTGCATGGGCATGTCCATGTCTCGGCGCAACATGACCGTTGGATCAAACTCAGATTGTAGATCAGTCACTGTAGCACAAAGCATGTGGGTGTGTTTGGTTGCATTCTCTGAAGGAAATATGCCCTAGAGGCAATAATAAAGTTATTATTTATTTCCTTATATCATGATAAATGTTTATTATTCATGCTAGAATTGTATTAACCGGAAACTTAGTACATGTGTGAATACATAGACAAACAGAGTGTCACTAGTTTGCCTCTACTTGACTAGCTCGTTGAATCAATGATGGTTATGTTTCCTAACCATAGACATGAGTTTTCATTTGATTAACGGGATCACATCATTAGAGAATGATGTGATTGACTTGACCCATCCGTTAGCTTAGCACGATGATCGTTTAGTTTGTTGCTATTGCTTTCTCCATAACTATACATGTTCCTATGACTATGAGATCATGCAACTTCCGAATACCGGAGGAACACTTTGTGTGCTACCAACAATCACAACGTAACTAGGTGATTATAAAGGTGCTCTACAGGTGTCTCCGACAGTATTTGTTGAGTTGGCATCGATTAAGATTAGGATTTGTCACTCCGATTGTCAGAGGGGTATCTCTGGGCCCTCTCGGTAATGCACATCACTATAAGCCTTGCAAGCAAAGTGACTAATGAGTTAGTTGCGGGATGATGCATTACGTAACAAGTAAAGAGACTTGCCGGTAACGAGATTGAACTAGGTATTGAGATACCAATGACAGAATCTTGGGCAAGTAACATACCGATGACAAAGGAAACAACGTATACCGTTATGCGGTTTGACCGATAAAGATCTTCCTAGAATATGTAGGAGAAAATATGAGCATCCAGGTTCTGCTATTGGTTATTGACCGGAGATGAGCCTCGGTCATGTCTACATAGTTCTCGAACCCATAGGGTCCGCACGCTTAACATTCAGTGACGATCGTTATTATGAGTTTATGTGTTTTGATGTACCGAAGGTTGTTTGGAGTCCCGGATGAGATCAGGGACATGACGAGGACTCTCGAAATGTTCGAGAAGTAAAGTCTATATATTGGAAGGCTATATTCAGACATCGGAAAGGTTTTGAGTGGTTCGGGTATTTATCAGAGTACCGGAGAGTTATGGGAATTCGCCGGGGAGTATATGGTCCTTATTGGGCTTTAGGGGAAAGAGAGAGGGGAGGCTGCGCCCCCCAAGGCCTAGTCCGAATTGGACTAGGGGGAGGGGCGGCGCCCCCTCCTTCCTTCTCTTCTCTTTTCCCTTTCCTTCTCTCCTACTCCTACTACATGGAAGGGGGGAATCCTACTCCTGATGGGAGTAGGACTCCCCAGGGCGCGCCATAGTAGAGGGCTGGCCCTCCCCCTCCTCCACTCCTTTATATACGGGGGAGGGGGCACCCCATGAACACACAAGTTGATCATTGATCTTTCTTAGCCGTGTGCGGTGCCCCCCTCCACCATAATCCACCTCGGTCATATCGTAGCGGTGCTTAGGCGAAGCCCTGCGTCGGTAGCTTCATCAACACCGTCACCACGCCGTCGTGCTGGTGAAGCTCTTCCCCAAAGCTCTACTAAATCGTGAGTTCGCGGGATGTCACCGAGCTGAACGTGTGCTGAACTCGGAGATGTCGTACGTTCGGTACTTGGATCGGTCGGATCGTGAAGACGTACGACTACATTAATCGCATTCTCATAACGCTTCCGCTTATGGTCTACGGGCGTACGTAGACGAAACTCTCCCCTCTCGTTGCTATGCATCACCATGATCTTGCGTGTGCATAGGAAAGTTTTGAAATTACTGTGTTCCCCAACAGTGGCATCCGAGCTAGTTTTATGCGTAGATGTTATATGCATGAGTAGAACACAAAGGAGTTGTGAGCGTGAGTATATACATATTGCTTGCCGTCACTAGTTGATTCTTGATTCAGCGGCATTGTTGGATGAAGCGGCCCAAACCGACATTACGCATACGCTTATGCGAGACTGGTTCTACCGACGTGCTTCGCACACAGGTGGCTAGTCACTACTAGGAAAAAGCCTACTAGTAGCGCGGGTTAAAACCTAGTAGTAGCGCGGGTGCCTGCGCTACTACTACGGTGCTACAGCTAACTACTAGTAGTAGCGCGGTGCATCCCGCGCTACTAGTACGTTTGTTAGTAGTAGCGCGTGTCTGTGACCCCCGCTACTACTATTAATTTGAAAAACCAAAAAAAAAATCTTGACCCCATGGCGCGCGCACGTTGGCCGGGAGCAGGGAGATCTCGGCCATGACGTGTGCCTCGTGGAAGCCGTCGAGGGCGGCCGCGGAGGCCAGCCCGGCGTGGGCCGGGAGCTGGAGGACCTGCATCTTGGTATCGTGCGTGGGGAGCACCACCTCGCGGCGGCCGTCGCCGTTGAGGTCGGCGACAAGCGGCGGCAGGAGGCGGTCCATGTCTCCCGGAACGAGAACTCGCCCTCGTGCTGCCGGAGGAGGAGGGGGATGGGTCAGCTAGCATTTCAGATCGAATCGGAGAGGGGGGAGGAGGAGGGCTGACCTGGAGCAAGAAGAAGACGGTCAAGGCGGCGAGGAGGAGGATGCCATGGTCGCGCTTCCGCATCTTGGCGGCAGCGAGGAGCTCTGGCGACCGCCCACCGGAGGGATATCGGAGAGGGACGGGGTGAAGAAAGCAGAGTGTACCAGCGGCGGCCACCGCTGGAGTATGAGGGAGAGACAAGGAAAGTGAGAGAGGGGGAAAGTGAGGGAGAGAGGAGGGATTTGGCTGAGGATACGGGGATTTCACCTACCTCAACTTAGTAGTAGCGAGGGGTGTAAAACCGCGCTACTACTATCAACTTAGTAGTAGCGCGGGCTTGTACCCCTCGCTACTACTATGGCATGTCTTGCGAGGGCACGGTAGAGACTGCTTAGTAGTAGCGAGGGTTAAAAACCCGCGCTACTAGTATCAACTTAGTAGTGGCGAGGGTTAAAAACCCACGCTACTAGTAAGTAGCAGTAGCGAGGGTTATAAACCCTCGCTACTAGTAAGCGTCTACCTATAAGCTTTTCCCTAGTAGTGAGTGGGTGTCTGTTTCTCCAGCTTTAGTTGAATCGGATTCAATGAACATGGTTCTTTCTGAAGATCAAAAAGCAATCACTATACCGCGTTGTGGTTTTTGATGAGTAGGTAAGAACGGTTCTTGCTAAGCCCGTAGCTGCCATGTAAAACTTGCAACAACAAAGTAGAGGACGTCTAACTTGTTTTTGAAGGGCATGTTGTGATGTGATATGGTCAAGACGTGATGAGATATAATTTGTGGTATAAGATGATCATGTTTTGTTAAAGTTATCGGCAAGTGGCAGTAGCCTTATGGTTGTCTCTTTATTGCATAAGATGCAAGAACCATACAATTGCTTTACTTTATCGCTATGCGATAGCAATAGTTGCAAAAGCAATAGTTGGTGAGACAATCATGTGACGACACATTGATAGAGGTCAAGATGATGGAGATCATGGTGTCATGCCGGTGACGATGGAGATCATGACGGTACTTTGGAGATGGAGATCAAAAGCACAAGATGATGATGGCCATATCATGTCACATATTTTGATTGCATATGATGTTTATCCTTTATGCATCTTATTTTGCTTAGTTCGGTGGTGGCATTATAAGATGATCTCTCACTAAATTTCAAGGTATAAGTGTTCTCCCTGAGTATGCACCGTTGCGACAGTTCTTCGTGCTGAGACACAACGTGATGATCGGGTGTGATAAGCTCTACGTTCACATACAATGGGTGCAAGCCAGTTTTGCACACGCGGAATACTCGGGTTAAACTTGATGAGCCTAGCATATGCAGATATGGCGTCGGAACACTGGAGACCGAAAGGTCGAGCGTGAATCATATAGTAGACATGATCAACATAGTGATGTTCACCATTGAAAACTACTCCATCTCACGTGATGATCGGACATGGTTTAGTTGATATGGATCACATGATCACTTAGATGATTAGAGGGATGTCTATCTAAGTGGGAGTTATTAAGTAACTGGATTAATTGAACTTTAATTTATCATGAACTTAGTCTTGATAGTATTTGCATATCTATGTTGTAGATCAATAGCTTGCGATGTAGCTCCCCGTTTATTTTTTGATATGTTCCTAGAGAAAAATAAGTTGAAATATGTTAGTAGCAATGATGCAGACTAGCTTCGTGATCCGAGGATTATCCACAATGCTGCACAGAAGTATTATGTCCTTGATGCACCACTAGGAGACAAAACTGTTGCAGGAGCAGATGCAGACGTTATGAATGTTTGACAAGCTCGGTATGATGACTACTTGATAGTTTAGTGCACCATGCTTTACGGCTTAGAACCGGGACTTCAAATTTTTTTGAACGACATGCAGCATATAAGATGTTCCAAGAGTTGAAATTGGTATTTCATACTCGTGCCCGAGTCAAGAGGTATGAGACCTCTGACAAGTACTTTGCCTACAAGACGGACGAGAATAGCTCAACGAGTGAGCATGAGCTCAGATTGTCTGGGTACTACAATCACTTGAATCAAGTGGAAGTTAATCTTCCAGATAAGATAGTGATTGACATAGTTCTCTAGTCACTATCACCAAGTTACTGGAACTTCGTGATGAACTATAATATGCAAGGGATAACAGAAACGATTCCCAAGCTCTTCGTGATGCGGAAATCGACGAAGGTAGAAATCAAGAAAAGCATCAAGTGTTGATGGTTGACAAGACCACTAGTTTCAAGAAAAGGGCAAAGGGAAGAAGGGGAACTTAAAAAGAACGAAAAGCAAGTTGCTGCTCAAGTGAAGAAGCCCAAGTCTAGACCTAAGCCTGAGACTAAGTGCTTCTACTGCAAAGGGACTGGTCACTGGAAGCAGAACTGCCCCAAGTATTTGGCGGATAATAAGGATGGCAAAGTGAACAAAGGTATATTTGATATACATGTTATTGATGTGTACTTTACTAGTGTTTATAGCAACCCCTCAGTATTTGATACTAGTTCAGTTGCTGAGATTAGTAACTCGAAACGGGAGTTGCAGAATGAACAGAGACTAGTTAAGGGTAAAGTGACGATGTGTGTTGGAAGTGGTTCCAAGATTGATATGATCATCATCGCGCACTCCCTATACTTTCGAGATTAGTGTTGAACCTAAATAAATGTTATTTGGTGTTTGTGTTAAGCATGAATATGATTTGATCATGTTTATTACAATACGGTTATTCATTTAAAATCAGAGAATAATTGTTGTTCTGTTTACATGAATAAAACCTTCAATGGACATACACCCCAGGTGAATGGTTTATTGAATCTCGATCATAGTAATACACATATTCATAATATTCATAATATTGAAGCCAAAAGATGCAAAGTTAATAATGATAGTGCAACCTATTTGTGGCATTGCCGTTTAGGTCATATTGGTATAAAGCGCATGAAGAAACTCCATGCTGATGGACTTTTGGAATCGCTTGATTATGAATCACTTGATGCTTGCGAACCATGCCTCATGGGCAAGATGACTAAGACTCCGTTCTTCGGAACAATGGAGCGAGCAACTGACTTATTGGAAATAATACATACTGATGTATACAGTCCGATGAGTACTGAGGCTCGTGGCGGGTATCATTATTTTCTGACCTTGATAGATGATTTCAGAAGATATGGGTATATCTACTTGATGAAACATAAGTCTAAAACATTTGAAAAGTTCAAAAAAATTCAGAGTGAACTGGAAAATCATCGTAGCAAGAAAATAAAGTTTCTACGATCTAATCGCAGAGACGAATATTTGAGTTACGAGTTTGGTCTTCAACTAAAACAATGTGGAATAGTTTCGCAAATTCACGCCACTTGGAACACCACAGCATAATGGTGTGCCCGAACATCATAACCGTACTTTATTGGATATAGTGCAATCTATGATGTCTCTTACCGAATTACCACTATCGTTTTGGGGTTATGCATTAGAGACAGTTGCATTCACATTAAATAGGGCACCAAATAAATCCTTGAGATGACACCGTATGAACTATGGTTTGGCAAGAACCAAAGTCATCGTTTCTTAAAGTTTGGGGTTGTGATGCTTATGTGAAAAAGTTTCATCCTGATAAGCTCAAACCCAAACCAGAGAAATGTGTCTTCATAGGATACCCAGAGGAGATAGTTGGGTACACCTTCTATCGCAGATCCGAAGGCAAGACATTCGTTGCTAAGAATGGATCCTTTCTAGAGAAGGCGTTTCTCCCGAAAGAAGTGACTGGGAGGAAAGTAGAACTTGACGAGGTAATTGTACCTTCTCCCTTATTGGAAAGTAGTTCATCACTGAAATTAGTTCTAGTGATTCCTACACCAGTAAGTGAGGAAGCTAATAATGATGATCATGAAACTTCTGATCAAGTTACTACCAAACCTCGTAGGTCAACCAGAGTAAGATCCACACCAGAGTGGTACGATACGTCTTCGTCGTATCTACTTTTCCGAACACTTTTGCCCTTGTTTTGGACTCTAACTTGTATTATTTGAATGAAACTAACCCGGACTGACGCTGTTTTCAGCAGAATTACCATGGTGTTGTTTTATGTGCAGAAAACAAATATTCTCGGAATGACCTCAAACTCCACGGAACATCTTAGAAAAAACAATAAAAAATCCTCGCCAAAGATGAAGACCAGGGGGCCCACACCCTTCTCACGAGGGTGGGCCCCCCCCCCTAGGGCGCGCCCCCTACCTCGTGGGCCCCCTGTTGCTCTCCGACTCCAACTCCACCTCCATATATTGAGTTTCGATGAGAAAAGAATCAGAGAGAAGAAATCATTGCGTTTTACGATACGGAGCCGCCGCCAAGCCCTAAAACCTCTTGGGAGGGCTGATCTGGAGTCCGTTCGGGGCTCCGGAGAGGGGGATTCGTCGCCGTCGTCATCATCAACCATCCTCAATCACCAATTTCATGATGCTCACCGCCGTGCGTGAGTAATTCCATCATAGGCTTGCTGGACGGTGATGGGTTAGATGAGATTTATCATGTAATCGAGTTAGTTTTGTTAGGGTTTGATCCCTAGTATCCATTATGTTCTGAGATCGATGTTGCTATGACTTTGCTATGCTTAATGCTTGTCACTAGTGCCCGAGTGCCATGATTTCAGATCTGAACCTATTATGTTTTCATGAATATATGTGAGTTCTTGATCCTATCTTGCAAGTCTATAGTCACCTACTATGTGTTATGATCCGGCAACCCCGAAGTGACAATAATCGGGACCACTCCCGGTGATGACCATAGTTTGAGGAGTTAATGTATTCACTATGTGCTAATGCTTTGTTCCGGTTCTCTATTAAAAGGAGGCCTTAATATCCCTTAGTTTACAATAGGACCCCGCTGCCACGGGAGGGTAGGACAAAAGATGTCATGCAAGTTCTTTTCCATAAGCACGTATGACTATATAGGGAATACATGTCGACATTACATTGATGAACTGGAGCTAGTTCTATGTCACCCTATGTTATGACTATTACATGATGAACCGCATCCGGCATAATTATCCATCACTGATCCAGTGCCTACGAGTTTTCCATATACTGGTTCTCGCTTATTTACTTTTCCGCTGCTACTGTTACAATCACTACAAAATACCAAAAACATTACTTTTGCTGTCTTTACTTTTGTTGCCGCTACCACCACTATCATATTACTTTGCTACTAAACACTTTGCTGCAGATACTAAGTTTCCAGGTGTGGTTGAATTGACAACTCAGCTACTAATACTTGAGAATATTCTTTGGCTCCCCTTGTGTCGAATCAATAAATTTGGGTTGAATACTCTACCCTCGAAAGCTGTTGCGATTCCCTATACTTGTGGGTTATCATGGTACGGTAATTCTGTTCTGGATGTCATGTTACTTGACCATGACGAACCTACGAACTATGAGGAAGCGATGATGAGCGCAGATTCCGCAAAATGGCTTGAGGCCATGAAATCTGAGATGGGATCCATGTATGAGAACAAAGTATGGACTTTGATTGACTTGCCCGATGATCAGTGAGTCATTAAGAATAAATGAATCTTCAAGAGGAAGACGGACGCTGATAGTAGTGTTACTATCTACAAAGCTCGAATTGTCGCAAAAAGTTTTCGACAAGTTCAAGGTGTTAACTATGATGAGATTTTATCACTCGTATCGATGCTTAAAAGTCTGTCCGAATCATGTTAGCAGTTGCTGCACTTCATGAAATCTGACAAATGGATGTCAAAAATGTATTCCTTCATGGATTTCTTAAAATAAGAGTTGTATATGATGCAACCAGAAGGTTTTGTCAATCCCATCTTCTTCCTCTATCTCACACAAACCCGAAAAACCAACTCAAGCACGAGTTCCAGCCACTTTTGCTGTGATTTTCGATCTCCTTGCTCAAAGCACCTCTCTCAAAACTGCTTGGGGAGATTGTTCCTTGGTATGTGACTCCTCCATTGGTCCAATTAGTTTTTGTTCTAGTGCTTTATTCTTTGCAAATTTGTGCTGCATAGGTGACCATGTTCTTGAGCTTGCATGTCAAATTTATATGGTTCCAAGTAGTTCTAATGCTCGATATAGGCTCTAGGTACTTGTAGGAGTAGTTTCTATCAATATTACTGAGTTTGGTTTACTTTTATTTTGAAGTTACTAAAAATTTCAGAATTTTTCAGAGAAAAACAATATGTTTAGGAAGATGTTCCAAGGTGGTTCCTCTAAGAAGCAAGGACCCATGATTGCTATGCGCGATGCTGACGAGGATCCACCAAGAGACGCTCCAGTACGTCCTTGCGAATGGTCGTCGGAAAATTTTATGGACCGTGCAAGAATTAAAGAAGAATTCAAAGCATATTTGCGCAATGCCGGTCTTGAAGATTTTGAGGCTAACAAATGCCCCCGGTATCATGATCTCACAAGTTCATTTGTGAGGAGGTTTGAGTATTCATCTTCGCGTAATTCTCCTTCAGTCATGTTTGATCTTTATGACAAATCTTATACCATGGACCTAGAGGATTTCACTTCTGCTTGTGAACTTCCATCATGGGGCAGTATTAGGGATTCCCCTAAATCTGAATTTAGAAACTTTCTTGCTAGTATAACTGTGGGGGAATCCAGAGACATAACGCAGGCTACCATAGGGAGCATTCACTTTCCTGCTATACATTATTTTGCTCTCTTCATCGGTAGATGCATAAATGCTAAGGATGAAGCATGTCACATGTGTGTCCCTGATCTTAGCATTCTTAGGAGTGCTGTGTTAGGAGACCAATCTTATCATATCGGAGCCATTGTAGCTCGTAGGTTGCATCATAATAGACATAATGGAGATTTCTTTGGAGGAATTTATGCAACCCGCTTAGCTCATTTTCTTGAAATAGACATTCGTGAGGGTGATATGGAGTAGCCTCCTGCACATTTAGATTATAACTCTATGGCTTCACACCAGTTTGTCGAGAGGCCTGAATCACCTCTCTTATATCGCTTAATTTTTGATAAACGACGTGTTTTTCGTATTACTCTCCCTGCTCCTGCCTTCTTTGATTCGCAGACAAAACGAAGATATGTTATTACCAAAGAGGAGGCAGAAGAGTACGAGAGGAGAGCGGAGGCAGCCAGACTCCACGCTGCAGCTCAGCAGGCGATAACCGCTGCACATCAGTATGATCCCAACTATCCTTCTTCATCACAGTACGACCCCAACAATTATTATTATGGATATCCGCCAGGCTAGCCATGGCCATAGACCAACTTAGGCCAAAAGCCTAAGCTTGGGGGAGTACGTATTTCTCACCGACATTACATTTATGCTCACACACACTCATTGCTAAATGTCGGTGCTCATACTTCTTCACTGTAATATCCATGCTAGTTTATTTTCCTTTTCCTGCTTTCTTCTTGTGTTTTTGTTAAACCTTAAGAAAAACCAAAAAAAATTAGGAGTAGTTTATTTTTCTACTGTAGTAGTAAAAATTAAAAAGAAAACCCAAAAATATTTCCCGTTCTTCTTTTGCTTGTTGGGAGCATTCCCGTGTATATAGTTTTATTTCTTTTCTTTTCTTTGGGGCTTAGTAGGAGAAGACCGTAATTAAATTGTTGAAGTGGCTCTTATATGCATTATTGTTGATTTAACCAAGAGCCCATATTGCCTTGTCTTCTCCTGTTTATTGAATGCTTGCAGATTCCAGCTTAGTCCAATGCACGTGCACTCTTATTATTATTGACACCGTTCGGTCGTGCAAGTGAAAGGCAATTATGATGATATACGATGGACTGACTGAGATGAGAAAAGCTGGTATGAACTCGACCTCTTTTGTTTTTCTAAATATGATGAGCCCGTCGTTCTTGATTCAACTTATTATGAACAAACATGTTTGCAATGACAATTAGAGATTATAGTTGCTTGTGCCATGCTTGATTAGCTATGAGTTATAATGGTTTACCTTGTGTGCCAACCTGCTATTGAGATGATTATGATGTGGTATGATGGGGTGGTATCCTCCTTTGAATGATTTAAGTGACTTGACTTGGCACATGTTCACGCATGTAGTTGAAACAAAATCAACATAGCCTTCACGATATTTATGTTCATGGTGGATTATATCCTACTCATGCTTGCATCCAATGTTTATTAATTTTAATGCATGTACATGGCTGTTGTTGCTCTCTAGTTGGTCTCTTCCCAGTCTTTTGCTAGCCTTCACTTGTACTAAGCAGGAATACTGCTTGTGCATCCAATCCCTTAAACCCCAAAGTTATTCCAGATGAGTCCACTATACCTTCCCATATGCGGTGTCTACCTGCCGTTCCAAGTAAATTTGTATGTGCCAAACTCTAAATCTTCAAATAAACATTCTGTTTTGTATGCTCGAATAGGTCATGTATCAACAAAGGCTGTCCTTATCTTCCGTGTTAGGCTGGTTATTCTCAAGAGGAGTGGACTTCGCTCCTCACTCACGAGAAAATGGCTGGTCACCGGGATGCCCAGTCCCATGCTTTATGCAAACTAAATCAAAATTAATTGCAAACAAAACTCCCTCTGGGACCTGATGTATGTTGGATGCACTCGTTGTTTTGAGCAAGCCATGGATTGATGCTTGTTGGTGGAGGGGGAGTATAAACTTTACCATTCTATTTGGGAACCGCCTATAATGTGTTTAGCATGGAAGATATCGCCATCTCTTAGTGGTTACGTTGACAATGAAAGTATACCGCTCAAAATACAATTTATCTCTATTTCAAAACTGAGCTCTGGCACCTCTACAAATCCCTGCTTCCCTTTGCGAAGGGCCTATCCATTTACTTTTATGTTGAGTCATGTAGCGACCTGACCTCAGACGGTCAAGCCTCTGTGTATCTGTGCCATCCCTGGATCGGTATGCTGGCACACACAGTACACCAATGTATATATCAATGTGCAATCACATGTATAAATAACGTAAAACTGATATATACCTCATAAGTCTCAGCGGAAACAAACAATCGGATGTGGAGTCCCATCAACGCCATCGGCAGGTTGAGTGTAGACCGTAACCCTATGACGCAACTCTTACTCGTCGGAAGAAACATATCTGCAACATGAGACGTTGCAGCCGTGTAGGTCAGTACATTGAATGTACCGGCAAGATCACTGTAAGCAAAGAAATGATAAACTATACTATATGCAATATGGCTTTGTGGCTCTGTATCTGAGTTCTGTTTGCATAAAAGCTGGTTTTATTTTCCCTACATCAAAGGAATTACCCGGGGTCTGTACTACGGAGTTTTCTATCATGACATGGTTCCGCCAACCGATGTCTCATAGCCCAAATCATCATAAGTTGCCCACAATTAATTTATCAGTCCGGTGTTGAGAGTTACGAGATAGATCCAAGTCCAGAGGCTCAAATTGTCCGTAACCGGGGACACGGCTAATCGATTAGGTTTTAACCCTCTGTAGAGGTTTGTACACTTTACCCGCAATATTCGATCCCTCTCTTTACATTCTCGCACTTCAGGGTGTTGGAGAATAAGATGACCAAAACATGGTCTCCTGAAGAGTTCCTCTGACCACTGTCCGGTGCTCATCCAATCCTACCGTAGTTCTACATCTGCTAGCACCGTCCCAGCCAGAGTCACCACTAAGGTCAACCAAGCCAGAGCCCATAGTGACTTGCGGTTGCACAGGTAAGCTTCCGGGCATGAAGTATTCTTCCGTCTCTTTGAGTCTAGGTGAAGCTTTCCACTGGTTTCTCCAAGGTGCCCGTCAACCGTCCTTCACCCAGTAGTGTGTGTTGAATTCTTGTCTCGAGTCTCGAAATCTTGACGAGTCCAGAAGATGTAGTCCTTGCCGGTGCCATCATGAAGTTGTCTCCATTGACGTAGAGTCCTCCTTCTTCACACCACTCTCATGCACTCATACCAAACCCCGTCTACTATAGCGTAGCATGAAAACTATATAACGTCCCTGGCTTGATAACAGGGAGATGGGTTCCTACCTCACTACTCAACTACAAGAAATCAATATCACTACTGGCGGGATTATTGAAAAGGTGCTACTACATGCAAATAAAACATAGGTATGAAAAACATGGTCAAAGTGAACTTGCCTGGTATTACTTGATGAAGATAAACGCTCTCGGAAACTTGATAAAACTATTCGTCACTCTGATATAAATCTATATAGTCAAACATGGTAATCATATAAGCAATCGTCCTAGCAAACAATACTAGCAATCAAAATAACAATCAAAAAGCAAGAAGAAAACCAAATAAAAACCAAAGGAAAACTTCGAAGGAAAACTTCAAGGAAAACTAGTGGAGACCAAATACACACAAATCTTACATAACATCACTAAATTACTCTAATAACTTTTCTACAGCAAAGAAAATATAACTCTAATAAAATAACAGAAAATAAATTACTAATTTAATAGCTAGCAAAAAGAACTAATATAAAACTTCTATAACCATCTAGTTAATACTATAACAACTAGCAAAACACTAAGACAATAGTAAACAATAGTAAAATAATTATGAAGACTAATTTGCTCCTAATTAACAGAATTAATAACAACCTATATTGAACTGGCAATATAATTTCTTTTGTAACTAAAAACTATTTCTATTAACTAAAAC